>NC_141536.1:106069316-106375452 GCF_021556685.1 Rattus norvegicus
TTCGGAGTTGGGGACCGAACCCAGGGCCTTGCACTTCCTAGGCAAGCGCTCTACCACTGAGCTAAATCCCCAACCCAACTCTTATTTTTGAGATGTGGTCCTTTGCAGTGTAAAATGAGCTCAAATTCAAAATCCTCCTACTTCTGCCTCAAAAATGTTGAAATTACTTAGCTAAGACAGGGATTTTGTTTTGTTTTGTTTTTTTGTTTTTTGATACAGGGCTTCACAGTGGGTAGCTATGGCTGGCCTAAGAGTAAATAGGTAGACCTACCTTGGTCTCTGAGTGCTAAGATTAAAGGCATGCACCACTATGCCTGGCAGGATTTTTGTAGGCAACTCTGGGAAATAGGCCACCTGATACTGCTAGGATTGTTGTAAGTAAACAAGTCTTATGTGTTTTCCTTTAACTATTAAAAAACTCATTTGCACAATTTTAGAATTATTTTCTTTTAGTTGCTGTTTTATTTTTGTTACAGTCTCTTTCTCTTTTTCTGTGTGTGTGTGTGTGTGTGTGTGTGTGTGTGCGTGCGTGTGTGCGTGCGCGCGTGCGCGTGTGCGTGTTGGGCATGCCACCGTGAATATGCCACCAGAACAACTTTTAGGAGTCAGTTTGTTTTTTTCCACCTTGTGGTTTCTGGGGATTAAACTCAGGGTTGCTTGCCAGCATCAGCTACCCTGAATTTCTGATCCTCCTCTCTACTTTTACTGAGCGGAAACAACTATAGGTACACCACTATGACCAGTTTATGTAGTGCTGAAGTTCGTGTATGCTAGACAAGCATTCATATTCTGAGCTACATCTTCAGCCTAAAATTGCTTTTCATTTTTTTTTTTTTTTGATATAGAGTCTCCCTGTTCAGCTCTGACTGGCCTGAACCTGAAGAGTTGCCTAACTTTCTCCCTAGAGTTACCATCATGTGCACACCCTCCCTCCATCTCACCTCCCTCCCAAATCTTATGTAGTCAAGAATGATCTTGATCCTGCCTCATCTCATGAGTGCTGGGATTATAGGCATGAACCACTACAGACTCAGTGTACGTGGTATTGGAGAGTAAGCACAGACCTCATGCCTGTCAGGCAAACACTACCAACTAAGCTTATACCTAGCCCCTTTTTGTTCTTTTCATAAGAAAAAAAGTATTGCTTGTGTCCTTGGCTTGCCCAGTACTCTGTCTGTCTGTCTGTTTTTGAGACCAGGTTTCTATATGTAGTCCTGGCTATCCTGGAACTCACTATGTAGACTAGACTGGCCTCAAACTCAAGATCAGCCTGTCTCTTCTTCCTGAATGCTGGGACGAAAGGCGTGCACTACCACTGCCTGGCTGACCTACTACTTTATGTGGCCTAAATTGGACTTAAATTGGAAGCAGTCCTTGCTGTTTCTGCCTCCTGAGTTCTGGGATGTCAGGTATCTATTGCTATGCCTTGCAGTATTTATCTTTACTGCAGAGATGCTTAAGATTTAAAAAAAAAAAAAAAAAAAGCCAGGCATTTCAAAATTTCAGACCAACCAGGATTGCATAGGTGAGATCCTGTTTCAGCAAAACTGAAAGGAAAGAATGGGGTGGGGGCTGGAAAGATGACTAATCAGTTAAAAACACTGGCCTCTCTTTTAGAGGACTCAGGTTTGATTCCCAGAACCCACGTGGAAGCTTATAACTGTAGCTCCTGTTCCAAGGAGTCAGATTCCCTTCTCTGACCTCCACAGTCAACAGGCGTGCAAGTGGTACACAGATGTAAATGTAGGCAGAACACTCATACCCATAAAATAAAACATCTTTAAAAAGAAAAGAGAACCACAGGGCTGCCTAGTGTAGCTGAAGCCCTGTGTTTGATCCCCAGGACTAGGAGGAAGAGAGGGAGTAAAGTCTAGCACTGGGGAAGCTGAAACTGGACTGCTGGGAATGCAGAGCCAGGCTGGCTCCAGAGGCAGACTGTCTCAGAACAACAAATAAACAAGCAAGATGTCTAGAATGTGCTTTAAAATTTAAATGTCTCTAGGCATACTTTATTGTGGGTTGAAAGAGTAACATGCTGGTTGTTCCAGAGTTCAAAGCAGAGAGAGTTTAAGTACTGGCGTTCATGTGTAGTACTGGGCTTTACTTAAAATTTAGTTTTTAGATATGTAAGTAAATTCAATTGATAACTCTGACCATAGTTAAGTTCTTTTCTTCTTTTAACCTAGTTAATCATTTAATAAGTGAAAATAATATACCATTTCACACTACTAGGGTGAGGCTTTCTAGATGGAGATACTGTAGAAGCCCAAAAGTATTATGCATGTATCTGGGAAGAAAGCTTGCTGAGTGGACTTTCATGCTACTCAGGATCAATGTGTTGACCATTTCTTGAGTCCATAAGAAACAGTCACCATGGGGTTGGGGATTTAGCTCAGTGGTAGGGCACTTGCCTAGAAAGTGCAAGGCCCTGGGTTCGGTCCCCAGCTCCGAAAAAAAGAAAAAAGGAAAAAAAAAGAAACAGTCACCATGAATCTATATAGTTTAGTGGTATAGTGGTTACCTAGCTTGTGGAAGACCTTGAGTTTGATTCTGAAACACTGGAAAAGACAAAACATACAAACAGAAGACTCCTACCCTGACTGACATGGTGTTCTGTTATATTTCCTAATCAGAGAGGATCAGGTAAACTTCCGAGGATTCATGAGAACTTTGGCTCATTTCCGACCCATTGAGGATAACGAAAAGAGCAAAGATGTGAATGGACCGGAACCCCTCAACAGCCGGAGCAACAAACTGCACTGTAAGGAGCGTCAGTCATGTGGCTTAGCATATGTCCTTCCCTCTCCCCATCGTCCTTGTGGTCTGCTACTCCTTTTTCTTTTGTTTTTTCAAGACAAAGATTCTCTGTGTAATATTGACTGGAACTCACCCTGTAGACCAGGCCAGCCTCAGACTCAGAGATCTGCCTGCCTCTTTTCATTTGCTCTCAACACTTACAAAAACATTTACTGCTGAGTGGTCAGATCATGGAGCTAAGCTAAGTTGGAATTCTTGAATTACCATTTTTTTGCCCATGAGACTTTGGGCAGGTTATTTGAGATCTTGGGGTGTAGTTTTCTCTGTGTAAAATTAGATATTAGCTCTTTTCCTCTCTTCTCTTTTTCTCTCTCTTCATTTCTCTCTTCCTTGTCTCTGCCGTCCCAATAAACCTCTTCCACGTGGAAAAAATGAGATATTAAAGGATTTTATAGGTCATTTCGATAGCTCATTCAGGGATTTTGATTGCTGTTAGAGACAGGATCACATGATCCCTAAGTTAGCTCAGACTTACTATGTAGCTAAGGCTGGTCTTGAATTCTTGATACTACTGTCCCCTCCTACATGCTGAGATTACTGGCACGTACCGTATGTACCACCACATCTTATATTTAGGGGACATGGGCTAGAACCCAAGGCATAATGTGTGATAGGTAAGCACTCTTTTCTTTCTTTCTTCCTTCCTTCCTTTCCTTCTTTTAGAATTATTTATTTATTTAATATATATGAGTACACTGCAGCTGTCTTCAGACGCACCAGAAGATGGCATCAGATCCCATTATAGATGGTTGTGAGCTACCATGTGGTTGCTGGGAATTGAACTCAGGTCCTCTGGAAAAGCAGTCAGTGCTCCTAACCACTGAACCCTCTCTCTAGCCCATAAACACTCTTTCTACTGAGCTACATCTGTAGTCCCAGGAAGAGATTCTTCATGTTGTAAGTGCTTCAAGCAGTCCATTGCATATACTAGGTGTACCTGCCATTATACTTCCTTTATCTCCTGTATGCCAGTCCCTGTAGAAGGTACTAGAGTTGGGAGCAAGACCCCAGGCCCTACCTGTGAGAGTTAGTGTTGGTCCTCCATCTATTTCGGAATTTCATAGATTGTAGATTTTGCTAAAGTACCAGTAATGAATGGCGCTTTCCCGTGCCCGTTGCCTCTTGCCTTCCTTTTTTTCGATACTTACTACATTTCCCTCTGCCCTTGTTGGACTGATGCCCAGTCCCTTACAACACTTTTCCAGGAAGCTGAAGTTGAATTTCTACTTTTCTTTCAACACAAGTTGATACTGAAATTGCGTGAAACTGATTGAGCCCAACCCTGCCTCGGAAGAGTGCATGGTGGCGCCCAGAAGTTTGTGATTACAGATCAAATGGAGCTCCCAGTGATTTACAGACACTAGAAGGTTTAAGATATTAGAGCAAATACAAGTCAGCTGGAGCATAGAGTGCTGCACTTACATGCAGTTGACAAGTATCTCCTGAAGTTTCAGTGTCTGACTGTCGGCTTTGTCCATTCATCTTCTTGGGAGCAGTGTGAGTTCATTTTTGTTGGCATTTATGGTGCAGTTTGAGAATCACTAAAGTATATCTTGTTATTTAGGTCAGAGGAGATTTTTGAACAAAAGTCTAAAAGACTGTTGAACTTTACCCCCACATTATGGTGCTTAAAGAAGAGCAAAAATTTCAGTAGAAGCAAAACTGAATACAGACAACAGAATCCTGTTAACTACCCTCATGGTTATTATAAACTGTACTAATGAACCACGCTTTCTTCCTTCAGGACCAAGTACCATTTGCTTCATGCAAGGCCTTCTGCGGGTGGTCAGTGTTTTTAGTTACTAAGTTTTTTTTTAAAGATTTATTTATTTATTTATTTATTTATTTATTTATTTATTTATTGTGTATACAGTGTTCTGCCTGAGTATGTGCCTGTATGCCAGAAGAGGGCATCAGATCCCATTACAGATGGTTGTGAGCCACCATGTGGTTGCTGGGATTTGAACTCAGGACCTCTGGAAGGGTAACCAGTGCTCTTAACCGCTGAGCCATCTCTCCAGCTCCTATTAAGTTATTTTTATTTCTTTTATTTTTTATTTTTTTGAGATAGGGTTTTTGTGTATAACAGCCCTGGGCTTTATAAACTTTTTATACCAGGCTGGCCTCAACTCACAGAGATCTTCCTATGTCTGGGGTCAAACGCATGTGCTGCCACAACCAGCTTACATTATTTTTAATGTTTTTATAGACAGTCTCACATTGTAGTCCAGGCAAGTCTCAAACTAGGTAGACTTTCTCAGCCTCTTGAGAGCCACTAATGTAGCCATGATTAGTGGTTTAGCATATGTTAGTATATGTCTGCCTGATCTTCATACTATAGTACAGACATTTTCTTGTGGGTCTTGAGACCAGGAGTTAATGAATAATTAGGAGAATCAGTTGTAGCATGGAAGCTGAGAAAGGCACACATGGTCAGTGCTAAGTAGACACTCTCTCTCTTGGTAGGCTTGGTGACATTTTCCCCTCTCTATCTATCTCTCTCTCTCTCTCTATCTATCTATCTATCTATCTATCTATCTATCTATCTATCTATCTATCTACCTATCTATCTATCTATCTATCTACCTATCTATCTACCTATCTATCTACCTATCTATCTACCTACCTATCTATCTATCTACCTATCTATCTATCTATATATATATATATATTTGTTTGGGCCAAGACAGGGTCTCACTATGTAGCTCTGGCTGTCCTAAAACTCACTGGTTGGCCTTGAACTCACAGAAATCTGCTTACCTCTGCTTCCAGAGTCTTGAGCCGTTTTCTTCGGTGTGAGTCTGCTGATGGAGGTTGGATCATGTTTTTATTATACATTAAATAACAGGATGTGATATTCGGTCAAAGAACCATCTTAACCTTGAGTTGCTGAGGACAAACGGAGACCCTGGCGGAAGATGCCATGTGAGACTGATGTAACACCCAGAATTACACCTACCGGGCAGGAGACATTTTGAGAAAAATAATTTTTTCTTTTCACAGTCATATATTTCTTTATCTATGAATCCAAGGGTTAAAAGGAATATTCGACAAGAACCCCTGTCCTTGTTATACCTTTTCCTGAAGCAGATTTGTCTGTATAGGAGCATTGATTGCTCTTTTCCCTTAAAGGCAAGGTCTCACTGTGTAGCCTTGGCTAGCCTGTAATTGATATTTGGACAAGGCTAGCCTCCGAACTCAACTGAGATCTGCCTGTCTCTGCTTCTCAGGCGTTAAGATTAAGGGATGCGCCACCATACCCTCATGACCATTTCTGTTAAAAGCAAACACTTCCTAGAAGCTGCAGACATGACTCACAGGTAATAGGACGAGCTGTTCTAATCCCAGCACAAACACGGCAGCTCACAACCACCTGTAACTCCAGTCCCAGAGAAATCCAACAGCCTCTTCTGGCCTTATGGGCACCAAATGTGCACATGATGCACAGACAAAATATGCAGCAAAAACCCATACATATTAAATAAATAAACATTAAAATTTATTTTAAACAATGTTTACTTCTGAAACTGGGTATGGTAGCATATGTGCACAATCCCAGCTTTTAGAAAGTGGAGGCAAAAGCATCAAAAGTTCAAAGGCATCCTCAGGCTGGCAATGGCAGTGCACACCTTTAATCCCTGAACTAGGAAGCAGGGCAGGTTTATGGACAGTCAGGGCTACACAGAGACCCCCCTGTCTCAAAAAACCAAAATCAATCAACCAATCAATCAATAATTACGAAGTCATCCTCTGCTATGGAGGGGAGTTCAAGGCCAGCTTGGGATAGAGACCCTGTCTCAAACCAACAAAGACAAAGCAAAGCAGGGCTCGGGTTTGTGCTCGGTCCCTGCTACAGGCCAAGGATACCTTCAAAGCTGGCTTCGCCAGTATAGCATGCACATTTCCAGAAAAAAAAGTTAAAAAATGTGTTTATTTGAAATTTCTTCATATCTGCAATTACATATGTTCCCTACTTGGCAGTCATTGTGAGGTCTTTTCTCTCCTCCTCCTCCTCTTCTTCCTCTTCTTCCTCCTCCTTTTTTTTCTTCTTCCTGGCTTTGTGAAAGTTCTTTCAGAATTTTCCTTAGTTAGGGTAAAGTGGAGATTATTGGATATAGAGTTTCAGATTACAGGTTGAAAATATCCTTGATGGGACTGGAGAGATGGCTTACCTCTTAAGAGCATTAATTGTTCTTCCAGAGGCCCCAGGTTCAATTCCCAGCACCCACATGGCAGCTTACAACTGTCTGTAACTCCAGTTCCAGGGTATCTGACAGCTTCACACAGATAGAGAGACATGTAGACAAAACAGCAATGCACATAAAGTAAAAATAAACAAATCATTAAAAATAGAAAATATCTTTGCCATTGGTTCACAACAATATGTATATTTATAACATTGGTGAAATATAATCTTAAGTGGTAAAGATCACAAAATTTATAATTTTACTATATACACAGAGAAAAATTAGCTGGACACAAATATGTCTATTATTCCACCTGACTAGAAGACTGAAGCTGGAGGATTACAGATTCAAAGCCAGAAGACAGATCCAGACTTTGTCAGAAAAAAGTAGTTAAAAAGGGCCAGGAATGTACAGGGCCTGCATGATCTTGCTTTTGGTCCCAGCAGAAAGATCTCTGAGTTAGAGGCCAGCCTTGTCTACATAATGAGTTCCTAGTCTACCAGAGCTATGTGACAGACTCTCCCTGTCTCAAAATGAATGAGTGAATGAATGAATGAATGAATGGTCATGGTGATGACTTATTGGGTAGAGGTACCTGCCACCAAGCCTGACAACCTAAGTTCAAATCCTAGAGCCCACATGGTAGAAGGAGAGAACAGAGTCTCACAGGCATGTAACGTGTTCTTTGACATGCATGCCTGCCTTAGTACCTGAATGAACACACACACACACACACACACACACACACACACACACTCTCCCCCCACCTCTTAAATTTTTAAATAAATAAATGAATGAATGAAAGTATTTATTGTATTGACTGGGCATAACACCATAGGCCTTTAATCCCAGCACTTGGGGTGAGGCAGGAGTTCCTGTGAGGTCAGCCTAGTCTGCCTGGTGTGTTCCAGGACAGCCAGGGCTACAAACCAACCAAACAAACAAACAGACAAATGTTTATTGTAATAATGACTGGTAGGCTTCAGCTCCTTCAAAGTTCTAGTATATCTCTGGGATCCGAAATGAACTGCAGTTCCCCAGTGGGTTCTTGTCAGCATGCAGTGGGGTCGCTGCTACTCTCTTTCGGTGTAATGTGTTTTGTTGCCATGGCAATCAATTGTTTTAGGGCAGGGAGAGAGAAAGATGGTGATGAAGACAGAGACAAACTGATGGAGACTGTCTGGGTTAGGGGAGGACCTAGTACCAAAGGAATTAGGTCCATGGGTGTCTCGTTCAGAAGCTGTAGAGGGGCTGTTTTGAAGGAGGTGACAGTGGATTTGGAAGCAAGTGAAACCACACTGTATGGCATTGCAGTAGTAAACACCAGGTATGCACTTGTCAAGACTCAGGGAAACCTGCAAGAGGAAGTTTAATGTATCCTGTGGACTTTGGTTAACAATGCACCAGTAGTCCTCTGTTTGTTTTATCCAGTGCTCCATATTTAGGAATGTAGTGACAATGTTAGGAATGGGACAGGGAAGGTTTGGGCCACTTGGGAACTCTCCCCTCTTAGTCTTTGTTTGAAAAGAATCAACTACTTTGGCTCTGAATTTGTTGCTGCTACTCCCCACCCCACTTCCTGCTAGCCCTCCTGCCTCCTGGGCATGCTGGAGAGCTTCATGTTAGTATGCACCCACATTCAAGTGAGCAGGGCTTCTTCCTCCGTCTTTCCTGCCTTCCTGCCTTGAGATCGGATCCCTCACTCAACTTGAAGCTTGCTATGTGCTTACCCACTGAGTCATCGCCTCAGTCCTTTTGTTTGTTTGTTTTAGTTTTTCAAGACAGGGTTTCTCTGTGTAGTCCTGGCTGCCCTGGGCCGCAACCCCTCTTTAAAAAAATTATTTTATTTCTGTGTGTGTTCACATGCACCGTGTGTATGTATATTAGAAGGCTTTGGAGCCTCTGGAAATGGTGTTACCCAGTAGTTGTGAGCCTCCCAATGTGTTTTCAGTTCTCTGGAAGAAAAATGAGTTTAAGACCAGCCTGAGTTACATAAGAGCCTATCTGGAAAAACAAAACAAAAAATGGGGGGGGGTGAGGTCAGGTATGAGAGTGTAGAAAAATCATCATCCTGTTTGCCTGTACAAGAAATTAAGAGCTAGGCATGATGGAACATGACTTTTTAACCCCAGAATTTGGGAGGCAGAGACAAGGGATTTGTTAGTTCAAAGTTCAAGGCAACACTGAGACCCTGTCTCCAACAACAAGAAAAGGACTGGCAAGGCAGTGGCAATGGTGAGCAGTTGCTGCTCTCCCAGGGGACCTGGGTTCAGTTCCCTTTTATTTACTTTTGCTTTTCAGACAGGGTCTCATGGAGCCTAGGTTGGCCTGGGGGTACCCTGTGTAACCAAAGTTGGTCATATATACCCTGATCCTCTGAGACCTACCATGTTCTTGAGTTATAGATGTACATCACTATGCCTAGCATGGCAGTCCCTTTTGAAAACCAAAAATTGAAGTCAGGCATGGTAGAGTCAGGCCAATAGTCTGCATCAGGAAGATTGCTGTAAATTTGAGGCCACCCTTGGCTACATAGTTCCAGACCAGTGTAGGCTCTAGAACAAGATCCTAGCTCAAAAGACATAATACATAATAATGACAGTGATTTACCTGAATTCAGTCATATAAGAGTCGCTTCTTTGATAAGTTCATCATTTATGCCTACAAAATGAACAGTGTTCTCAAAGCACTGTCCACACAGTAGGTCTTAGTCACGACAAAAAACTGAATAGGTTTTTTTCTCCTGAATTCTCTCTTGTGTACTGACATGAAGCAAGGTTCTTTGTATAGCCTGCTTTCTAAATGGGTTATGTATTGTTAAAGAGAGAAGCTTGAGTCCGGAGGAATGGAGAGAGGACTTAGACTAGGGACGCTTGCTGAGGCGTGGATGTTAGGAGCTCCACCCAGATGACAAGTCTGGTACATTGTGCACAAGCATACTTCCAGCTCAGTGGGGTGGGGTGGTGTTTATAGACATCAGAGTCTTGTTGACTTCATTTGGAATTCCAGTTCTTGCTGGGCACTGTGATATCTGTAATTCCAACACTTAGGAAGCAGAGGTGCAAAGATCAAGAGTTCAAGGCCAGCGTAGCTGAGCATTGAACTTAAGACCAGCCTCAGCTAGATGAGAATCTTGTCTCAAAATGCAAAAACAAATAAAAAGAAATCCAAGTTCTTTACTAGAAGGAAAAATGGGCTTTGAAATTTGATGGAAGACCTCATAAGCCCATCTTCCTAAGCTGTACTGAGCCCCTGCCGTGGTCCTTGTGTGGCTCTTTTTGGTTTCATTAAATTGTGAATGACTTATCTTTTATTAATTTTTCTGATATTTATTTCAAGCTAGAGTTTCTTTGTGCAGCAGCCTTGGCTGTCCTGGAACTTGATTGTCCTTGAACTCACAGACATCTGCCTCCCTAGTGCTGGTGTTAAAGGCATTCACCACTAACACCTGGCCCTGGTAGGACTTTTAAAGACACTGAAAGATATAAGAAATTGAGACTTGGGGCTGGGGATTTAGCTCAGCGGTAGAGCGCTTACCTAGGAAGCGCAAGGCCCTGGGTTCGGTCCCCAGCTCCGAAAAAAAGAACCAAAAAAAAAAAAATTGAGACTTTCTAGTCATGGCAGGGCACACGTTTAATCCCAGCACTTGGGAGGCAGAGGCAGGCAGATCTCTGAGTTCCAGGACAGCCAGGGTTATACAGAGAAACCTTGTCTCAAAAAACGAAACAACAGGTTGGGGATTTAGCTCAGTGGTAGAGCGCTTGCCTAGGAAGCGCAAGGCCCTGGGTTCGGTCCCCAGCTCCGAAAAAAAGAACCAAAAAAAAAAAAACGAAACAACAACAAAAAGCCTTCCTGGGAATGGCACTTGTCTTGGGAAATCTGTTAATTGGCTATCAGTTTCTGTCTATTATCCTTGTGTGTTCAGCTTTGAGACAGGACAAAACACTACAGATTTCTCTGTCTTCTTGTGTTTTCATACCAGTTGCTTTCAGACTTTATGACTTGGATAAAGATGACAAGATCTCCCGCGATGAGCTGTTACAGGTATGTGGGAAAGTTTGAGAACAGTGTGTATTTTGGGTCCTGACTTTATTTTTATGGGCAGCAGTTGTTCTTTCTTTTTAGTAAACATTTCCTTTAATCCCTGCCTTGGAAAGAGTGCTGTTGCAGATAAAAGACAGAGGAGAAGACCTGGAAACACTTGCTGTGGGTCACTGAGTCTTCACAGATGGGTGGTTCTGAGGTGCTGAGTGACGTAGGGAATAAAGTGTGACTGGTTCACACAGCTCAGTTGTTGACAGACCAACTTGTTAGCAGCAATTTAATTCTAAGGACTCTGAAGTAAATTCTTCTGTTTAGTCTTTTGGATAAGGTTTTAGTCAAGGGACGGCTGTAGCTGCCATCCCCACAATGGTTGCTAGCTGCAGGGGATGCTTCCCTGTGTCCCAGCTGTGACAGGTGATTTCACAGTTTGCATTTCTCGACATCTCATTCTCTTTTTATAAGTTTAGGACAGTAGGAAACTGTCTCTTCATTGAGTCTAGAAGACCTCAGATAGCTAGGACATTGAGGAATTTCCATCAGGCAAGTTCTGTGTGTTTCAAGATATATCTAAAAGGAAAAGTACTTTCTGCTCTTAAGTAAATCAGAACTGGTTTTCTATCTTCAACAAACTTAGAGTTGAAGCCTACCCAGATCAGATTAAGGACCAACTCGGCCTTCCTACATTTCAATGAGAAAATCCAAATCAGGAGGCCAGTGGTAGTGTCCCCTGGCCCTTGCTTTAAACAAAACAAAGCAAAACCATATATAATACTTACTTACCCATTTGAGAATGTCATACGTGGTTGCGATATGCTTCATCACCCACTAAGTCCAGTGAGTGCTGCTATGTGGACATCTGCGTTGGACCCTCTGTTGGAACATGGCCAGCCTGCTAGTAGTAGAACAGCCCATTCCTCAGCAGCCACCAACCACCCTCGCTATAGGTGGGGGGTCCCATGTGCTCCTTCCCACCCATACTTGATGTTGACTTTGCCTTTTGGTTTTGAAGTGGGAATAGCTTTTGTTCAGTGAGAACTATACTGTTGTACTGAAAGTTACACCCATGGCCTTTGAGGGCTGAAAAGATCGGAGCAGCCATTACAACTTGCGTGTTTTCATCCTGTGGTTCAGATGTGGCTGCCAGAAAAACGGTTTTGAAATGGAGAGTTGGTTTATTTTCTGTTATTAGGATTTGTAAGCAATTGTGTGCCATGGGATGAGAAAGTTACTATGGGACGAAGAATGGCTTTGTCACAGATGTACTCCTGGATTGGTGAGGTATCCAGGCAAGGAGAGAGCAGTTTTCCAAAGTAGGAGAAAAGAACAAAGTTTGTCTTTTTAGGCACTATAATTTCTAAAGAATTTGGTGACTATGTATCCTGTTGTGTGTCAGTTACACTTAAGTAGAGATGGTTGCTCTATTCACAGACCCATTTTATGAGGCTAGCATATCTCGGACTCTATAAAGGCGGTATGAGAAAATTTTCACCTAGACTAAAACAAAAACAAAAACCACAGTCCCAGGGCTGAGAGGCAGGCGAGTGAGTGGTTAGGAGCACTGGCTATTGTTGGAGAGGACTTGGTCACATTCAGTTCCCAGCACTCACACGATGACTCACAACCACCTGGAACCCCAGTTTAGGGGATCCAGTACATTCTGGAAAGAGGGCTGGGGATGGAACTGAGTAGCAGGAGGGTCGAGTGGCAATGTGCGGTACGTGGCAGTGTGCGGCCCTGGGTTTCTTCGAGAAGACCACATACTTATAAAAGGGGAAGAACATGCATAAAAAAACTAAATAATAGGAATAATTAAATAGCAGTAAGTTTCCATTCGTTAGTAACTTCCAAGTGATTGATAAATGCTGAAGTAGACAGATGGAGGAGACCCTGGCCTGGGGATTGAGCCTGGAAGATCTCTGCCACTGGTTCCTGGAACCTGGGGAAACCACTTCTAGGCATCTTGCCCACAAAACATTTGATAAAGTATTTTATTACAAACCGCTCTTGCCCACCTCCCAACACGAACACACACACACATACACACTCTCACTCTAATTCTCTATGTGTGTATAAACCTGGGGATGGCGCCCAGGGCCTCAGACAAGTTAGGCAGCATTCTGTTCACCATCCTCTCCACAGCCCACGCTCTTAACATTCTCCAAGCAAAGCACCTCAGAGACTGATCGAAGGGAGAGCTTAGGAGGCCGCCATTTGAGGCTTAATTTGTCTGCTTGGTATTTCCCTGGTGGAAGTGCCAATGACTTTACCCAAATGATACTTAGTAATGTAACCTCTTAAAATTTTTTTAGTATTTAGTTTATATATTTGTGCATGTTACCTGCATGTGCACCTGGTATGTACCATGTCCACGATTGGTTCCCAGGGATGCCAGAAGAGGGTAATTCCTGGAATTAAAATTACAGACTCTTGGGAGCTGGAGACATGGCTCAGAGATTAAGAACACTGCTGCTCTTCCAGAGGTCCTGAGTTCAATTCCAGCAACCACATGGTGGCTCATAGCCATTTATAATGAGATCTGGTGCCCTCTTCTGGCCTGTAGGCCTATATGCAGACAGAGTACTGTATACATAATAAATAAATAAATCTTTAAAAAAAATTACAGCCAGTTGTGATTACCATGTAGTGCTAATAATCAAACCCTCTGGGAGGGCAGCCAGCACTCTTAACCCCTGGGTGATAGCTTCTGTGTTTTAAGAATTGATGGATGGAGGGGTTGGGGATTTAGCTCAGTGGTAGAGCGCTTGCCTAGGAAGTGCAAGGCCCTGGGTTCGGTCCCCAGCTCCGAAAAAAAGAACCAAAAAAAAAAAAAAAAAAAGAATTGCCTAGATAGGGGGGTGGAGAGATGGCTCAGCGGTTAAGAGCACTGACTGCTCTTCCAGAGGTCCTGAGTTCAAATCCCAGCAACCACATGGTGGCTCACAACCACCTGTAATGGGATCTGATGCCCTCTTCTGGTGTGTCTGAAGACAGCGACAGTGTACTCACATATATTAAAAAAAAAAAAAAAGAATTGCCTAGATAATAAGGTAAGGATTTCAATTCTCTAGCTGGTGAATTTGGAGCAATCACAGAAAGGGGGAAGTGAGGTGGCTTTGTCGCGAGTCCCCTTCAAGGCTCTTGATCTTGTAGGTACTGCGAATGATGGTCGGAGTGAATATCTCAGATGAGCAGCTGGGCAGTATTGCAGACAGGACCATCCAGGAGGCTGACCAAGATGGAGACAGTGCCATATCTTTTACAGAATTTGTTAAGGTCTGTCTATCACCTTTTGTTTTTTTCCTTTTAATTCTTTTTTATTAATGCATTGATTATATGTAATGGGTGTCCTATAACATTTTCGTACATGTATACTTCTGATCATATCCACTGTTCCCGCCTGCTTGCTGGTTTCCTTACTGCTCTCAACTCACCTTGCTCTTCATGTTTCGCATCTTTTTGGAGGGTGATGATAAGATTGAATTGTTATTTACAGAACATGAGGAACTTATGAGTGGCTACACTACTGAAGAAAATGGCTTCCCACAGCCATTAGCTTCCTGTGGGTCCTCAGTGAGATGTGCCTGTATGGGACTCTCCTCCTACCTCTTGGCTTTATGTTAAATCTACTGCACAGGAGGGAAGGTCACCCATTATTTAGAAAGGTGATCAGAATGGTCATAAGCTTAATGATACACTGTTTCTGTTTTTTCAACCCCAGGTTTTGGAGAAGGTGGATGTAGAACAGAAGATGAGCATCCGATTTCTTCACTAAAGGGCAGAGACCAAATTATTCTTGCTTTCTAGTATTTAAGAACTGAAACTTCCTTCTGTCCTCCAGCCCCACCCCATCCTGTCATCCCCCTTTCCCAGAATACTACAGCTCCTGCATGACAACCTGAAGTCTCTCCTGTCCATACAAACTTGCCTTTGGTGTATAAACAGGGCGTTACAGAATGGTACCCTGTCTATTTCTGTTCGGTATCCACCCATCAGTCTTTATTGTAAGTACCAACTTCCCCTGTTCTACTGCTCAGTGCCACGCATCCGTCCTGTCTGAGGAAAGAAACAGGGACTCATGTCAAGAACCAGCCAGCAAAGCTCCCACTAGATGGGACCATATCCATGCTGCCTTCCCTTCATCAGCCCTCCATCATGGTCCTGTGTGCTGTGTCCTGTGTCCTGTGTCTGTTTCTTCCTACCTCTCTGTCATCCAGCCTTCTCTCCATTCAGTCTTTCAGCTGTCCTCCTGTCGTTGAGATTCCCTGCATTCTACTTGACTCTGGGCTCTGCTGGTAAGCCTGTTTCTGATGTGGCAGGATAGTTAGTGGTCTGGTGATCTGTATCTACCTTCTGATGTGGGATATTGCCTATCCAGGAGCTATTGCTCTGTCGTCACAGGGCTTATGAGCAGACATGTTCTTAAAAGGTAGTCATGGTGAGGCTTGTAGAGCCATGTCTCCTAGGTGGCTTCCCAGGTCTCTCTACCTCTGACTTTTTATTTTCAAATATATTTATGTGGCTTTTCTGGGTACAGTGTTGACATTCAGAAAATAGTCTAATGCCTGCCAGTTTGCTTCTCTTTGGGACATTGTCACCACCCAAGCGGCTGTTCTGACAATATGGTAGAGGGCCTTCTTGTGTTTTCTGACAAGGATGGGCACCCTGGAGAGCTGCCCACATTTGCTCCACAGCATGGGTTATGCCTCAGTGTTCTGTACACTTGAAGATTCTTCACATTTCCAAACAGAAAGACTAGTGTTACAGAAGTGCCTGACTTACCTCAGTCCTAAAGAATTAGATTGTCCTCAGTGTCTTAAAGTTTTGCACAAAACTCTGAATGAATTTTATACTTGGCAAATTTTAATGCTGGAAGATGTATAGTCAGTTCATAATCCTGGTCCAGGCACTGTATGCATCGAATATATTGTCTCATGAGCTTCCTAATGACACGACCTTCCTAGCTCCTTGTGAATACTATACTATGCAGATCCCTCAGAAGCATGGGACCTGGGACTGGTGGCACCAACTGAGGTGACATTCTCTGCCAATGTCAGCTTGATTTAGATGTCACTGAATCAAGCTGCTTCCGCCCTGTGTTCCTGTGAATCTGCTCTTGGCTGGCTTTCTCTGGTGTTGCCTGCTTGCTTGCTTGCTTTGTTGCTTTGGAAGGCTATCCAAGATATGTAAGCAATTCTTTAGGAAATAAATTGCTGTTAACCCAAACAAACAAAAACACTGCAGACGAGATGGGTAAAGGCGAGCAGTGGGGGCGTGACTAGGACAGATGGCTAGGGTCTACATGAACTGGGGAATTCTTTATGAAATATGTCAGACTTTGTGATCAAATGATGTGATATAAGAATTGTATAAAGGGAATAATTGTCTGATACTTATCTGTTTGAGAAGTACTTCAGAAGCATCTTGATTTAATTATTTAAAGTTTCTAAGATTATGCCCCCCTTGGCTGTATAGCAAACTGTTTTTATCCACAGTTGTGCCTTATTGTCCCATTAAAATTGTATTCCTCAATCCACCAATAAATTAATTGTCGTTAAAACAAAAGAATTTGGTTTTATCTGGTGTTTTTTAACAACCTTACGTAACTCATGTGTCTCCCTTGCTCAGATTTATGCTTATAGTATCAGTTGCAGGTATATGTCACTGCTGCCTGGGCCTGTGATGTACAGATATTCATCTAGGCGTTCAGTTTGCCAAGAGGCACAGTGTTTCAGCTTTGGCCTCTTCATATGAATTCTAAGGAAGATCTAATATATTTTCTGTATTTCTTTTTTATGTCCTTTTTTTTTTTTTAGGAGCTGGGGACCGAACCCAGGGCCTTGCGCTTGCTAGGCAAGCGCTCTACCACTGAGCTAAATCCCCAACCTCCCCCCCCCTTTTTTTTTTAAAGACAGTCTTATCTGCCTGACTGGCTTGGAATTTGCCATATAGATTAGGCCATCCTCAAAATTTCAGCAATCCTTCCACCTTAGCTTTCCAAGTGCTGTGCTTACAAAATGTGGACCCAAACACCTCCACTGAAGTGGAGACATAAGGATCAGGAGCTTCATTCTGAGTTTGAGGCCAGCCTGGACTGCCTGCCAGAGCTGCTCTGATGGAGGACCAGACACATAAACAATAGCTTTATAACTATTCCTAACTCCAGGGTCAAGGAATCTGGCTCCCTCTTCAGGCTTCTCATGGTATGGGATGTGTGTGCATATATACATGCACCAGGCAAAACATTATACATACACAGAAAATGCAATTTTTTTTTTTTGGTCTTTTTTTCGGAGCTGGGGACCGAACCCAGGGCCTTGTGCTTCCTAGGCAAGCACTCTACCACTGAGCTAAATCCCCAGCCCCGAAAATGCAATTTTTAAAAAAGGAAACAACCCAGCATTATAGATATTCTAGTATAGATCAACAAATCTTAGCAGTTCACTACTTCTACAAATTTCACAACAGATCTAAAAAAGGGTTTAAAGCCCAGTGCGGTGGAGTTAGTTGGTGATTCTAGCACTTAGAAGACAGAGACAGGAGGCTCAGGAACTCAAGGCCATGTTCCAAGTGTGAGGCTAGCTTATGCTACAAGAGACTGTTGGAAGTTGGCTCAGCAGTTAACATCCTACTTTTACAGAGGATGAGAGTTCAGTTCTCAATCCATATCGATTGGCTCATGGTGACTTCAGCTCAAGAGAAATCCAATGTTCTGGTCTCTGCTCACATGAACACTCAAGTTAACAACTTTCACACACACACACACACACACACACACACACACACACACACACACAATTAAAAATAAAGTCTTCAAAAAAAAAATCAAGGTTAGCCAGGCAGTGGTACATACCATTAGTCCCAGCATTCAGGAGGCATAGGTAGGCAGATCTCTGAATTCAAGGCCAGCCTGGTCTTCAGAGTAAATTCTAGGACATCCAGGGCTACACAGAGAAATCTTGTCTTAAAAACATATATATATATTTGGGTTGGGGATTTAGCTCAATGGTAGAGCGCTTGCCTAGCAAGCACAAGGCCCTGGTTCGGTCCCCAGCTCCAAAAAAAAAAAAAAAGAAAAGAAAAAAAAATCAAACATATATATATTCAAGGTCTAAGATGTGTTGGTGCTTATAGGCATTAATTCCAACAAAAATCTACATTTTCCTGGAGATACTAAAAAGAGAAATTTAATGTTACTGTATATTATTCAGATTGGCTCATACCTGAATATCTGAAGGAATCAGTGATTCCTGACTGATTTTTTTTATGACCTTGAAATCAGAAATTTTTGTTGGTACGACCTAGAAGCTTCTGAGAAGTATGCACTGTGGAAGAGCCCTTTATGTCAGGATGTATGTAAGTATGTATGTATGTATGTATGTATGTATGTATGTATGTATGTATGTATGTATGGTTTTATTTATTTGTCAAGACAGTTTTTCCTCTGCATAGCCATAGCTGTACTGGAACTTACTCTGTAGGTCAGACTGGCCTCAAACTCAGAGATCCTCCTGCCTCAGCGTCCCTAGTGCTGGGATTAATGGCATGGGCCACCACTGGCTAGCTAGCTTTCTGTCTGTCTGTCTGTCTGTCTGTCTGTCTGTCTGTCTTCCTTTCCTTGTTCCTCCCTTCTTTCCTTTGTTTCCTCTCTCTCTCTCTCTCTCTCTCTCTCTCTCTCTCTCTCTCTCTCTCTCTTCTTTCCCTATGAGACAGAGTCTTACTATGTGCCCATGGTTGGCATGGAACTCAATATCCAGATCAAGCTACCCATGAACTCAGAACCTGCTTCTGCCTCTGGAGTGAAGGTGTGTGCCACCATTCCTGGCTGTAGTGCTCAGTTTGTTGAGGGAAAGAGTTCTCTGTCAACAGTGAAAGAACACATTTCTAGCTGCTATCAAAATAGGTTTTGTTGGATGTCATTTAGGAGAATGGCCATGGGAACTGTCATTATTTGAACAAATTTTCTCAAAATTGAATTGTTTTCAAAGAATGAATATGCTGTTTTAGGTTCTTGTGTGCTGGCTGCATCTTTTGGTAGAGAGGGAACTGAAGCTGCCTGGTACTGGTATTTGCAGAGATGAGTGTTCTGTGGATGCATTTGTGTGGTCGCCACTGGTGACTCTGATAACCTTATAATCACCAAAAATTCAGAAGTAGACTAAAAGATGTTTTGTACAAAAAAGGGTGTTGTGTCCAGCTTGGGTCCCGGAACCCAGACTAGGAGCTTCCAGGGAATGAGGAAAGGACAGATACATGAACATGTACAATAAAGTATGATAAGGCAGGGTTCTGCATGGCTATCTGCAACCTAGAACCTTGGTATGGTAGGCTAGCACAGGTGAGGGTTAGCTGGTCTCTGAGAGAGGTGTCTAGTCAGCAGTTTCAGACTGTAAGTAGACTGTAAACATCTGGGAAGAGAAAGCACAGATGCTATTCTGCACACCCAAGTTCGTCCCCATGGACACTTGTTTTTAGGATGCTTTGCCATTTCCATATGGATAACAGCTTTGCAAAATTGTTCATGTCACAGCACATTCCCTGAGGACTTCAATCATTCAGACCTTTCGTCATTCTCTGGAGGAAGGAAAGACACAGGCGGCAAACTGCAAAAGGGCCAAGGGTAGACTTCAGAGACAGTCCACTTTCTATTTGGCAGTATTTCCCCAAAGGATTGCATAAGAAATGGCAGTTTGAGACACTGGGAAGCAATTTGAAGAGCACTGTGATAAACTGATGAGGAACTGAATATGTTACATCAGTCTTCCACATACTTCAAGGCCTGTTATTTGAAAATTGTTTTATATGTATGAGTGTTAACTACATGTATGCATATACAATATACATTTAATGCTGATGGAGGTTAGAAGGTTGGATCTTCTGGGACTTGAGTCATGGATGGTTGTGAACCACTGTATGGGTGCTGGGAACTGAACCCAGGTCCTCTGTAAGAGCAACAAGTGTTTATAATTTCTGAGCCAACTCTCCAACCCTGCAAAAACTATCAGACCATTACCACAACAAAACCTTCTAATGTTAACCTCTGTCTTAGTTCACTCATCAGTCGCTGTGATAAGCACCTATCAGATCTTATTTGGGGAAGGAAATGGCTTATTTCAACTTACAGGTTTCATACCATCATCAAGAGAAGTCAGGGCAAGAACTGAAGAAGAGCCCACAGAGCAACTGCTTGGCTTCTCTTGCCATGACTTGCTCATCTTTCTTCCTCACACAGCACAGATCCACCCATCCAGGCGTGGCACCATACACAATGAGCTTGGCCCTCCCACTTCCATCATTAATCAAGGAGATGTCCCTACAGACATGTCCACAGGCCAATCTGATGGAGCTAATTCCTCTGTTGAAGTTCCCACTTCCCAGGTAATTCTGGATGTGTCACATTGACAAAACTAACTAGCGCATTTAAAATTTAATTTTAAAAAAGAAAATAAAGAGGATGGAGGACACAACTTGGTTGGTAGAATGCTTGCTTAATGTGCAGAGTTCTAATTTCCAGACCCAACACTGAATAAAGCCAGGTATGCTGGCACACGTCTCAGCATGGGAGGTGGAGACAGGGGCATCAGCACTTCAAGACCACCTTTTAAATTTTATTTTGATATGTATGAGTGCCTGCATGCATATCTGTGTCATGTGCATGCAATGTCCATGGTGGCCAGAAGAGGGCATCACGTCTTCTGGAATTGTGGTTACAGATGGTTGTGAGCCAGCAGTTTGCTGCTGGGAAATGAGATGTCCTGTGTACAAATAGGCAGTAAACTTAACCAATGAGCCATCTCTAGCTCTTCAAAGTCAGTTTTGTTACAGAAGATCCAGTCTTCAAAAAAAGTGAATAAACAAAAGTATGTTTGTATCAGGTCAGTGACCTGGGCATAGTGTTATTGATATCATTTGTAAGGTTAAAATTAAAGAAACTTGGTTGGATTATAGTTGAATATCATATACAAAAAATGTAGAAGACCAGACTTAACAATACTGGAGAAATCAATTTCTAGATTTACTTACAGTGAATCTTGGCAAGTGGTGGCACATGCCTTTAATCCTAGCACTTGAGAGGAAGAAACAGGCAGATCTCTGTGAATTGGAGGCTAGCCTGGTCTACAGAGCAAGTTCCAAGACAGCCAGGGCTACACAGAGAAACCCTGTCTTAAAAAACGAAAAGTTATACTTAGTGCAGTGCTACAGTAATTAAGACCGTGTGGTATTCTTCAGCCCTAATTTGGGGGAGTGGGGAGTGCAGAGGGAACAGGGTTTTTTAATATGGTCTCAGCTATTCTGGAATACCACTCTGCTAACCAGGATGGCCTCAAACTCATAGAAATCCACTTGGCTCTGCCTCTCCAGTACTGGTTTAAAGGTGTGTGCCACCACTACTCCAGCCACAATTCTTTTTTTTTTTTTTTCTGTACGTTTTACTTTATTATGGTGCAAAAGGAACAAAGAGTCAATAGAAATCGTACTTCAGACATTGAATCTCTTCCAGACAAGTTCCAGCCCCAATTTTTTAAAATATTTATTTATTCCATATATGTCAGTACACTGTCACTGTCTTTGGACAGACCAGAAGAGGGCATTGGATCCCATTACAGATGGTTGTGAGCCACCATGTGGTTGCTGGGAATTGAACTCAGGTCCTTTGGAAGAGCAGTCAGTGCTCTTAACCACTGAGCCATCTCTCCAGCCCTCCAGCCCCAATTCTTAAAAGTAAAAATGTTCAAGAAAAATAAAAACTATAAACTTAACCAAATCAGTTGGGATTGAGATGGCAGAGGTGGGAGGATTGCTAGAAGCTTAAAGTACATGCTGGAGAGATGGCTCAGGAGTTGAGTCCTTTTTGCTCATGTAGGGATCCAGGCATGAGTCTTAGCTCTGACATGATGACTTAAATGATCCCTGACTCCAGATCCATGCAATCTGACATGCTTTTCTAACCTCCTCAGGCACCAAGCAAGCAGGTACATGCATAAATGCAGGCAAAACATTTGCTTACATTAAATATAGAAAATGTATTTAAAATCAAAATACATGAAAAACATGGATACAGATGTAATAAATAGATGTAGCTCTGATGAGTACTTGTCTTATGTGCATGAAGTCTGGGTTTTCACCACACACACACACAGGCAGGAGAATTACCCACCTATACCCCATATAAATAGGAAGGACACAGCACCATGGCTTGATGGTAATACCCCTGCCCACTGTCATCTGAACCCCTGGTTAGGTGACTTAAGGAGGGACAAGACTATTTCTGCCATTTCTTTGGGCAGCACTTCAGCTTCACACGGGACCCATTGCTTGATATTGCTCACTTAAATCCCTGTTGTCTGTGCAGCTGTCTGTCCCTATTCAGTTCTGCACCTCACCGTATTCCTGCTCTGAAGCTCACTTGTCCCTCAGCTGGCTTCAATATGCTGTGTCTTTCTAAATGAGTTCATTAATATCTAACTATGGTGACTTTTCCCATCTGTATCTGCCCTGTCTGGATATAGTAAAACCTCATTGAACAGAGGTTTGTTCAGTCCTTTACAGGCATTCTGTAGTATATACAATATACATATACATACTGTACAGTGTAATGTGTGACCTGATGGTAGCTAACACTCAACCTGTTTTTTGGGTGGAGGACATTGTTCTTTACTTGAGATTCAGGACATAATCGGTGTGGTAATTCTGGCTACATTGCAAATTTGAGGCCAGCGTGGGATACACAAGGTTTCTGCCACCAACCCAGCTATAAAGGGAAATCAAGGCTGCTTGGTAAGTTTCAGCCAATAAATCAATGTAGCCTGTGAATTTATCATTATCCAATAGGTTCTAACATTCTAATAATATTATTCAATAGATTCAATAAACAACTGTATTTTGTATGGCATAGCATCCTTACCACAGAGGGAAGCATAGGAATTTGGATTTAATAAATGACCTAGTGATAACTCCGTTGTTTGGAAAGCACTGCTTACCCAGAAGAACATTTGTCATCATCTGTAAGAATCACTCTGTTGCCTTCACTACCTCTCCTGGAAACACTGCTAAAGGATTTCTAAATCCTACAGCTGGAAGAAACAACAAATGCCATTTAACATTTTCTCAGTCAGCAGGCAGGCCCTCTTAAGGTGAGGAAAACTACACTACTGTATTGACCTTTAAACAGCAGGCAGCATTCAGTCTAAATGGGTCAAAGTCAGAAGAACTGACACCATGGAAATTGTTCCTTTGGGTGTAGTGTTAGTCCGGGGATAAAAATCCTTTAGACCAAGAGAGGAATTACTAGGAACAGTATATGTTAACAGTAACGATAATTTAAAATAGGAATTTGGCCTTGCCGCTCTATCTTACTAAAAAGTGAGACTGCCTCCGTGCGGAATGTTTTTCCTCAAGTAAATTATAATAACCCTTTTCCTGGTTAACTTCAACTGGAGCACTAGGTTCCAACAAAAAAAAAAAAAAAAATAGAACCAGAGAGGGATTGATTGATGTACATTCCAGCCAATCTGTGTCGGAAAAAGAGCGCGCGAGCAAGGTGCTGTCCAATCAGCACCATGAGGCGGGGCGGAGCCATTCGCGTCTCCGCCCCCTGGGCTGGCGGACAGGAGAAGGAGCGAAGATGGCGGAGTGAGGCGTGCCCCGGGCAGCTGGCCTACGGGCCCGGGGCAGGCCTCCCGCGGGGAGCGGAATACTTGTCCTGGACTGTGTGAGGTGAGTCGAGAGGGCCGTCTGTCTACCGGGCGACGAGCAGCCGGTGGGGCGGCACAACCCGGGACCGGGTAGCGGCGAGCCTGATGAGAGAGCCGGCAGGGCCTGGGCCTGCAGGGCTTTCCATTAGCAGCCGGGTCCTCTCGGCCCCGCCGCCTCCCGGTACGTGGCGGCGTTCTTTCCCTACGGGCGCTCCACGCCCTTCCTTGTGCCCTTCGCTTTGGCCGCTGTGTGCTTTACCCAGGTTCTCCGAGTTGCACTCACACGGGCTGTATCTGGAAGCCTCTGGGATCACCTCTCGTTTATTTTTCTAAGAATATCTCTGTATTGTTTGTAACATCCACAGTGACCCTTTATCGAAGGCGTCATCGATTAAGGTGAACAGGCCTGTTGCAACTCTAGGTATTTTGTGTCCCTGGAGCGTTGACCTTGAGATTTGCTGTAAGAGGTTCCCTCTGGTATTTTCATTTGAGTATATGTATTACAGATAGGCTCTTGCCGCCTTTACCTCATACTCGCACCAGTCAAACTTTTATGATCATAGTAAGCAGCCTTGTCCTTGTACGTCCTGATAATGTCCTTATGGCGCATTAATTTCGGCAAACAGGTCTCAGTGGAATTCACCGGTGTTGGTTTCTTACCAAGAATCAAGGGAGACACCTACAATGCTCCTTTCTTTCTTCCTTTCTTTCTTCCTTCCTTCCTTCCTTCCTTCCTTCCTTCCTTCCTTCCTTCCTTTTTTAGAATTATAGTTTTAGAAATATTGTTAGACTCTCATTTATGTAGTTGGTGTACACTGTTGATAGTGTAGTCTTATCAAGATATTTGTATTTGATTCTTGTTAAATTATGGGCCATCTCTTTGTAATTGGGAGCCCCCTTAATTTTATTGGTAATCAGTTAAATTCTAGGCAGATCTGTGCTTCTGGTTTCTGTTTTGGTGAGACATATACTGGGCGTGTTGGTGCTCAGGGCCAGAATTTACTTCTATCACAATCTTGTTTTAAAAATAAACTGGCACATTAGTGAGAGCCAGTTCAAATGGAAGTATGATAATATGAGTGGATGTTTGTGATAGATTATATGGTTTCTGTTAGCCCTGGATTTAGCAGAGCTGAGGGCAAAGAAGCTTAGAGGGTCAAAAAACAAAACAAAACAAAAAAAAAACCAAAAAAACAAAAAAAAAAAAAAGCAAAAAGCAAAACCCCTTCTCTTTAGCAGGAGTAGTTTTTGTTTTTTTAATCTGATCCACAAGTAGAAAAAAACAGGTATGAGCTAGAGGAAAGGAATATAACATCCTTCTTCATCTCAGAGAGGAAAATGTAATTGCCCTAAAAGCAGTCTTTTGCACCAAAAGACAGCTATAAAGTACTGGAGATTTCCTGCAGAATTACACATTTTCTTTCCCCTTTAGAAAGACTCCATAAATTCAGAGAAGATGGTGTTATATAAAAGCTTCAGAACACCTCCAAAAATGCTGATATTTTTAAACACTAATTCAAGTACAAGTATATAGAAAATAACATAATGATTATTCCTTTCGAATACTTGTGAGAGTAAACTTTTTTTAGACTAGTTTGGTTGGAATATCTTTGTATACTTAATACTTGCAGTATCAGTAAAGGATATGTAAGTCCTTTGGTGGTTTGAGTGGGAGTGCTCCCCATAGACTCTTATGTTTGGATCTGTGGTCCCCAGTAGGTGGACCTGTTTGGAAACAATTAGGAGGTGTCTATCACTGGGGTCAGGCTTTGAGGCTTCAAAGACTCAGAGCCAGTCCTATTGGGTCTCCCTCTGCCTCCTGCTTGCTGTTGAAGATGTGAGTGTGCCTTATCTATTCCTGTCACCATGCCTTCATTGGACTCTAAAAACTGTAAGCCCAACTAAGTGATTTTTTTATGGATTGCTTTGGACATGGTGTCTTATCACAGTGATAAAAAAGAAACCAAGATACTTACCATTATGTCCTTTTCATTTTAGGAACCTGTCACACAAGGTGGATATCTTCCTGACCTTAGGTGCTTTTATATTCAGCTCAACATTCTGAACTCAGGACTTGGCAAGTAAGTAGTAATGGGATAATCATTCCAAATACTGTTGTAGCAGCTTGAAAAGGCCTCCATAGAAGCAAATCACTAAACTAGTAACAGCAACAGACAACAGAGATAAAAATGAGTACAAACCAGACACCATGGCACTGCCTTTATTCCCAGCTCTTGGTACTTGGGAAACTGAGGTGAGGATTGAACCATAGCAAGACATTTGTTTTAATAAACAGAACCCATGGGGGTTGGAGAGATGGCTCAGAGATGGCTGACTGCTCTTCCAGAGGTCCTCAGTTCAAATCCCAGCAACCACATGGCGACTCAGAACCATCTGTAATGGGATCTGATGCCCTCTTCTGGTGTGTCTGAAGACAGCTACAGTGTACTCATACATGAAATAAATAAATCTTAAAAAAAAAAAGATAAATAAAATCCACAAGACCTAGTTATCGATAATTATTACCTATTGCACATGTGTGTGTACACACACATTCACACACAGAGAGGACCATACTACTGACTTCTATTTTGTTTTTTAACCAAAGCAGTTACAATGTATAAGACGATAAATCACTTAACCTAACCAGTAATTGTCACTGTGTACAGAAAACATGTAGATTTAATCAAATTGAAGAATATAAAGTGATTAAAAAATAAGCGTTGCTGAGCACTAAGTTTGCGTGTATGCATGTACATACATATGGTTTGCTCTGGAAGCTAGACGTCGATGTCAGTCGTCTTCCTCATGTGTTCCCCACCTTATTTTTTGAGATAGTCGTCTTACTAAATCTGGAGCTAACTAATCCCAGCTAGCAGTCCTCCCATGCACAGGGAGTATGTGCATGTGCTGTTGCATGAAGCTTTGACATTAGGGACTGGGATGCAAGCTTATTTGAACAACATGCACTCAACTGTATGGTGGCTTTCGAGGAAATGGCCCCCATAGACTTACAGGGAGTGGCACTGTTAGGAGGTGTGGCCTTGTTGGAGGAAGTGTGTCATTGTGGAGGCTGACTCTGAGGTGTCATGTGCTCTAGCTAGGCCTAGAATGAGTGTCTCCTTCTGCTGCCTGTGCATCCAGGTATACAACTCTCAGCTCCTTCTCCAGTACCGTGTCTGCCTGCATGCTTCTTTTCATGCCCATACTGGACTGAACCTCTGAACTATGTAATTCAGCCAGCCCCAATCAATATTTTCTTTTATAAGAGCAGCCTGGTCCTGGTGTTTTCTTCACAGCAATAGAAACACTAAAACAATAAGCTGTGTTCTCGGCTGCCACTTCAGTTCTATTGATTTCATTTTGAGGTAGTAAGGATCAAAACCAGGAGAGGCAGGCAGATCTCTGTGAGTTGAAAGCCAATCTGCGGGCTGGAGAGATGGCTCAGCGGTTAAGAGCACCTGACTGCTCTTCCAGAGGTCATGAGTTCAATTCCCAGCAACCACATGGTGGCTCACAACCATCTATAATAAATAAATAAATCTTAAAAAAAAAAAAGAAAGAAAGCCAATCTGCTCTATATAGAGAGAATATACATGAGTCTTTTTGCCTGTGTGTATGTATACCATATGTATGCCTGGTGCCCATGGAAGTCAGAAGAGGGTGTTGGAACCACAGAAGGCTATGAGAGGTCATATGGGTGCCAAGAACTGAACCTGGCTCCCCTGGAATAGCAGCCAGTGTTCTTAACCACTGAAGCATCTCTCCAGGTCCTGCTGTGGTTTTTGTTGGCTAGTTGGTTAGTTGTAGTATGATGGAGTCTCTTTGTCAGCCAGCATAGCCTTGAATTCCCAGTTCTACTCCAGCATTTTAATTACTGCTATTATAAGCATATGTCCACATGCTCAGTTTTGAGTACTAAGAATATTTGTATTTTAATTAGTAATTTGTTTTCCTTTTTGTAACAGGGGTGAAACACAGGGTTTCATAAAATGTTGGACAGATAGATATACAGCTTTGTGTGTGCTTTCTTTTTAGTTTGAAGATGTATTTATCTTATTTTTAATTATCTTTTTTTGAAACATGGTCTCACTCTGTACCCCAAACTGTCCTGAGACCATGGTCTCTACCTCAACACCTCTCAGATTGCTGGATTACATATATGCAGTCGATCTATACCCGTTTGTTTGAGATTTTGTTGTTGTTATATATTTGAGATGGGATTTTACTTCTTAATTATGGTTGCAACTTTATATTAATCAGGGTGGTCCTGAACTCACAGAGACTGACCCATATCTGTGAGCCTCTGCCTTTGTCTCCCAAGTGCTGGAATAAAAAGCGTGTTATGGGGCTGGAGAGATGGCTCAGCGGTTAAGAGCACCCGACTGCTCTTCCAGAGGTCATGAGTTCAATTCCCAGCAACCACATGGTGGCTCACAACCATCTGTAAAGAGATTTGATGCCCCCTTCTGGTGTATCTGAAGACAGCTACAGTGTACTTATATATATATAATAAATAAAATAAATCTTTAAAAAAAAAAAAAAAAAAGCGTGTTATGCCACTTTTCCCTTCCCCACCTGTACTTTCCTAAGTGACAAATACCTGTCAGCACAAAGTTTCATAGCCATTATATTATTTTCCTAGGCATTATATAATTATCTGTACCCCGTGGTGCTAGGGTCCAAACCTAGGCTTGCACATGCTAGTACACACTGAGATACATCTCCATCAAACTGCATGGTTTAGAACAAATTTGCTGTCTCGATGTTCTAAAGGTTGCTTCCCAAAATGGAGGCAGAGTTAGGGTCATCCTCAATCATTTCCCAGGCCTCTGATGGACGTTGACTTGTGGCAACATAACTAGTGTTCACATTGATTTCTGTGTCTGTTCTCCACCTCATACTCTTTTTTTTTTGTTTTGTTTTGTTTTGTTTTGTTTTCTTTTCTTTTCTTTTTTTCAGAGCTGGGGACCGAACCCAGGGCCTTGCGCTTGCCGAGCAAGCTAAATCCCCAACCGCCCACCTCATACTCTTGTGTGTGTGTCTGTGTCTGTTTTTGTTATTTTTGCTATGTGTTCTCAATATGTTTTCTAGAGAGCTTTTTATCAACTACATTTATTTCTTTGTGTGTGTGTGTGTTGTGTGTGTGTATGTGTGTCTTTATGTACTCACCCACACATATAGAGAGAGGAAGAGGCTTCTCCAGTTGTAGGATTATATAGACTTATGCCAAAAAAAATTTTTTTGGTTCATCTCATGTTTATGAATTTTTCCCTACGTGTGTGTGCCATGTGTTATGATCTGCCATGTGTATCAATGTTGGGAACTGAATTAGGGTCCTCTGACAGCATAAGTGTTCTTTTTTTTTTTTCTTTTTCTTTTTTTCGGAGCTGGGGACTGAACCCAGGGCCTTGCCCTTGCTAGGCAAGTGCTCTACCGCTGAGCTAAATCCCCAACCCCAGCATAAGTGTTCTTAACTGCTGAGCCATCCCCACAAAATTTCTTTTTGAAGGATAGAAAAGATGTCATTTGTTTGTTTGTGTTAGTCTTCGACATAATTCATCCTGCTTTTCTTTTTTTTTTTTTTTTTTTTTTTTTTTTTTTGGTTCTTTTTTTCGGAGCTGGGGACCGAATCATCCTGCTTTTCAATGCTGTAATTCTTATGCTCCAGCCTCAGTACTACAGGCTGCAAGTGAGCACATGCTAAAGTATTTGTGTGCACATGTGTGTGTGTGTATTAAATACTGATCGTGTGTGTGTGTGTGTGTGTGTGTGTGTTAAATACTGATCGTGTGTGTGTGTGTATTAAATATTGATCGTGTGTGTATTAAATACTGATCGTGTGTGTGTGTGTGCGTGCGTGTGTGTGTGTGTGAATACTGATTTCACAAGTAAGTTTATGTAAGAGTGCCTGTGTTGGTCTTCCTATCTTCCATTTGATTTGTCTTTCCAGGAATTTCTACGTGGACTGCTCAGTGAGGCATCCTGATTCTTCATCCAGTTCCTTCCCCCAGTGAGATGCGGATGTCTTTTGACAGATTACCTCCATGGTGTAGGATGCTTTTCTTTTACTTCTTGTCAGACTCAACACAGAAAAGCCCTGAGGATGCAGCTGTCCTGTTGACTTCAGGAAGAAAAGAAACAACTGACTTGGGTCTTCTGTAGTTTTTTAATTAGAAAGACACTGTTTGCAAGTAGAAGGAAGATGTTGAATTTGAAACAAGTGCTTAGGTTGTGTGGTGTGAATTGTTTTCTTTTTAAAAGATCCAAACAAGAAGACTGAACAAATACCAATGAGGGTGACTTCAGGGTTTTTTTTTTTTTTTTTTAAGTCTTCCATTTTTAACACTATTATAAGCACAGTTGACACTGCAGTAGTAAATTCCAAATTTTAATATAATTTGAGGTGAAAGAAATGTTATCTAAATTCTGGCTCGCTCTTTGACAGACTTCCTGGACAAAATCAAGAAACGATAAAAGCAGAAAGGCATGACACCAGGTTTGGTTTCGTGTGGGAGTGAAACCGTTAGAGTTTTATGTGTATAAATCCACATTTTTAAACAAGCTTTTTCTCTTGAAGAAGAAACCTGTTGTTTATTAGAAGGCTTTGATAATCTTACGTGTTTGGGTTTTGTCTGTTTTCCTTTGCTTTTTCAATCCTTCTCAGGAAGAACCAGCCGGGCCTGTGGCTAGTTCAGAGTGGGAAGAAAACGTAGGATGGGGTGATGCTCACCTTGTTCTGCCAGGGCTTGGGAGGCCAAGACAGGAAGATCAGATGTTCAGGACCAGCCTGGACATCATGAGACTCAAAACCAGCAAGAAAACAGCAGAGCCCAGTAACACCCTCTTTTATATTCCTTTTGTGGAATCCCATGTAGCATGTGAGACTTTGGTTTTCCATGTGGCTATGACAGGAAGGGAAGTGGCATATGTGGTCTTTCGGTTAAGGTGATATTGCGGGCCCTGTTATGTAACTTGCCTTCACCTTTGGACTTACAGGAATGAAGGAAAAACTAAGGCTTGGCATATAAATCCTTTTCTCTAAGAAAAGCAAAGTTGTCTAATGTAGCATCGTCAGACTTTTCAACATTTTTACATTATATAGTTGCATTTTTTATAAAAGTATGAATAATTTTCTTCAACCCAAGATGGGTACTTGGACAGATTTTTTTTTTTTTTTAGGTGATAATGTAATGTTATATTGAAATTCTGGGACTCAGGTAACTTTTCCCAGTTTGAATTGAGCTATCTTACCAGAGAATGGACCTCAGAAGCAATGGTCCCAGTCCTGAGGTTGGTTCGCTATCATCTCAGAAGAGATTTGGGATCTGAACAAAACTTCAAGTAAGAGAAGCAGATCCAATAAGTGTGGATATAGTTGCTAGTCACTGTAGATGTAAAGGAGATTGTGGGGTGGGGGTGGGGATAACTGGAGAAAACTAGTTCCAATAAGATATAAAACATTCTTTTCTTCCTTAATAGTTACGTTATAAGGAACTATTGTGGAAACATCTCCTTGCTTCCCAGTTAATGGAAGTCCATTATATGGGATGCCAGGCGTTTACATGAGAGGGTCCCAGTGTTTGCAACGGCTGCCAGCACAGAAGGAGCTTTAGCTTGGTAGATGAGTTAGGAACAGATGCTGTGGGAGCTGATTCTGGAACAGTTTCTAGGTGCTTCAGTGCTGTGAATTTGAGTCATAGAAACAATCAAAGTTAGGAAATGTTGAACATTCTTGGTTAGTCAGATTGGACAACATATTTGAATTTATACTAAAAGCTTTTTCATAAATATTTATTATAAATAACCTATTAATGAGAGCAAATAACGATAAAACACTAGAGAAATAACAAGTTAAAGGTAACCTAAATTGCTGGGCTTGATCGCCCACACTTGTAACCACAGTGTTGTGGAGATTGAGGCAGGAGGACTGGCCACAAAGATCAAGGCCAGCCTCAAAATGAAACAAGAATATAACCCCCATTTTTCAAGTGCCCCAACCACTTACATTTTTATTTAGAAGACAAAGCCAGCTGGTGATTGAGAGCCACTCTTAGATGCCCGCCCCAGCTGTCTGTCCTTCACCTTGCCCTCGGGCAGGCACTGCCTAACCAGGGAAGTGTCACCCATTTGCTCCACACCTTGAAGTGAGTGTACTTTGTCAAAGATGCTCCTGCATCCTGCATTGTCAACACCAAATGGTGTTCACAGCACGAGTGGATTCCAGCCCTAGTTGCCTGGTATGTGGCACATTTCCATTTATAGTTTTACATGGGTTTTCTTAAAAGCAGCAAAATTACCATGTTAGAACTGTGCCTCCATCTATAGCCGTGCCTCCTTCCTTCTCCATGTAAACTGGCAGTTTTTCTTTTGAAGTTACTAAACAAAAACGGGATATGTGCAATATAAATATATATATATATATAATGTATATTTTAATACTTGTGGACAAGTGTTACAAGTTGTTTAAGAACAACAAAATCACCAATGTCTTCCATTTTGAGATGTGTATAGTTTTGTAATCAGTAGTGCTTGGTAGCATATTGTAGTGTCATGTTAGGGGTTAGTGCATGAATTTAGTATAATTTTAAACTACGAGATGAAATATTGATAATAACCAGTAGTGTAAAAAGTGTGGAAAATCCTAGACCTTTTTGTGTATGAATCTATGGTAGCCTCCCTGGGGATAGGAGATAAAGACCAAAACAACTAATGTCTGAACAGAAATGTGGGTTCACACTGAGAAACATTGTGCTTGGGGGAATGTTAAGCCTCTAACAGGTCGCTAGAAATAGTTGCCTTTGTAGCTCTTCAGTCCTCAGAGCAAGGCCATGGTTCATGGTTGTCTTGCTGTCTCAGTTTGAAGCTAGCTTGTTCTTGTATTGACTTTGCATTGTATGTCTTGGGTTTATTTTTCCTATTTTGTGTCTAGAAAATTTCTGTTTGCATGTCTGAGATGCTATGCCGATTGCTTTGGAATGTTTACTCTGTGGCCATTTCCTTTCCTGATTGCAGCATGTGTGCTGATTGCAGAACCTTGTCAGCAATTTGGAGTATTCTGTGCTTTGACCAGTTCCACATCTGACTTGGGTGTTGAGTCCAGTCTTTCTCATAACTGATAGCTCAGTGGGGCCCATGTAGGTTGACAAGAAGTATGTTGGCCTCTCCTTTTGCTTTGTTCTGAAAAATAAAGTTTTCTGTAAAATGGAATTTCTACCTCTAAAAGCTGCCTAGGAAATGTGGGAGTAACCATTCTCTGGAGAGTTGTGGGTTGATTGGTTTGGGTTTTTTGTTTGTTTGTTTGTTTGTTTTTTAATTTGTTTGTTCCTGAGTTGTGGGTTGATTGGTTTGGGTTTTTTGTTTGTTTGTTTATTTTTTAATTTGTTCCTTTTTATAATTTTTAGAAATAGAAGTCCTGCTGGGTATGGTGGTGGATGCCAGTAAACTCCCAGCATTTGGGAAGTGGAGGCAGGAAGATCCAGAGTTCAAGGCCATCCTCTGCTCCACAGTGAGTTGGAGGTCAGCCTGGGATACATGAGGAAAAGAGAAAGAGAAGCATGTGCAGGGTTTATTAGCGTGTATTACATTAGTATGATAGTATTGGATATCCAGGGAGGTTTATTAGCGTGTATTACATTAGTATGATAGTATTGGATATCCAGGGACCCAGGAATAGACCCTCATAGGATAGTAATCACTCTTCACTCAAGTAGGTGTTAGTGCCTAGGAGAATCTGCTTCTAAGAAGATTTAAGAAACAAAGAGGAAAACTTGAAAATGTAATGCATATAAAGTAGCACAGTGTACAGGAAAGGACATTCCTGCTGCAGAAAACAAAAGCCATAATGAACTAATAATATGGTTAAGAGGTGGAATTTTGTAGCAATAATAGTTCCGTATATATGGTGAATTGTGCTCACAAAGCTGTGTGGTTGAGTGGTTGGTTACTGGTTGGGTTTGTGGGGCCCTACAGTTCTATAGAGCTTTGCAAAAGGAAAAACACATCCTAATTAAAAGGCATTTAAACTATGAATGTATGTGAATATATCTGTGAAAAAAGTATCAACTTTCATATATGTGTTAAAGATCCTATTTTGTTTCTCCAGAGTTTACAGCTGTTGAAATCTTTCTAGTGCTTAATCTGGAATCCCAGTGAAGCCAACCTGTAGGGGTCTTGCTTAAATTGTTTGTATTGATAGTCATTTACTATATAGAATGTTCTATGCTTTATTCAAATAATATAACCTTTATTCATTGGGTTTCTGGCTACTGTTTCAAAAGGAAAAGTTTGTTTTATATGTGATTGGTGTGCCTCAGGGGCAGGGAGCCACAAGAACTTACTGTTTTTTCCTTGTACTTAAGCTCAAGGATTAAAGGTGAACAAAATGACTGGCAGTGCCCAGGCAGGGGGTTTCTGAGCATCTGGTAAATGTGTGTGATAAGCTCATGGCCAGTGTGCATATTCTTTCAACAAGAATCCAGCAGACTCCTTCCTTCCTTATCTGAGATGTAAAATGGAACTAGGACCACTTCTCTCTTCCTCCTTTACCTCATGTCCATTGTGGCCACTTAGCCCCTTCAACATCCCTGGAAAGATCTGGGTCTGTGTCCCTTTGTTTTCCCAGGGGAAGAAAAGTGAAAGAGTAGTTTTATAGATCTAAGACTCTTATTTTATTATAAGCCTAAGGATAGGGAAAAGGCTGATTGAAGTGTAGTTTCTCTCTAGATGAACTGTGCTGTCCATGTTAGCTTTTGGGACAACCAAGCAATATTCAGAACACCTGCATGATCATGGAGATGTGACTAATCCATCAGAGATTCCTTTAACAGCCATTTTATGGTTCTAAATGCAAAAATATGCTACAAGATTTTGTGGTCTCAAAATATGTGGTTAATTAGTATTCAGTCTTACTGTAGTCTCTTGTTTACTCTTTATGTACCTGTGATATGCAAAATATGAAAAGACGCCCTAGCCTTCAGGAGTTTACATTCTCATGGTGCTGTAGGTGCAAGCATACCGTCTCTAGTTTATTCAGAACATTGCTTGGCTATGAATTATACCATTTTGGAAGAACCCCTTGGCCAAGAGTTTTAAAATGCAGAGGGCTGTGTTGAATTTCAGGGCATTACTGCTTGTGTTTACACTGTTTTAGCTCTGCTCCTCAACCCTCCAGAGAGCTGTTCATTAATACAAATCAGAAAAGAAACCATTCTGCCCAAGTACCCTCACCACCCTCCAGCTCTCAGTAAGTGGCCAAGAAAACTTATTCCATAAAGACTATCACCTCAGTTCCTTTTTCCCAGGGCTTTACACTTATTTACCTTCCAAGGGCCAGGATTTCTAGCTAAGCCTTTTAGAACCAAACAGAAGTCTTAAGTTTAGCTTTTTCATGTATGACTTGTTTTGAAGCAGCATCATAGTAGATAACAGCGTATCTGATTGCATCTCTGAGGAATTTGACTGACATATTTAGTTGAAGCTTTGCATGTATCATTGCTTTATCCCAAGATTCTGAATCAAAGGGTTTGCATGTTTATTAAAACCAGGCCTGATTGAAAGTGTAAGCAATAGTGGCAGGCCCATAACTGATTCTAGAATGCTAACATTCTAATGCATGGTTGAAATTTTTCATTGTTAGGTAGTTACTAGTAATTTTATATATGCATTTATCAATAATGAAGCAATAGATACTTAAACCAATAGCTTGGTTTTATTGTTTGAATTATTTTTATTTTTTAATTAAAGATTATCTTGCTTCCATTGAAAATTGGAAGTACAAGATAAACAAGGGGCAACCACAAGACATTCAAACTGTAAGGAATACAACAAGCAGTGCTCACTCTGTTTCCTAGCTCTATTTATTCCCAAGCATGTTTGCAAATAAAAGATAGACTAAGCATGTTGAACAAACAGTTGTAATCAGGATGGTGCAGGGTTTCAGAAGAGTGGGAAAACAGGCTAAGTGGAGTCATCATCCTTCAGAAATAACAGTGTTCTGTGCAAAGTAACTAGCTGAGGGACTTGTCTGATTAGGTTTATATAGACTAAGTTTAGGGTTTCTTAAATCTATAGATTGAGCCAGATTCATGGTCTGCAGTCCCTGAGCAGGCAGGAACTGGCCTGAGCGCCATAGGCAGACTCCAGCATCAGTGTGTACATACTGCCATTCAGTAATGAGGCATCTGTTCTGGAAGGTGCTGGCTGACCATCTACAAAATCCCCACACAAGGTTTTGTAGAGCTGCAGTTTGGCTTCTCAGATAGTGCCTGTGGCTGGATCTGCAACTGTAGAACTGGAGTTTTCTTTACATGAGTTGATCAAAATGTGTAACTTGCCTGAAACTTGATTCCTGATGAATAGGAATTTTCTTCTTCCGAAAAAGACATTTATTTGGGTGAATGAACATTGGTTTGTTACAGTAGTGAAAGAACAGAAGTGTACCTACTGGCAGAACATTTACCTGAAAAATGGGTTCAGTTGCCAGCACTACAAAAAAAACTAATGCTGGTAGTGTAAGAATTTCTTGACTTTGAAATGCAAGTTACAAATGGTTTTGACAAATGATGAGAAGTATTTATAATTTCTGAAAGACCTAAATAGATTTCAAGTAGAACTGATTCACTGGGTTCAGTCCAATTTACATGTTATATGACAGAAAAATAGTTTCAAATTTAACTTTAGCTGTGGTACTTTGCTATGGATGTTGACTAGAATGGAAACTCTCAACCTTCAGAACTGAATTTCTGAGTTGTCAGTGTGATGTTTGCTTTCCACTGAAACACAGGAATTGAGGTGTATGACGTATCCCAAATAGAAGAGTTCTTTGCCACTTACTGATCCCTCTGCCGGCCAATAAAGATGGAAGGCCAGAGTTCTTCCTTCTACTGCCCTCTTCCTAATAGTCACTGAAGTCAAGATATCATTCAGCAATATGATTACTGCTGATTTTCCAAACATTTTGACATCTTTGGGAATGGTGTGCTGTATCCTTAATTTAAATGTTCTTTTGTGCTTAGGACATAGCTCTTGAAGAACACTTGGACTCTGGGGCCAGTCCTCATCACTGACACCCTATCTCAAGGATCAGACAAGTATTCTGTTAGGGTGTTATCAGTTCGTAAACAACATTACTAGTCCGGGCATTAACCTTACTTAAACTTAAGCATCCTTTTAATGAGAAAGATTAAGAACAGTAATCTACTTGAGAGTGCTGCGTTTTCTGCCCTTCAAGCATAGGTGTCACTGTTCACTTGCCCTTGTATTCTATTGGGCCACCAGTGTATGAGGTGATGTTGAAGAGCTTCACTGAATGTTTGAAGCACTACAAACGGCAGCTTCTTAATCTATGCATCTTTGGGAGTTGTGAAGAAATTTGTGTTCTTGGAAAAGGAACTGTTTTGAGAGTCTGAAACTGCACCTGTATGTATATATTGTTAGCAATAAAGCATGAGCAGAGAATGCACTGAAATTTCATTGTGTGTTGTTAATTTGAAATGGGTAATTTCAGATAATGTAAGTTACAGCGGGGAAAGAAGACTTTCCATGTTCCCTTTTAAAAGTAGGCTTTAGTTTTCTGTTTTCTTTCTAGTGTTGGGCTGGGGGTGAGGTTCAGACAAGGTCACTTTGGCTAACCTTGAATTCACAGATCCCTCTGCCTCAGCCTTGTGTGCTAGGAGTAAAGCTGTATATCATCTCAGTTTTTATTTTGTCTGGGTCTTACTTGGTTGTGGTGGTTTCTGATCCTATTGCCCAATGATAGCATAACCATCTGAAGAGATGGAACATCACATCTTCACTTCACCGTGCTCGTTTCCCTCTTCTGCTTCATGTGAGTAAGTTCTTGGTTTCTGGTAAGATTCTAAAAAGAATCATGGTCAAACTAATCCACTAAGTTCTTCCTTCCCGTGAGCAATTTCCAAGTTTGTTTATTTTTCATCTAAGACCACAAGAGATACAATTCCGTGTACATGTGTTGCACTTGGCTCTAAGAGCTGGGTCATGATCCCACAGGTATTGGGCAAAGGGCTACCAGGGACAGTTTAGTTTGAAAGCCAGACTTTCTCAGGATTGACCTTCACTGTCATGATGAAGTTACAGATCCTTTGGGGCAAACCAGTGACAGCAGCACACCAACCACTTGTTCCACTGTCATCCAGCATCCTTATTTCTGCTCCTGAAGCCCCCTCAGGTACTAAAGTTTGCTTGGACCATTCTGCTTTGTCTTTTTGTACTTTAGCCTGCACATTTATTCCATGTTTCTGGTACAGGAGTTTATACAGGAAGAATAATACTAAAGCCAAGAGCCGAAGTCATTTTTAAGATATACTAGTTTGGATACCTAACAAGGTTTTTTTTTTGTTTGTTTGTTTGTTTTTTAAATATTTATTTTATGTGAGTAAACTAGCTGTACTCAAATCAGACCCACCAGAAGAGGGCATCAGATCCCATTACAGATGGTTGTGAGCCACCATGTAGTTGCGGGGAATTGAACTCAGGACCTCTGGAAGAACAGACACTGCTCTTAACCATTGAGCCATCTCTCCAGCCCACCTAACAAGGTTTAACAGTATCTTTAAAAAAAAAAAAAAATTGGGTCATAAAGTAGCAGATACATTTGTTGTTAAGCCTGACCTGGGTTTAATCTTCACGACCAGCACTGTAGGAAAGAAAGGACTGCACACAAACACATAGAATGTATGTAAACAGATCCCAAAGTGGATGTGGTGGTGAATATCTACACTCCTAGCACTTGGGAGGTGGAGACTGAGGGAGCACTTCAGAGTCTTGACTATGTAACTGGTTTGAAGCTAGCCTGGGATACAAAACTATCTAAAAAATAGATTCCTATATCTAACAGAAAGGTGTCCCTCACTCCCAGGCAAAGAAACATGTTAAAAATTTCAAGATAGGCTGTTGTCAAATAAAGAGAAACAGCTACTAGGTTTTATTACCTGACTGTTAAAGAACTTGAGGGTTTACAGCACTTAGATGAGCAGCATTTACTAGGGCATCACACACAGATCCTGGCATCCATACATATGGCAAGTACTTTCCTCAAACCTTATATGGCACGACCTTTATATTTTTGGCTTCCTATGATTGAATATTCAGTTCTGTGTGATAAGGACCTCTGTCAAACCTTGTTAGAACATCAACATATTTATGGGGTGTGGGAGGGGGCAGGTCTTAAAATTCTTTACAGGATCAAGTGGGATTGTAAAATGCATCACAGGGGGCTGGGGATTTAGCTCAGTGGTAGAGCGCTTACCTAGGAAGCGCAAGGCCCTGGGTTCGGTCCCCAGCTCCGAAAAAAAAAGAACCAAAAAAAAAAAAAAATGCATCACAGCATTCCTTTATAAACAAAGCATATTCTGAAAGAAATGTATCTTTTAAAGTTTTTATTAGCATATATATACACTGGGTTTTATGTTCTTTTCATATACATATATATACACTATACTTGGATCATATTCACATCCCCTCCCCCATCCTATTCCAAAAAGTTACTTTTCCCATAGCTCCCCTTTGCTTTCATTTCTTTCGTATGTGTGTGACCCAGTAAGCTTCTTTAGGGCTGTTTACCTTGACAGAAGAAAATGTCTTTCTGCCCCATTGACCATCTCCTCAGGGAACTAAGCCTCTGAGACCGTGTGAGCCACACATAAATGTTAATTTAAAAGAAAAAGAAATACCTAATTTAGAAATAAAAAAGGAAGAGACAGCAAGCTACTTGAGCAATTAAAGGGGCTGAGCTACCAGCCTGACAATCTTAGTTCAATCCTCTGGACTCAAAGTGCAGGACATAACTGACGTCTGCTCATTGTCCTCTGACTTCGACATGTACTAATATTTTATTTTTAAAGGAAATGTTTGCCACAAAATATTTACTGGACACACACATAAATATCTTAACACAAACCTACTGTCCACCTTAATCTGCCTCAAGCTCAACAACTTAATTTTCTATAGAAAGTCCCATCTAAAACGGCAAATCCGGAAGTTAAGAAAAAGTTATTAGATGAGAGATGTAGCTAAGTAGAAGAGCCTTAACATACTGTGTATGAGGCCCTAGTAACATACACACGATGACGTAAGTTTTTAAACTTTGATAAAGTATGTTAATGTTAAGTTACATATGTGTTTTAAAAATCCACAGTCGAGCATGGTAGGCCACTAAGCACTCAGGAAGCTGAGGTAGAATTGCTACATTGGAGGCCAGTCTAGGCTACAGAGAAAGATCCTGTCTCAAGAATTATTCAATGTATTATGAATTTATTTATTTATTTTTTTGGTTCTTTTTTTCGGAGCTGGGGACCGAACCCAGGGCCTTGCGCTTCCTAGGCAAGCGCTCTGCCACTGAGCCAAATCCCCAACCCCGTATTATGAATTTATTAAGTCCCGGTCTGTGAGGCTGGAGAGATGGCTCAGCAGGTAAGTACACTTACTGCTATTTCAGAGACCTAGGGTTCAGTTTCCAATACCCTTAACTGCCGATAATTCCAGTTCCAGGGGAGGGATCTGACAGCTTCTGCAGGCCAAACAGGAGTGTGGTGCACATCTTTAATCTCAAAATCTAGGAGGCAAAGACAGGTAGATCTCTGTGCAAGGCCAGCCTGGTCCACATAACCTTTCAAAGTGGGGATTACAAATGAGACCCTACCTAAAAACAACAGCAAAAAGATACAAATTGTTTATTGTGCATGCATTCTATTTCTTAACTGTTACTTATTACATATATATTTGTTGTTTTGTTCCAGACAGGGTTTCTCTATGTAGGCCTAGCTGTCCTAGAACTCACTCTGTAGATCAGGCTGGCCTTGAATTGAAAGATCGCCTACTTCTGCCTCCAGAGTGTTGGGGTTAAAAGCATGCACCGCCACCATCCAATGTACATATCTATTTTACATAAACAAAAATGATGTCTTGGTGACATTCTTCTTTAATTCTAGCAGAGGAAGCAGAGGAATGTAGATCTGTATAACTTTAAGGCTACCCTGGTCTACATAGAAAGTTCCAGGACAGCCAAAGCTATAGAGAGAGACCTTGTCTCAAAACAAATAAACAAGTATTTATAAGTATTCATATAACTGGCACGTAGAAGTACCATCTCTATTAACTCCATTTCTTTATCCAGGCCATCTGTTCATTCTGTTCGTCAGTGGACACAAGGGACACTGCATGCTAATTAGTTATTAGTAGTGAAATACATTTTCAGAAATAAGCATTATGGAATCAACATAGTAAAATAAATTTAAAGTAATAGAGTCACGTGCTGCAGGATCTTTGATCATTCTATGAACCCCAAGATTGTGTTGTTTCCTGAAAAACAAAACAAAACAGTTTCTAGTTGTGGTATGGCCCAGCTCGCGCGCACGCACACCTTTGTTCCCAATGGCTGGAATAAAGCATACATACACACCCTTAATACACACCTTTAATCCCAAACCAAGGTAAAGTTAGAAGTATAGAAGGAAGCACCCATGTTTGAAAATAATATCTGGGGGGCTGGAGAGATGGCTCAGTGGTTAAGAGCACTGACTGCTCTTCCAGAGGTCCTGAGTTCAATTCCCAGCAACCACATGGTAGCTCACAACCATCTGTAATGGAATCTGATGCCCTCTTCTGGTGTGTCTGAAGACAGCTACAGTGTACTCATATACAAAATAAATAAATCTTTAAAAAAAAAAAAGAAAATGATATCTGATTGAGTGGCCGACAAGGTGACGAATTGGAGAAAGACTTGACAGAATAGAATATACCCTACTCTAATGAGGAGAGAAAAAGGAAGCTACTTAAGGGGCAGTGCAGAGAGAAAAGAAGATGTAGTTTTACAGACAGGTTGAAGAAAGAACAAGCTAAACACAGTTAAAGACAGAGGGAGCCAGAAGATTAGAACATATTGCCATAACATAAGTTAGTATGAGGTCAAGCAGAGCAACTCAGAAGCTGAGAAGCCAGACTGAATCAGTCAGCATGGTGAGCCAGAAGAGCTGAGCTGACCAGCTGGAGCTCAGAAAGAACTAGAAAGGGTGAGCTTATTCAGCAGCAAGTCTCAGAGGCTGAGAACATTCTAGATCTAGGTAAGACTGTATACAGGCTGGAAGCTTCCCGAACTAGGCCTAGGTTAGCAGATGGACGCAGTAAGCCTTGGAGAAGACAGCTACATCAGGCAAATAAAAGTTATTACGGGGGCTGGAGAGATGGCTCAGTGGTTAAGAGCACTGACTGCTCTTCCAGAGGTTCTGAGTTCAAATCCCAGCAACCACATGGTGGCTCACAACCATCTGTAATGAGCTCTGATGCCCTCTTCTGGTGTGTCTGAAGACAGCTACAGTATACTTCTATATAATTACACAATAAATAAATAAATATTTAAAAAAGTTATTACGGTCACAGCTTATTATGAAAAGGAAAAACATTGACTCCCCAAAGCAGGAGTGGGCTGATGAGCTGGGGAAATAGGCTTGAAGGCATATTCTCAAACAATGTGATGAGTACAGATAGTGGGACATGTTCTTAGGAACTTTAGGGAGGCCTCACATCCATAACACAGCTAAGGATTGCCTTACTCTTGTGATCTTCCTTCCTGTATTTCAAGTGTTGGGATCACAGGCATCACCAGATCTGACAGCCCTCTGTTCTTAATATTTAATATTATTTAAAAAGTTAAAGACCAAGAGGGTATGGTGGCACATGCCTTTAATCCCAGTACTCTGGTGGGGCAGGAAGATCCTTGTGAGATCTAGGACAGCTAGAAATACATAGTGAGACCCTGTCTCAAAACCAAAATGCCCCCCATCCCGCCACCAAAGAAAAAAAAGAAAAGACCAATGGGAACTAGAGAGATGGATCATGGATAAGTGTTAAGAGAGCTTCCAGCTTTTGTAGAGGTTAGTTCCCAGCACTTAACAACTGCCTGTAATTCCAGCTCTACCGAATCTCATGCTCTCTTCTGGCCTCCATGAGCAACAGCCCACATGTTCCAACCATACACACACACACACACACACACACACACACACACACACACAGAGAGAGAGAGAGAGAGAGAGAGAGAGAGAAGGGGGGGCAGGGAGAGAGAGAGAAGAGACCTTAAGGAAAGAAGAAGGAAGAAATGACCAGAGCACTTCGGGTGTTGAAGGAAGTTCTGTACGCTACCTTGCTTGTTGCTTGTTCTATTTTCCTGGTCAGACTGAGGAGGAGTCTTTTCCTTCAGAACCCTCAGCAGTGAGTTTAAACGAGAATGCATCAGCATTATCTTCTCTTTCAGCTGAGGAGAGACACAGATTGAGGACATCTTATACTCAACCCTTGATTTGCTGCTTATAATGTTACCAGACTTAAAATAAAACAAATCTAAAAACAAAACAAAACCAAACACACTTAAAAATTGCCTGTATTAAGGGAATGGATATAGCTTAGTTCTAGGAGAGCCTGTTCTACATAGTTAATTGAGACAAGTGACAAATACATAGTAAAAATCCTGTCTCCAAAAGGGAAACCCAAAATGAAAATGCTGTGTACGTAAGTAACTATACAACCAGGTTTACCTCTGCAATCTTTTCTGGTAAAGGTACATTGTAAATATCCATCTCAGATGTATTTACTATGGCCTTTGTTTTTAACAGATAGCTAGAGAGAAAATATATAGAGAAAATATTAGTACCATTACCAATGGACCAAACTTGCCCTCTAAAATATCTGTTGAGTAAAACCTTCCTTATGGTTTGAAGCAGCATGGTGTATTTTACTGGAAAAAAAAATATCAATTAAAACCACAAACTCTGCTTGAACCTTTGCCATTCTCAGTAACAAAACTGTCTCAGGAAAAACTAAAGACAATCCAGAATCAGATGGATAACCATCATTGGTAAAAGTTTACAACTTTTACCCTGCAGTACGGTGCAGCCTTGACGCCATCACTTTGAAGGAATGGCAGGTGGGCCTCTGGGAATTGAAAGCTGGCCAGGACTAGATGGGGAGTTCCAGGTCAGCCAGGGATATTAGAGACCCTGTCTCAAAACAAAATAAAACACAAAATGAGAAGGAAAAAAAAATAAGAGGATGCTTTTTAATGCTTATTTTTCTTTTTAAATATAATTCTAAATAACAATAACTTAGGGGGAAAAAAAGAAGCCAGGCATTATGATTTATGTCTTTAATTCATCAGGGTTCTCTAGAGAAAAAGAATTTACAGAATCAATAATGTCTCTTTATATATACATTGTAATTTTATACCAGTCAGGCCAAAGAGCCAGACCTACTCAAAGCAAACAAGCAAAAAAACAACAAACAAACAAACAAACAAACAAAGACATGAAAAGGAAGTAGAAATTTACAGTATGTTTGTTATTTAAGTATAATGCCAGGACACTGTTGGAAGTTGCGTGAATAACAGGAAAGCCAAGTGGCCACTAATGGTCTCAGAGTTAAAGGAGACTTTCTTATAAATGTTGTTTTGGCTTACATAAATCACTACAAACATCTAAGTACATTAAAATATGTTAGTATTACATTATTGTTTGTTTGTTTTTCAAAACAGCATTTCCCTTTGTAGTCTTGGCAATCTGGAACTCACTCTGTGGACTGGGCTAGCTTTGAACTCAGAGAGCCACTTGCCCCTGCCTCCTGAGTGCTGAAATTAATGGCATGTGCCACCATGTCTGGCTAAGTAATCTTAACTTCTGAGCCATTTCTCCATTCTTTCAGTTTCTTGTAATAAAATATCTTAGATTAAATGTTTAATTAGTAAGGAAGATTATCTGTGAACACAGAAACTGTGTACTAGAAAAACCTGTTTCTGGTTGTGGTGTGGCTCAGCCTTAGCACACACCTTTAATCCGAGAGCTGTTTATTGTAAGCAAAGTCTGAGTAAAGTAACTGCAGATCAAGACGTGCAGCAAGCAACCATTGACAGGAAGCGAACATAGGAAAAACCCATAGAGTCAGAGCAGGGGTCAGCAGGACAGATAGAGAGAACAGGAGTGGTGGCTCACACTGTTAATCCTAGCACTCCAGACACAGTTTGAGACAGTGAGTTTGAGGCCAGCCTGGTCTAAAAGCAAGCCCAAGCAGCCAGGGCTATTACACAAAGAAACCCTATCTTGAAAAACAAAAAACCCAATAAAACAAGAAAAAAAATTGAGAGAAAGCAACCTAAGCATTGGCATTTGTCTTTCTGCTTCCTGCTGCTGATACAGCATGACCAGCATCTCCTCCATGGACTTCCCACTGTGATGGACTGTGCCTTCAAACTGAGCCACAAGAAGCCCTCCTTTCCTGAGCTTGCTTTTGTCAGGTATTTTGTCTTGTCATGAAACAAGTAACCAACACAGGCCTTATTTCAAACTCCTGGGGTAGAAAATCTGATTGGCTTCCTTGGGATGGAGATATATAAAATCTCCAAGTTGTCTATATTGACACTATTTTGCAAAAGCATACCTTCCAGAATTTTCCTTAATGAAAGAACATTCTTAAATTAATCCATATTAAGACACAGTACAATAAACCATCTAAAATAATATTTATTTAAAAATTATATTTTATCCCTATGCAAGTATATATTATAATAAATAGTGCCTGACCTTTTGTATCTTCTTTGGTTATAAACACCTGGACTTTCCTAGCATCTTTTAAAAACCTTATTTAATAAGTAATGTCTCTACTCACCACAGCATTTTATCACAAGAAAGGCAGAAATGGCCTCTCAAGGCAGCCAGAGCAGCACGGGTAGAATATAAATGGAAACCAACAGGAGTCCCACAGGAGTTACAGAATAAAAGGTTGTATGTGCTGGTGGGAAAGGAAAGAAGCAGAATATAAAATAATGAAAAGCTAAAAGAGAAATAAAAATAACTACCCTCATCAGGTATAGTGTTGGTATCTGTTACTCTAACACCCAGAAGCATAGGCAGGAGGAACTCAAGTTCATCGACCTGATGGACTTCATCAAGTTCACTGGCTCCCAAGGACAGCCTGGGCCATATAAGACTCTTGTTTGAAAGAAACAAAAACAAAGAACATAATTTTTGACCAAAAACAAACTAAAAACTTTTAAAACAAAACAATACAATCCTCAAAACTAATTTTGGTACTGTCTCTGACCACTTGTGTAATTCATGGCTCCCTACCTAATAAAGAAATTTACTACTGTCCTTAAGATGTTTTGGGTTTTTTACTCCCTTATAGTCAGTTAGCATCATATAGCTTGCTAGGCCACTGGATCATGAACACCAAAGGACTTAAGGCAGTTACTTCCAATATATATTGAAAATACAATTGTTTCTCCATTTCCTTATATAGAATAAGGTCGATTAGGTTTTAATTTGTATTCATTATAAAAGTCTGTCAGTCTGGAAGACAACAGGACATAATATCAGGCAGTGGAGTGGAATAAAGATTTTTCTTCACTGTCACTCATTCCTTAAGTGCTGGGATTAAAGGCACCACCATGCCTGGCCAAAACTTTAAGTACCAATAGACTGTAATCCAAAAAAACTTTTTGAAATAATTTATAATAAGTGTTGTGTCACATACAATACAATCTAACAATCAACTACTGAGTTCAAAGATAGTAAAGAATGTATCTCAAGACCTCAAGTTTACTAGTGAAAACGACCATTTACCTCAGTTAGGATACACACAAGCAGAACCACACAGTGGGGAAGTCAGGGCTGCACTAACAGCAGGGAAAGGTACCTACAACCAAGCTTGACAGTGTGATCCTGGGTCTGGACTCCTCAAAGGTGTCCTCTCACCCTCATTAGTGTACCTTGGCATGTGACTACACAATACACACACTAAATAAATAAAGGTAATAAAACTATTTTTAGATTATAATGTGGAACAGAAATCTCATTCTCTTCTTTTAACTTGTATGCATTTTTGAAGTATTTATTATAGATCAACTCTAGCACCTAATACAAGATAAGCAAACATAGTACTTCTAAGCTATAGCACATCTCCAAATGTATGATTAAGTTTTTGTTTGTTTTTCTCAGACAGGGTTCCTTTGTGAACCCTTGGCTGTCCTGGAACTAGCTCTGTAGACCAGGCTGCCCTTGAACTCACAGAGACCCTCTGCCTCCCTAGGGCTGTGTTAAAAGTCGTGTCCTACCACCACCAGGCTTATAATTACAGTTTTTAATCAGGCTTTTTAAAAAGATTTTGGGTGTAGGTTCTGATGCTTGTGATCCAACACTTGTTGGCAGAAGCAGAACTGTAAGGTCAAGGTAAGACCATTACTACCAATATCAAAAGTAAAAGAATTTGTGATGTAACTAGATCAAAAGTGTCACTTCAGGGCCAGTGAAATGACTCAGTGGGGAAAGGCACTTGCTACCAACCCTGAGACACGGAGCTTAATCCTTCCATCCAGCATGGTGAAGGCAAGACTGCTTCCGGTTACCTCCGGGCCTACATATGCATGCTCCCATCGCATACGCAAACATATTCACACAAAAAAAGTTTTCAATGTAGGAGGATCACAAGCTTTAGGCCAGCTTAGGTGACATAGTGAGTTCCTGGCTAGTGAGGTTATTGAGTGAGAGAGCCTATCTCAACCCCTACCCCTAAATGCTTCTGAAATACTGTATGAATTCAAAGTATTCTCAATTCAACAATGTCCACATCCTAATGGTCCATTACAGCTGGTAGTGGTTACAGTACTGGACACATGTGACCATCTACATCAATTCTGAGTACTTCTGCCTCTTGCTCCAAACAACTTCAATAGAAACAGGCCACTCCTTCCTGGTCCCCTTTGAGAGAAGGAATTCCTATAAGGATAGGAATGTGTCTTTAGTTTGGCAAAGTTGAATGGAGGTATGGCTACAACTTAGCTTGGCCTCACTCTAAGCCCGAGTTCACTGAGTACTTTATTGCTATAGGAAAAACATTAACAAACAAAGATGCAGAGTTTTCTATAGATTACTACAGAATTAGTCTTGTCGTGATTTATATTATGTTTATATATTTACATTATAAGCTCCAAGTTAAATAGTCCTAGTTATCTCACAGACCTTAAGACCTACCCCCAACTTTAACTTTCATTAAAGCCAGGTTAATATGACTGAAACGGGTAAAGAGTTTATCTTTCAAACATACTGTATGGAGAGAGTAAACATGCCACAACACAAAGTTTCTTTCTTGTTTACAACAGTTACGTACTCTTGACCATCATTAAATCCGGAACAATACAGATCCACCTCAGGAATTCTCCACACGTACCTGGATTTGAGAGAACCTTCTATGCCAACCAAAAGGGGCTCTAACAAAACGACGTTGTTTGTGACTCCTGGAAGACAAACCGGTTTTGAAAAAGAAATACCTCCCACCAGATTCATCGGGCCATAAAAGTTAACCAAGTGGGGGCTGTGCCAAAGGCGCTGGCTTAGCTCAGGCTAGGTTCTGTGTTTGAAGCCCAACTCTGGAAAACAAAACCAGGCCTCACTCCCCGCTCGGGTACTAAGCCACATCCCCCATCTGGCTCTGGTCTGCCTTCCTCAGATGCAACCCTCGCCTCACTCACTGGAAAAGGCCAGGGCGCCGAGGAACTTCGATAGGTCCCAGGCGAGGTGCACAGTGTCGCCGAGCACCGCGTAGCAACTCGCGCAATGAAACACCGCACATCTCTCCGGCTTCAACCACGCAGGCAGCCGCAGGTCGACAGGTGACGCCTTCACCTCAGACCCGGAAGACCCGAGAGGGGAGAACCCTTCCACCACCTGAGTGTCCCACTCCATGGAGGAAGAAAAAGGTGTATCACAAGAGCCACTACAGGACTGGGTCTCGACGACAGGGAGACCGCGCGGCGAAAGAGTCGCCATTTTTCGAAACCCGCGCCTGTTTCACGCACGTCCCAGGTCCCGCCCAACTGTTTTGCTGTGCCTTCATTGGACAATATTCCTGTAAGACACGCCCACAATACCCAGTGTCTGCCTATTAGGTTTGCGGAGTAGCTGTCTTCAGCCAGTCACGCTACTGGCCCTCATAGGAAACCCCACCCTCGAGGCAGTTCAACCAATGGGCGTACAGCATTCGTCATTTAAACTGAGTATAAAAGTCTGCTTGTCAACGTCTTGGGTGGCGCCAGTTTTGAACGGTGCTGTTTTGAGTCGTGTGGCTGTTTTTCTGGGTATCACCGTGATTGCAGAACGTGATGACCGTCCCCTCTGCAGAGGAGCTGGACTCCTTCAAGTACAGCGACCTGCAAAATTTAGCCAAAAGACTGGGCCTCCGGGCTAACCTGAGGGTACGGTGCTGACTGGCGGGGCGGGCGGTTGCGGGCGGCTTAGAAGAGGCTCGGGGTTTGGGGAACAGGGCACGAAGTGACTGAGAGGGAGTCCCCGAGGAACGCTGTTTTGGGCGAGTAGGCAGGTTTTGTTCACAGTGACTGGAATTTGTTAAATGAAAGAAAAGCCATGTCTGTTACTTTATTTGGAGGCTTTTCTCAAGAACTCATAAAGGCCTCTTAATGGAAATCCTGGTACCAGATGGGAAACGAAGGCTCATAGGATGTGATCAATGTAATTTTAATTTCTATTCCAGTTATTAGGCAGTTAAAGAAAAACTACTTCAAACTACTACTTACTGTTCAGTAAACCGTGCCAGTACCTTCACTCTCATGAGCTTATAATATGCTTGTCCACCAAGATCTACTATGATCATCGATACAGTAATCACTATTGTGATGGTGGTCTTTTTCAAAACCGAAAAGGTCTTTGAATCCCGAGTTTGCAAGGTACTCAGAGAAAATGTGGTGATTCATTGTGAAATTAGGCTTGCTATATTGGAGCTGAGATTTCCCACATGTATATGCCAGAGATTTGTACAGCAAACTGATATTTTCACTAAATGTCTAATCAGTTGTCACAAGTGTTTTTAAATACTTTAAACAGAATAATGAGGCCATAGATAATACGTTTTATCTGGCTGAATGGCAGTGAAGAGCACTTGGAAGTGTTTCTGAGTTTAGTACTTAATGGCTCCCCAACTTAGTGAATAAAGCTTAGTCTTTCAGGTTTTTACTATCTGGATAGATTCTCCTCCTCCTCCTTCCTTCCCTTCTTCCTTCTCCTCCTCCTCCTTTTTTTTTTTTTTCTTTTCTTTTTTTTCGGAGCTGGGGACCGAACCCAGGGCCTTGCGTTTGCAAGCTAGGCAAGCGCTCTACCACTGAGCTAAATCCCCAACCCCCTCCTCCTCCTTTTTATGAAACAAAGTCTCATTGTACTGCCCAGGCTATCCTGGAAAATAGTGTATAGTTTAGAGTAGCCTGAAACTCCCCTTCCTCCTCTGGCCTGACTAATTGTTTATCAACTACACCTGTTGCCTCTAAGCTCATTTGCATCTGAGGTGATCACCACCATCATACCTGAGCAGCCTATCCTACCTCAATTTCGTAGTTTGGGTTTTGCTTCACAGACCCTGACGTGTTCTTTATTTCTAGCTTACTTGGTTTATAAACTCTTTTTCCCACTAGTCCCCTGAGAGCTTCCAGCAGAAGACTTGTCTGCTTTGCTCACCAGTCTTTAGCTCCTAGAACAGTGCCCTGCACAATGTAAGAACAGTTTGTTTATTCAGTCGATGAATTAATGCTAATGAATAACACTTGTACGTCTAGTCAACTTGAGCTTCTCCCCATTTTATTTGACCTGCTAAATGTCTTCATTTGCTTGTACCTCAGAGCCTCACTTCTCAGTACTGCATCCTCGGTGAGATGGTATGTTAAGAAACCATATCCTAGTCAGGCAGTGAGGTGGCTCATTGGACAAAGGTGTTTTATAGCCAAGCCTGGTATTTTGACCCACATACATAGTGGAAGAAGAGAATTAACTGTGCAAAATTGTCCTCTAAACTCCACACCTGCAGGGTGGCACACTCATGCACAGTTGCATGCGTGTGTGCGTGCATGCAGACACACACACACACACACACACACACACACATAAGTAAATAAGAATTTGCATCTAGCTGGGCATGGTGGCACAGGCCTTTAATCCTAGCACTAGGGAAAGAAGGCAGACACAGGTGGATCTCTGTGATTTTGAAGCCAATCTGGTCTACATAGTGAGTTCTAGAACCACCAGGGTCACAAAGTGAGATAGGATTTGGGTTAGGTCCATTGTAGTAAATGAGAGCCATTTTATTAACAAAGTGAGATACAGTTTTGAAACAAGCAAACAAAAGAAAGGAAAAGAAAAGAAGTCGTTTGTAATTTTGGTAAGCCTTACCTATAATCCCAGCATTGGAGAGGCAGAGACAGGAGGATCGTGAATTGAAGGCCCTATGTCAAACAAACAAGATGGCATATGGTTCAGCTTGTCAACCCTGAACTAAACCCTAGATTAGGTAGATCTCTGAGTGTGAGGCCAGCCTGGTCCACATAGTGAGTCATAGACCAGTCAATTCTATATGGTGAAACCCTGTCTTTAAAAGAGAGATCCAGATGACCTATTTGAGAGGGAACTTTGGGTTAGGTCCATTGTAGTAAATGAGAGCCATTTTGTTAACAGTTGTCTCCATGCAGAGGAGTCCAGTACAGTTGAAGCTGTGGCTTGGGCCCACCCTGTACTTAAAGTACAGAGCAGATTTCACACTGGCCATTCATTCACTTCTGGTAAATGATAAATTGTATGAGAAGGAGAGGCAAGCTCTGAGGCTGAGCCTGTAGGCTTTTTCTCTCCCTCAGTGATGCAGATACAGGCCAGATTAGACCAGATTAAAAGTAGACAAAGGCAGATTTATTAGGAGGCAGATTTCAGGTGGTCTCGCTGATCTCACAGTGGAGGAGTCAGTGAGGAACTGGGATTGTATCCATGCATGGTCAAAAACTGGCTGGGGACCAGGTGGTTGCTGGAGACTAGGAGTGTTACCCCAAAATCGTCTCTGCAGACGAGGTTGTGGGAAGTAGGACAGATGGGCATTTCCAGCTTGTGCAGGGGCAAGCAGGTTGTATTTTTATACTAAGAGTTGTGCATGTATAACAATATTTTTTAAAGGCCATGAATTTGAGAAAGAGCCAGGGCAGGTACATGGGTACCTGGAAAGAAGTTGGAGGAATGAGATTGGCTGGGAGATGGGCCGGGGAGAGCATTATGTAAAAATAGTTTAATTAAAATTTTTTTAGCCAGGCAGTGGTGGCACATGCCTTTAATCCCAGCACTCAGAGCTGAGGCAGGTGGCTGAGGCCAACTGGGTGTACAGAGTAAGTTCAGGACAGTCAGTGCTGCTATACAGAGAAACTGTCTCAGAAAAAGAATTTTTAAGCCACCGGTGGCTTAATCCCAGAATTGGGTTCTGTATATTAATCACTTTAATCCCAGCACTCAGAGCCGAGGCAGAGAGAAGCAGAGCTAGTTCCAAAACAGACAGAGTTATACAGAAACCTAGCTTGAAAAGCCAAAAAAAAAAAAAAAAAAAAAAAGAAAAGAAATGAAAAAGAAAAAAGTTTAAGGTTATTGTATTAGTTTAAAGTTAATTTTATTATTTCATTTTGTTACAAGATCTCACTATGTAGCTCTGGCTATCTAGAAGTCAATTTGTAGATCAGGCTAGCTCAAAGTCACAGAGCTCAGCTTACTGCTATCCTCTGAGTGCTGGGATTAAGGGCATGCATCATTATCCCAGCTCACAAAGTTTGTATTTATTGCTTGTGTATGTAAAGGTGCTTTGTCTACGCGGATGCCTGCAGACCAAAAGAAGTCATTGGATTGTGAGCTGCCACGCGGTTATTAGGAACTGAACTCAGGTCCTCCGGAAGAGCAACTAGTGTTCTTAACTCCTTAGCCATCTCTCCAAACTCCTAAAATTAAAAGTTAATAAATAAAATTATTCTTTAAAGAGGTTTGGCCCTCAACTGTGCACCTGGGTGTAATAGGGGAGAGTAGAACCTAACAAATGTACTTGATTTTTGATTGTTTTATAATAGGGTCTCACTCTGGCCTGGAAATCTAAGGGGATTGCTATGTCTGACTACACTTGATCTTTTAAAAAAAAGGAAAGCCAGTCAGAATAGTATTTCTCTTCCTGAAAAGAACAAGGGAAGCTTTCCTAGAATAGAAATTGAGGCTAGGAGTTCTCTTTCCCAAAGACTTGTAAGACCCTCACTGTATGCTACCACTTGCCCACAGGAGAAACTGGGCCCAAAACATTTCCCTAGTCAACGAGGTGTTCCCGCTCCCTTACGTCCTAGAAGGTTGCACCTGTCATTGCATTTCAGGCTACAGTTCTGCTTTCCTAAGCGTCTAGTTGGCCCACTGCCCTGATGCCAACTTTCCAGAGACTGCTCTCTGCTGCAAGGATGAAGTTTATATTCAAAAAGCCTTACAAGGCACGTCCAGCTAGCAAAGTCGTGCTTTTGACTACTTTCCCAACTCTTTTCTCACCTCCTCTCCATTAGTTGTGTTTTAGCCATGCTGGACTTGGTTCTTCATCATCTGTCCTATTTTCTTTCCCTTGCTTGTTTCTCCATTTTGTTCTTCATGATTGAACCTCTTCTCCATTTTCAAGATCTCAGCAGCCCCAGCCAAGACATCTGCCCCAAGCTGGGGCATCCCATGACCTGCTGATGTCTGTCCTGTGGAGCCCATGAGAGCCAGAGCTTCCTCACACTTACCTCCCTGTGTTGACTACGTGCCTTTTTCTCTACTGACTTTGTCACTGGAGTGTGAAATCCATTTGTACCAAAGCTACTGTTCTAGTCGGCCTACTGTTCTAGTCGGCCAGCCTGACCAGAGTGCATCAGTAAACAGAGGAAAGAGGTGTTTGGCAAAGCTTCTCTGCTCATTTGACTTTGACTGTATGATGAGCTGGCTGTTCTTTCTACAGGCAGACAAGTTGTTAAGAGCCTTGAAAGCACACCTGAATCCAGAAACAAGAAGAGAAAATAAAAATCAGGTGAGTGATGTTCTTGACTGTAGTGTCTTTATTTAAATTTATTTATTTTATGTATATGATTACACTGTCACTGTCTTCAGACACACCAGAAGAGGACATCAGATCCCATTACAGATGGTTGTGAGCCACCATGTGGTTGCTGGAAATTGAACTCAGGACCTCGGGAAAAGCAGTCAGTGCTCTTAACTGCTGAACCATCTCCCGACTGCTTGAGTAATGTTCTTTCTCACTTACTAGCTAGTGAAACAGAAGTGTTTGGTTAGTAAACAATTAATACTTATCACTGATAATTTAAGGTGTAGGAAATGGTAAGGAGCCTCATGCTTATAAGCCCAACATTGGGAGATGGAGCCAAGACAGGTTACTAGAGAGTTCTAGGCCAGACCCTGACCCAATTTCAAAAAGACAGAAAGATATGATGGTTGTTATTAGATGATGTTATTATCATATGTAATATGACAGGGAGTGAGTTGTCTCATAATTGTCTCATCATTTGCTGTAAATGAAATACCATGTTACCTAATCAATAAGCTGTCTTTAAGCAAATGCAGAAACACACCTGAGTATCATGACACGCGCTCACACTCCAGCGTTCCAGTGACTGAGCAGCACATTCTTGAGTTTGATACCAGCCTAACTAATGCAAGACCTTGTCTTAAAAAGAAAATAAAAAGCCAAAAAACAAGGAAAGCAAAATTAAAGTATAGGTTGTGAGACAGAAGAGGCAGCAGGACAGGAGTCGGGTAGAAACTAGACTTAAAAGTCACGGGGTTGGGGATTTAGCTCAGTGGTAGAGCGCTTACCTAGGAAGCGCAAGGCCCTGGGTTCGGTCCCAGGTTAAATAGAAGATCTGATTTTTCTTTTGTTGTTGTTTTTCGGTTTATTACATGGGAATAGGATCTCTGAAAGAGCAACAACTGACCTTAACCACTGAACTATCTCTCCAGCCCCATTTTCTTAAACTGTGTGTGTGTGTGTGTGTGTGTGTGTGTGAGAGAGAGAGAGAGAGAGAGAGAGAGAGAGAGAGAGAGAGAGTGAACGTGCTTGTGAATGCCTTTGGGAGCCAGAAACTCGAGTTCCAGGAGCTCGTGAGACGCCTGACATGGGTGCTGGCTCCAACCTTCAGTCCTTTGCAAGAGTAACAAGTGCTCCTAACTCTCAGCTGTCTCCAGCTCCATCTTTAAAAATTTTGCTTTAGTTTTGAGACAAGGTCTCTTGTAGCCCAAAATGTCCTCAAACTTGCTATGTACTGGAGGAATGTACCACTATGCCCAGTTTTGAAACTTGTGCTATTCATATTCATCTGCCGATCTCCCCAACTGGTGTATGTGACTCTAGCTGGCCTTGAACTCTCTGTGTGGACTAATGTGGCCTGAAACATCTGCCTGCCTCTACCTCCCAGAGCTGGGATTTAAGGTTCTAGCCACCATACCTGGCCTATTTGCTTTCTAATTGATATTCCCTGTTGTCTTAAGGCCTTCTATCCTGAACTTATTTTGTGCTAGTTCATAGGTCTACAGGTCTATCAGGATGCTCTCCCTTGTCTCTGTTCTTTAGCCAGTTCCCTTTGTTTGTATTCTCTACCAACTCTTCAGTTCTTCAAGATGTTCATGAACTTTGTGTATTTGAGATTATACTACTTCTGCAACACTTCACCTCTCCCTAAAGTTGATTTATTATGAGTGTTTTGCTTGCATATATATATATTATATATATATGTATATATAATATATATATATATATGCACCATGTGTGTGCCTAGAAGTCAGAAGAGGGCATCAGATCTCCTGAAACTAGAGTCACAGTTATGAGCTGCCATGTAGCTGCTAGAAATTGACCCCAGTCACCTGTCTCTCTAGGTCTATTGATTGATTGATTGATTGATAATGTCTTCCTGTGTAGCCTAGACTGGCCTCAAATTTGAGACCACTGCTGCCATTGGGCATTCAAGGGACCTAGGGCATAATGCACTCCTTCCATCTAAGGATCTGGTATATCCACCATATGGAAAGCTCCATCCTTGAAGCTGAATCAATGGCTCAGTGGTTAGTACTGGCTGCTCTTCTAAGAAGACCTGGTTCAATTTCCAAGACCGACATGTCACTCCCTGTCACTCCCTGTCACTCCAGTTCCAGAGGATCCCATACCCTCACACAGGCATACATATATGTAGGGGGAAAAATCCACTTAAAAAAAAAAGCTGGGTGGTGATGGCCCACATCTTTAATCACAGCACTTGGGAGGCAGAGGCAGGTGAATTGGTGTAGTTTGGTCTACAGAGTGAATTCCAGGACAGTCCCAACTACTCAGTGAAAACCCTGTCTTTAAACCCCCCCCCAAAAAACCCAATAATAATAATAATAATAATAATAATAATAATAATAATAAAAGCTCCTTCCCACATTCAAGCTCCTAATGAACAAATAACCCAGACAGCAAGCATTTATGGAAAAGTCACAGCCTGAACAACACACTAAGATAAGTAGGAGAAACAGCTCTGAAGAATAGAGCTCGTATAGAAAACCTTATAAAGAAAAACACACTTTACCGTAATTTATTGAGTGAACCCTCCATAGAATCAAGATAGGTGAATAAAACAGAGATGATTCAGTTAAGACTATACAGAACAGCATGGCCAACTCTGATAACAGAAAACAGGAAGAACAGGGTGTAGCCGTACCGGCATCATCCCAGCACTAGGGAATCTGAGGCATATTTGAGTTCAAGACGCTCTAGGCTGCATATCAAGGCTCCGCTTCCAAAAACAGCAGAAGGCAGACATTGAGAAGCAGGGCACTGTGGCTTAGCTCAGTGGTGGAGGGCTGGCTCAGCGTTCATGCTGCATTTCTCAGCACTAAGGGAAAAAGGCTAAGCTGGATAGGGAGTAGAGGAGGAAATAAAGATGTTCTTACCTACAGTTTACAAGACATATTGCCTGTGACAGAACAACATCTGAAGGTGAATTTAAAGGAGGCACACTGACAAAGTGGTGAGAGAAGAGTTCAAATGAGCCCCATTTTACACACAAGCCCTAAGACTGTGAATGGCCGTGCCAGGATTCCCTAGAGACAACCGGACCCCAGAACTCAGCTTTAGCAGCGACTTTCAACAGCAACGGCAGGAGAACCAATGGTTTTCATGGTTGCTTTTGTGCATAATGCTTGCCCCATCTCCAAGGTCAAACTCTGGGTGTTGGACATAGTTGGTGAGTGTTTTACTACTGAAATACATACTTTCCAGAGCTTGTATTTAATATTTTAAGTCATATATATATTTATTAAAAAAAATTGGGGCTGGAGAGATGGCTCAGTGGTTATAAGAGCACTGACTGTTCTTCCAGAGGTCCTGAGTTCAAATCCCAGCAACCAGATGGTGGCTCACAACCATCTGTAATGAGATCTGATGCCCTCTTCTGGTGTGTCTGAAGATAGCTACAGTGTACTCATATATAATAGATAAATCTTTAAAAAAAAAATCAAACATGTGGGTTACAGGAACCATACCTATAACCCAGGAGGCTGAGACAGGAGGATCAAAAGTCAAAATCTGCCTGAGTAACTGTTAGACTGTTCCAAAATACAAAGTGAAAAAAGGCTGGATGCTGTTCACCCCTAGGCACTTAGGAGCAGGTGGGGCGTACCGACATTTGATCCCAAGTACTGAAAAACAGAGGCAATCCATCCAGATACTTTGTGGACTGGGAGAAAAACCAAGTTTATTTTCCTTTCTACTACAAATATAAGAAATAGAGCTAATATCATTAGGCATTCGATAATGAAAAGAACCTTCCCCACTATTCTGACATGTTAGCCTTGACATAACATATAAGCAGGTCTGTTTGGATGTTCTCCTTCCTGACCATCCTGTATTCATACTGTAACTTTTTACTTAGGCTTAGGAAAACACTAGTGCTAGTTCTTTATCTGTGACAAGTTCCTTAGGCTTAGGAAGCAACTGTCAGTGCACATGCATGCAGGATCTGGCACATACGGTCTCCTCTTCTCCCAGGATGAAAATCAGTCTTCTGCATTCTCCTACGATGAGACTGAGACACAAGTCACCAGTGAGGAGCAGGCTGAGACGGAATCAGGTAGTCATGTCACCAGAACCAGGAGGAGGAAGCGCAAGACCATCCATGGAATTCCTACCTCCCAGGTGAATGGAACTGTGCACTGAAGAGAAGCCACCAGAACGACCACCGTCTACCATAACTGGCACCTTTTAGTGAGCTTCCACTTACCTTCCCTTATGACGCCATTTGTCTGGAGGCTCCTCAGCAGTAGAGGCCTGTGTCTGCTGTGCTCCCACTTTACCCCTGACCCTAGCACTCAGGAAGAAACTACTAGGATTAAGTATAAATCAGATGCCCGTTTAAAGGGCTGGAGAAAGATGAGGGCTGGCTCAGGGATTAAGAGTGCTTGCTGCCAGGCTGCAGAGATGGCTCAGCGGTTAAGAGCACTGACTGCTCTTCCAGAGGTCCTGAGTTCAATTCCCAGCAACCACATGGTGGCTCACAACCATCTGTAATGAGATCTGGTGCCCTCTTCTGGCCTGCAGTCACATATGCAGGCAGAATGCTGTACATAAAATAAATAAATAAATCTTTTTTTTTAAAAAAGAAAAAAAAAGAGTGCTTGCTGCCGTGCAGTACCAGACATGGTCAGACATGGTCCCATGCACACCTGTAACTCCAGTTCTGAGGGGAGTGTAAACAGCACCTCTGGCTTGTAGTCTAACCTCCAAGTTCAGTGAGAGCTCCTACCCTAAAGGAACAAAGTAGAGCATAGTAGAGAGGGCCCCTCCCCGCAGCCCCACTCCCACAATGACTTCCTCTAGCATTCATGCCATCATATAAAAATTGATTGACTAGTGTGAATGCTCGTGTATTGTTCAGAGTTGGTCTGCAATAAAGATGAAAGAAAGAGACCAACCTGAAGTGTAGCCTTAAGTTCTCTTTCTCTCTTTTTTTTCTTTTTTCTTTTTTTCGGAACTGGGAACTGAACCCAGGGCCTTGCCCTTGCTAGGCAAGCGCTCTACCACTGAGCCAGATCTCCAACCCCTTAAGTTCTCTTTCTTAATTTGCTCCTGGCCTGGTAATCGTTCTGTGCTTAGTCTTTCAGTAGTGTGTGATCATGTTAAATAACTAGGGACTTCCTCATTTGCCTTCATTACACTGGTTTTACTCTTGTATCTTTTTTTTTGGTTCTTTTTTTTTTTTCGGAGCTGGGGACCGAACCCAGGGCCTTGCGCTTCCTAGGCAAGCGCTCTACCACTGAGCTAAATCCCAAACCCCTTTTACTCTTGTATCTTATTCAAATGAAACTTCTTCTTCCAGGCATGAAGGTGTACAGCTATAATCTCAGTGTGGGGGAAGCAGAGGCACAAGGATCTGAGTTTAAAGATCGTTGGTACTACATAGTGAGACGGCAGCAGAAATAAAATATCATTTTTACCACATAATATTTCTCTTCTCTCCCTCTTCCTTTCCCTCTCCACCTCCCTTTCTCCCTCCCTTCTCCTTCGACACAGGATCTCACTGTACAGCTCTGGCTAGGCTGATCTTCAATATCTAGACTGGCTCAGCTTAAAAGCATGAGCCACAAAAAAAAAAAAAAAAAAAAAAAAAAAGCATGAGCCACCATGCTAGGTCTCTTGGTGGTGGTGGTAGTTTCTTAAATCAGAGTCTAACTCTATAACCCAGTGAGTCTTAAACTCATAGTAATTCTCCTGCTTTAGCCCAAGTGTTGAGATTATAGGTATGAACCAACGTGCCTATCCTAATTTCTTATTTTTTTTTTTTCCTTTTTCTTTTTTTTCGGAGCTGGGGACCGAACCCAGGGCCTTGCGCTTCCTAGGCAAGCGCTCTACCACTGAGCTAAATCCCCAACCCCAATTTCTTATTTTTTGCTTTGTATTCTTTTAATTACTTTTTCTTAATTTCTGGGGTTTTGTTTTTGCTTTTTTGAGGGGGCCAGGGTTTCACAATGTAGCTCTGACGGTTCTGGAACTCACTTTGTAGAACAGGTTAGCCTTGAATTAACTCACAGAGATCCACCTGTTTCTGCCTCCCTATTTGTTGTGTGGCTGAGATTAAATGTTTATGCCACTATGCTCAGCCTTAATTTTTTTTTATTTAATTTTTCATTTTATTTTACAAGTATGAGTATTTGGCCTGCATGTATATCACATACCATGTGCATGTGTGGTGCCCTGGGAGGCTAGAGAGGGCATTGGATCCCCTGGAATCAAGAGTTACAGATGGTGACCCACCATGTGGTGTCAGTAACTGATATGCTGCCTCTCTAGCCCCTTAATTACATTTAAAAATATTATGTGATTTGTTGGGAGGGGATGTGGTGGAGGCTGGAGGTGCGTGCCATGGCTTGCATGTGGAAGTCAGAAGACAACTTGATGAACTCGGTTTCCTCCTTCCACCATGTGGGTCCCCACGAATCAGTAGGTTCAGATCAGATTTGGTCTTGGGTTAATTTGGGGTACTTCTTGTTCAGAGACCTTTCACTGTTGCCAGGCTTTTTCTGGCTGCTGGGTGATGTGTTTATTTGCATGACCCCACACATCAAGAAGCTGTGTCTTAGTCTCAGTTTATTATCCGTAAGTGAATAAATCTTTCCATTCTTCCTAGTGACCTCTAGTACCTGCTTTTGAAATTATAATTTGGAGCCCTGGGTCAAGCAGATGCTCAGAAGTCTTATTCCCATATTGTTCCTCTGACCAACTCCCCCAACAACACACACACCCCTTTTTCATACCCTTTTTAAAAGAAGGTAGCAGTTATTCTCTCATTTTTTTTCTTTCAAAATTTGTTGCAGGATCATATGGAGATGAAAAGAAGAGACAGCACTACATTCCAAAATCAGGAAAATCAAGACCTCAGAGCTACTGAAAAGGTTCCTTCTCTGCCAGAGCAAAGGCCAGAAGATGGGAATGCAGCTTCCTCAGAAGAAGGAAAAATAAACGGTGTGTGCTAACATTGTCAAACTAAAATTGCCAGGGGGATCGTTTGTATTAGTTTCCTAGGAATGCAAGCCAGGCAGTTTAAAATACAGAAATTGAGCCATGCATGATTGTATGCCTTTAATCCCAACATTTGGGAGGCAGAGAAGGTGGATCTCTTTGAGCTCGAGGCCAATGTGGTCTACATAGTGAGTTCTAGGACAGCCAGGAGAATAGAATAGAGAGAAGGCCCTGTCTCAAAAAAAAAAAAAAACAAAACCAGAAAATAAAGCAACCCCCCCCCAAAAAAAAAAAGAAAAGAAAAGAAAAAGAAGGGAATTGATTGCTGCTTAGATTTGGGAGCTGCGACACTTAAGACAAACCGTCAATAAGCCATACTTTTCTGAGGCACTGGGTACCTTGTTTGCTTTTGTACCTTGTAGTGGCTGTGCATGTCTGTTGTTCCTTGGCCTGGTGCCATGCTCTGCTCTCTGCCTGTGTTATCACATGACGTTTCTCTTGTTCATTTGGCCTGTGATAGATTCTGAAACTGAAACTTAGGCAGGCCTCGAACTCCCAGCAGTCTTCCTACCTTACCCTTAAGAGTTGTGGGGTTAAATGGCTGATACTCTTCTAAGGACACTGGTCTTACTGCAATACTACCTGCTAAACAACCTCTGTTTGACTAAATATCTCGAGACCCTGTTCCTGGAGGGATGACATCACAGATGCTAGAGTTTGGAAACTAACTCATCTTTGGAGGACCATAGTTCATCATAGCCACACTTGGAACATTCAAGTTGTTTTTTTCTTTTAGAAAGTGGATGATGGGGTTGGGGATTTAGCTCAGTGGTAGAGCGCTTGCCTAACAAGTGCAAGGCTCTGTGTTCGGGCCTCAGCTCCAGAAAAAAAAGAAACTGACTTCTCTGTCTGGTGCGGTGGTTAACACTTGAATCCCATCATTCAGGAAGCAGAGAAAGACAGAGAGATCTGTATGTTCTCGAGGCCAGCCTGGCCTTCACAGTAAGTTTCAGAACTAAGGCTACATAAAGATGCCTCATCTTGGATTAGGGATTTAGCTCAGTGGTAGAGCGTTTGCCTAGCAAGCACAAGGCCCTGAGTTCGGTCCTCACCTCCAGAAAAAAAAAAAAAAGATAATAAATAAATTAATTTAAAAAAAATGCCCCATCTCAAAAGAAGCTTACTTGGTGTGTTTTCATTGAATAATGCCTGTAGTTTCTAAAAAAGCTATTTAGACACACTTCATCTCTGTGATACCAAATAAATAACAGGTAACAAGAAGCAGCAGATAAAATAATTTACGCTTTTCTGTTTCTTTGTCTAGTTTTGATGGTACTAAAGATGGAACCAGGCCATATACTTGCTGGGCAAATGCTCAAATACATGAGCGACATCTTGAGCCCCAGACAGATGTTTCTTAGAAGTTTTTAAATCTTTGATTATTCAAGTCAACATTTTAATAGAAAAATGTCTTTTATTTATTTTATATTTGCCTTCTAGACAAAAAGGGGCCTTTGGAAAAAAGATCTCTGTGCACGGATGGGTTTTCTAAACTTGGGAATAGTAAAAGAATTTCAGCCACTACACCAAGTAAGTTTGTACACAAACAGACCAAGCGGGTTGCCCTCCTTTAGACTCTTGGTGGATCGGCAGTGGCTCACAGCAGCTAAAATCTCACATGTGGGAACCAGGTTCCTGGCTTTAGGATTGTGGGATCCTCAGACTGATTTTCTCACTGTAAAGGAACAATGGTTGTACTTCAGGCTTCGGTGCATTGGCATGTAACTTGAGAATACTTAGTACCTAGCACATCAAATATCACGCAGAACGGCTTCAATAAATATCTGATGAAATAGCAGGTACGTGCTGTACTCAGCACTTGGGAGCCAGAGGTTAATGGTTTGAAGGAGCCCGTGTTATAGTATGGCAGAATTCTGTCTCAATACATCAAAAAGACAACAATTTTCTCACCTGCCTTATCTTGCTTGACACATAGATTATTATATATTTATAATAGAATAGTGTTCATCATATATTAGAAGTTCAGTAGTTGGGGATGGAGAGATGCTTCAGAGGTTGGAGCGCTTGCAGAAGACCTGAGTTGAATTCTCAGCATCTATAGCGGCTCACAACCACCTGTAACTCCAGTTTCAGAGCATCTCACTCTTTTTTCTGACCTCCCTGAGTAAAAACACATTCATATATATAAAACAATAAACGTAAAAAGGAAAAAGAAATCCAATAGCTCAGGATAGAGTTTGACAGGCTACTCCCTATGTACCTTGATTAGTTCTAAATCTTTTGACCTAAAATTTTTGCCTTTTTGGATTTTTTGACACATCGTCTTAATGTAGCCCAGGAGGTCACAAACTCAACTGTGTATCCAAAGCTGGCTTTGAATTTTTAATCTTCCTGTCTCTTCCCACTATGCATTGTGTTTACATGTAGGCATGTGACACCACATTCACCATGGCTTTCAATTCTTACAGGGATGAAAACAAAATGCGACAGAAACCATGCTGGCCTCACATTTACTGCCTGAACCTTCATGGAGTCTTTAACTCCATGCTTTCTCAGCAAATAAACTGTCAGTTTTCACAGACTAGAGGAGTTGTATCTCAAATGGTAGAGCATGTGCTTAGGAGGCCTTGGGCTTCAATCATCACACACACACACAGACACACACACACACACACACACACACACACACATCAGTCAGTCAATCCATCTATTCTGTGATGATTAAATAAAGGCCCTTTAACTGGGGGGGAGACAAAGCTCTTGTTCTCCAAACCAAGATGTCAGGGCTTAGTGACTGGGGACAGTGAATGTCTGATGATCTCTAACAGGAACATGCTTTGCCCTGAGTTTCTGAAAGCTGAGTGTTCTGAAATTAATGTTTTAGCTAAGATAATAAGTTGAATGTCAAGAGAATAGAGAGAATAAGTGTTGATTAAAAACACAGGGAAGGTTAAAATGGATTTTTATCTTACTACTTCTCATAATTTGGAATGTTCTAGACTTTAAGAGGCTTCATGAGGCTCATTTTAAGAAAATGGAATCCATTGATGAATATATGGTGAGAAAAAAGAAACACTTTAAAGAGCACGATTCACTTAATGAAGTAAAGGTATGCACGCTTTTATTGTTGTCTCACTTTGTTGTGTGTGTGGGTTTGTGTTTTGCCTGCATGTAGATACATGAACCATGCACCTGCCTGGTGCCATGGAGACGGGAAATGGGTTGAGCTCCCTGGAACTGGAGTTACACATGGTTGGGAGCTGCCATATGCATATGAGAATTGAACCCAGTCCTCTGAAAGAATATTTGGTGCTCTTAACCACAGAGCCATCTCTCCAGCCCCATCTTGTTCATTTCTTTTTTTTTTGTTTTTAGAGACAGGTTTTCTCAGTGTAGTCCTGGCTGTCCTGGAACTTACTCTGTACAACAGGCTGGCCTTGAACTCACAGCGATTATCCCATCTCTACTTTCTGAATGATGAGATTAAAGGCTTGAGCCCCCCAGCTGGCTGCTATTACTATTACTATTATTATTTTTTTTTTCTTTTTTTTCGGAGCCGAGGACCAAACCCAGGGCCTTGCGCTTGCTAGGCAAGCGCTCTACCACTGAGCTAATCCCCAACCCCTCTTGTTACTTCTTAAGTTCATTTTCTTAGACTGAACTACTTGTCCTGGTTGTTGTTCCTTTTTGTTTCGCAGTTCAGGCTGTCCTTGAATTGTCAGCAACTCTCGGTGTCCTTAGCACTAGGATTTTAGGCATGAGCTGCCACACCTACCAAAGTTTTGATTTTTAAATAATTTAACAATATGGAGAATATAGCTACCATCAAATGACTATGTAGGTAGATGGACTTATTTGGGTTTTGACACATCTTTCTTAAAATTGCTTCCTCCTGCCCTCAGAATCTTTAAAACCCTCTAAAGACTGTATCCTTCCACGTTGTGGCACTTACCTTTAACCCAGTACTTAGAGAGCAGAGGAGGCACGTGAGTTTGAGGCTAGCATGAGCTACGTGGGGAGTTTCAGGTCAGCCAGTGCTGTAGAGAGAGACGGTTAGGGTCCAAGAATCACCAGAGAATGATACCCCAGACTCAAACAGTAGCCAAAAACAAAGAGCATTTATTCAGCTGAATTTTCTGCATGCAGGAGTCTCCCCATTTGGGATAGAGACACCCAGTGAACTCACAGGCCATAGTCAGTTTATCATCAGTTAAGGGAACTCCAGGGAGGGTGTGTCCTTTTTCCTTGATTGGTCCGCTCTATCTCTAGGACACTGACTGACTCTACAATTGGTTGGGTTCTGAAGAGTTCCCAGGGCGTTGCTAACTCATTCTAGCTACCTATTGTCACTTCAGGCCAGATGACAAGGTGCCCTCAAGTTGGCTGCCTGTGGCTGACGACAGGGTCCTGGATCCAGGTTCTCGTTTCTGGGAAACAGAAACTTAGGCCTAGTCTCCCAAACTGCCAGTTTGCAGACTGTCGTGGAGTCAGCCTGGCTCTAGCTCAAACCTCTCAAGACTCTTTTAGTATGTGTGTGTGTTCTTACAATTTATTGGGGTTTTTTTTGTTTTGTTTTGTTTTGTTTTTTTCTTTTTTTCGGAGCTGGGGACCGAACCCAGGGCCTTGCGCTTGCTAGGCAAGCGCTCTACCACTGAGCTAAATCCCCAGCCCCTATTGTTTTATTTTTTAAGGTTAGGTTTCTTTGTGTAGCCCCTGACTGTTCTGGAACTAGTTCTGTATAGACTAGGCTGGCATCACAGAAATCCACATACTGGGATTAAAGGTATGGGCCACCACATCCTGGCACAAAAAATTTTAATTGAAAAATAAATGTAAATAAAATATGTTTGTATACACACAAAATAATACACACACATAGGTAGGTAGGTAGGTAGGTAGGTAGGTAGGTAGGTAGGTAGATGACCTTATCCATGTGGCATGTGTTCTGTGTGCCACATTCATTTTGCCTTACAATGAGAATGAATTAATTTCTGGCTCTAGCTTTTTTCTCCAACAGAGGGAGTCATACTGGCTGTCTTAAAGGGTTCCTATAGTAACAGTCCCCTCAGGTCTTCAGTCCAGGTTTTGTTGGTCTCAGTGCTCCTTTAAGTGAGAAAAGCTGATGTAGCCACGCTTAGCTGAGTTAGACACATTATGAATTAATAACATCTCAGGGAGTCAGGGCTCTGCTCCCATAGTTGAAGGTGCCTGACAGGGCTGAGACACATTCATGTGAGGACGTGGTCTGTATAACTTGCTATTTTTCAAAACAGATATAAGCCAATTATAGCACTAAACATTATTTTTAAGTATTAAGTTAATTTCTAAGAGGACTGAAACCCGGTGGTGGTAGTGCGTGTCTCTAACCACAGCACTCAGGAGGCAGAGGCAGGCAGTGTCAGACAGCGCTCTGTGAGTTCTGCAGCACAGGTTACAGAGAAAGGGTAGCCAGGGCTACACAGAGAAACCCTGTCTCAAAAACTAAAACTAAACTAAACTAATAAATTAAAAAGACAAAAGGGGACTGAGTAGAGCTGGAATGACTGCCCAGCAATTAAGAGTGCATGACCTTGGGCTACAGAGATGGCTCACTGGTTTAGAGCACTGGCTGCTCTTCCGGAGGACCTAGGTTCAATTCCTAGCACCCAAATGGAAATTCAAAACCGTCTGTAACTCCAATTCCAGGGGATCCGACACTGTCTTCTGCCCTCCCTGGGCATCAAGCATGCACATGGTGCATTACATACATGCAGGACACCTGTACACATCACATTGTCTACCAGTTAAAGAAAAAAAACATGTGCTTTGCTGCCCTTCCAGAAGATTGCTTCTTCCTTCTCTTTCTCTCTCTCTCTCTCTCTTTTTTTAAAGATTTATTTATATATATGAGTACACTGTAGCTGCACACAGACGCACCAGAAGAGGGCATCAAATCTCATTACAGATGGCTGTGAGCCACCATGTGGATGCTTGGATTTGAACTCAGGACCTCTGGAAGAGCAGTCAGCGCTCTTAACCACTGAGCCATATCTCTAGCCCCCCCCCCCCCCCTCTCTCTCTCTCTCTCTCTCTCTCTCTCTCTCTCTTTTTGTTAGATTTATTTATTTATTTTATGTACAGCATATGTCACTGCAAGCCAGAAGAGGACACCAGATCTCATTACAGATGGCTGTGAGCCACCGTGTGGTTGCTGGGAATTGAACTTATGACCTCTGGAAGAGCAATCAGTGCTCTTACCCGCTGAGCCATCTCTGCAGCCCCCCCCTCTTTTTTAATAGTTAATTTTTATCTTGAGAATACTGTTGTATAGTAGTCTAAGCCTTGAGATGTCTCTTGGTGAGGCTGGCCTTGGACTCCTGATTGTCTTCACTCCGCCTTCCAAGTGGTGGGATTACAGGGATACACCACTTGACTTGAGAACAACCTTAAAGTCGTGTGTGTGTTTGTGTGTGTGTGTATGTGTGTGTGTGTGTTTGTGTGTGTGTGTATGTGTGTGTGTGTGTTTGTGTGTGTGTGTGTGCGCGCGCGCATGCGTGCATATAAGTACTTGTTGGTCAAAGGGCAGTTATGAGGGTTGGCTCTTTCCTCTCCCATGTGGCTGTGGGGAAGGAACACAGGTCTCCAGGCTTCTGCCTTTACCCACTGAGCTAGAGCTAGCCTGCTGGCCTGAGACCAAGATTTTAAAATGGTGCTTTTTCTTCTTTTCAAAGCAGCTTGACAAAAAAGTGACCCCAGTTCCACCAAGAGGGAGACTCTCTGTACTCTGCACTCCTGCGAGGCAGCGGTGCTCACAGGGCCACTCAGCAACTAAAATGAATGTCAGGTAAAAAGATTTTCTCGTAAAGGGGTTACATGGGTGTGCATACACGTGTGCACATTGGGTAAGTCCAGGGCCGTGGGTATGTTAGACAAGGTATACTCGTAGTGTTCAGATATGCTTGGTGAATATCCTGTGTGTGTCTGTGTGTGTATGTTTCTGTGTCTGTGTGTGTCCGTGTCTCTGTGTGTAAATAGGTTTGTTGGATAGAGGATAGCCTCCAGTTGTCATCACAATCCATTGTTATTTTTGGAGACAGAGTCTCCTGGAACTTACCCAGAAGGCTAGTCTAGCTAGCTCATCAGCCCTAGGAATTCACATGTCTGTACTTCCCCAGTCCTAGGGGGAAATACTATTTATTTCAGTGATGAAACACCACAACCAGAGGCAAGTTGAGGAGGAAAGGTTTTCTATTTGGCTTATACTTCTATATCCCTCTTCACCCTTGGGGGAAGTCATGACAGAAACTCAAACAGGGCAGAAACCTGGAGGCAGGAGATGATGCCACAGAGGGGTGCTGCTTACTGGCTTGCTCCTCATGGCTTGCTCAGTCTGCTTTCTTATGATCATAGGACCACCAGCCCAGGGGGTTGTCCCCACCCACAGGTGGCTGGGCCCTCCCCTCAGTCACTGATTAAGAAAATGCCCCATAGCTGAATCTTATGGAAGCATTGTCTCAACTGGGCTTCCCTCCTTTCAGATAAATCTAGCTTGTGTCAAGTTGATATAAAACCAGCCAGTATCACTAAAATACATGTCTGAGTGGAGAGTGCTCATTGATACCACTCCACCAAATGAGGTCCTTGGAGGCAAATGCTGCCACCAAACACCTGGTGATGGTCCAGTGGCCTCACTTACAAACTTGACCTTGATTACTGTCAGGACAAGTGTTCACGTCTTTCCTCCATTATTGTGTTCAGGTTCTCAGCTGCTACTAAAGATAATGAACATAAGTGCTCGCTGACCAAGACACCAGCCAGAAAGTCCCCACATGTGACTGCACCTGGGAGTGCTTCAAAGGGCCAGGCTGTGCTCAAGACACCAAAGTTAAAGACCACTGAGAGGAATTCCACTGCAGGTAAAAGAAAGTTCTTCTTTAAATATGTAACTTCCTAAAATTAAATATGCCTTTCTCTAAAGTCTCTAAATATGTATAAAGTCAAGTGCAAAAAAGTGATAGAATATTTTTCATTTACCCTGGTGAAGGAAATGCCAGAGACAAACACACACAGCTGCTCAGGGTCCATTCTACTGAGAAGGAGACTTGAGACAGTGACCCTTCCTGAATTGCTTTCAGCCCTTCTAGGACTCAGAGATAAAGACAAGGATCTTGGAAATCAACCTCTGTGGTCTTCCATGCCTTTGATAGGAACAGGATCCCAAAGCCCAGGCTTCTGGACAGGTTGTGGAACACAAGGGAAGATGTTCTCAACATCCTGCTTTACTTAGATGCCACCTCTAAGTCCCATTAATGGGTTTTGGTTTTCTTCTTTTTGTGATCCTGGGGATTGAACCTGGGAACTTACACGTGCTAAGTACTTGCCTAACCACTAAGGTTTATTTCAACCCTGCACAGGTGTAATAGTGATAGCAAGGTTCAAATGAAAGTGTACACCTCAGTAGTAGAGATTTACATATTATGTGCAAGGCCCTAGATTTGATCACTGGTGCGCATGCATGCACACACACACAGAGAAACACACACACACCAACATACACATACATACATACACACACACACACACACACACACACCAAGAAGATTCTCCTTACAGAGCTAGAGAAATGACTCAGCAGTTAAGAGTACTGGCTATTCTCCCAGAGGGCCTGAGTTCAACTCCCAGCAACCACATGGTGGCTCACAACCATCTGTAATGGGACCCGATGCCCTCTTCTGGCCTGCAGCTGTGCATGCAGATAGAGCACTCATTAAATTAAAAAAAAAAAAAAAAGATTCTCCTTACAGTCTCCTTGAAAACATCAATCTAAGAGCTTTGATTATACAAAAATATTACCACGTTCCTAAGACCAGAGCAATCAAAGTTTCAGATCGAGGAGAACTTCACTGGTGATGATAATTAGTGTGGAGACAGAGGGTTCTATATGGATTACCAGTCTAACTGAATAAGAAAGAAAATTAAGGGGCTGGGGACTTAGCTCAGTGGTAGAGCGCTTACCTAGGAAGCGCAAGGCCCTGGGTTCGGTCCCCAGCTCCGAAAAAAAGAACCAAAAAAAAAAAAAAAAAAAAAAAAAAGAAAGAAAATTAAGTTGAGGGCTAGGGAGATGCCTTACTGAGTTAAAGCATTTGTCTTTGAAGCACAGGACCTGATTTCAATTCCTAGGGCCCCTGTCTAAAAGAAATTTGGATGTAGTAACACATTTATTATAATCCTGGTGCTGGGGAGACATAGAAAGAATTAACTCCCTGGAACTCAGCAATTGGTGAGATCCAGGCCATTGTGAGAGACCATTTCTCAAAGAAAAAGGGGACAATAGCTGACCACAGAATGTGTTCTTGCTTTCCCTGTCTCTGTCTCTCTCAGACACACATGCAGTGCAGAGATGAAAATTGTAAGTTTATGGAGTTCTCCTGGTTGACCTCTCCTCTGGCCCTATCTTAAGCCTGATCTAACAAGCATTCTGCCTAGCATTCTAAACATGAAGAGAAGGCCTGGGGAGGGGTGATCAGGAAAAATGGTTAGTGTCATTTTACAAAGGGCTGGAGTCTGAAAGCATCACAATGACAAGGGGGTTCAAAAGTGCTCAGAGATAAAGACATAAAGCCCAGACCAAACGGTTACCTCATTCTGCTAAGAAATTCAGGGTCTATTAAAATAAGATGTTACTTTGGTCTACCACCGCATTACCAGATTTGAATTTTAACTTTTTCTTTTCCTGTGACTTTATTAACTCATGAGAATGTTTCAAGATTCAAACCTATACAGTTATCTTAACAATGGTTCAGTGGTATGGATATAGTTCAGTTTGTCCCCTAAAGACATGAGTACCTCCAGAACACATTGTATTCTGTGGAAATACAAGAGTTTCCTTTAGACACAGGATCTCAAGGATGTGCCCCAAGTCTGGTTCCCACCACCCAACTCTGACCTCCCGCTTTTGAGACATCACCACAACAGAGAACTTAAACTCCTTTTTGTGACTGGCTAACGAGGCAGCTCTTGATTCAGCTTTTCCTTCACAAACGCTGACATTAAACATGACTGAGTCGCTTCCTCTGTGGAGGGGAAGAAATATAAATGTGGTAGATATCTGCTGCTCCACTATAGCAATAGGCTTGATGAATTATACCATCCTCATTTTAACTATGATGTAAACATTTACATTACTAAATAATAATAACTTTTACTAATAAATAGAGCTACAAATCTTTTCACCCATATATAATTGGTTCTTTTTATTTATTTGAGACGGGTTTCACACTGTTCCAGTCTGTCCTGGAATTGACATGTGTAGTCCACACTTGTCTCTACCTCACAAGTCTTCTGAGGGCTGGGACTATAAATTATAAATGTCTGGCTTAATTAGTTAATTTTTAAAAAAATATTTCTTTCCATTTTGTGTATTTTTTTTTAATGTGTGAGTACTCTGCTGCATATACATCCACATGCCAGAAGAGGGCATCAGATCGCCACCATGTGGTTTCTAGGAATTGAACTCAGGACCTCTGGAAGAACAGACAGTGCTCTTAACCATTGAGGCATCTCATCAACCCCCTGTGTATGTGGTTTTTTTTAAGACAGGGTTTAGATGCGTAACAGAGAGAGCCCTGGCTGTCCTGGATTCAACTTGTAGACTAGGCTGGACTCGAACTCACAGAGCTCCATTGGCCTCTTTTATTTGGGCTTTTTTGTTTTTGTTTTTGTTTTTTTTTTCAGTTATTACTCCATTCAAGTTGATGACTGAAGCAACACAGACTCCAGGTTCTAGTAAGAAACCGATATTTGATCTCAAAGCAAGCTTGTCTCGTCCCCTCAACTACAAGCCACACAAAGGTATGTGGGAAGAGTCTGGAAGGGCAGAGCTGCTAGAAGACTGAACAGTTCTGCATTAAAGATACCAAAAAGCTGGAGGTGCATGCTGTGTGCCTGTGCGTGCACATGAGTGTATACTACTATAGTGTATGTAGTAGTAAAGTGCTTCTGGCAGGCATGAGGCTGCGAATTTTATATCCAAACACTACACGACAAGAGAAAAACACTCTGTGACTTGTTGGAAGTCCCTCCATGTAAATGTCTGTCCCTGTCGGCTCCTGCACCGACAGTGTGTGAATATCGGGTGTAGGTCTGCGGGATTGAAATAAATCAAGTACACAGGTCATCCGTTTTCAGCGAGTGCCACCAAGGCTTTACTGAGATCTCCTTATATACCCCAGGCAAAAGCTGAGGAAAACAACAAGGCAGGTGAAAATCCCCAACTAGGAAAACAGGAAAAGTCTATGTGGTGAAAGTTCCGGCCCAATCAGGGGCATAAACAACTTCTTAACAACAACAAGCAGGAAGGCTCAGTGGGGAGGAAGGGTGCCATGGAGAATCCCAGCCCCAAATCAGGGGCTAAGAGCAGCTCCCAGAGCAGCTCCCAAGGGTGTAAACAACTTCTTGCTATAGCAGGCTAAAAGGCTCAGTGAGGGGGGAGGGAAACACCAAGGTAGGGCCCAACATGTCCCTGCTTCCACATGAATCCCTGACTTAAAAGATTTTCCATTAGGCAAAGAGCAATCGATCTGCTTACACATTTGTTAACCAAAAATATAAGTTGTCAACAGAGCGATGTCAGCTTAAAATAGCCTGTGTGAGCTTTTCATGCTTGGCTATCAAGAACAGAGTGAGGGGTTGGGGATTTAGCTCAGTGGTAGAGCGCTTGCCTAGCAAGCGCAAGGCCCTGGCAAGGCCCTGGCAAGGCCCTGGGTTCGGTCCCCAGCTCCGAAAAAAAGAAAAAAAAAAAAACAAAAACAACAACAACAACAAAAAAAACCCAGAGTGTATAAGTATCTGAGTCTCTGCTCCTTCCTTTGTTTTGAGACAGATCTTCTAGTTGTCCTCAGATTTGCTCAAAGCCAAGACTGACTGTGAACTTCAGAGTGATGGGATCTTTATTTTATTTTATTTTTTTAGAACATTTTAGTTCTACTCTTAGCAGTTTTATATATCACACTCACTTTATTTTATGTATGGGATTTTTTTTTTTTTTTTTTTTGGTTCTTTTTTTCGGAGTGGGGACCGAACCCAGGGCCTTGCGCTTCCTAGGTAAGCGCTCTACCACTGAGCTAAATCCCCAGCCCCTATGTATGGGATTTTTGTTGTTTGATCTTTATTGTGGTGTTTTGTATTAAGAGTTGGGGTTTATTGTGCCTCGAATTTAGCGATGGGTATAGTTCATTTTGGTGGCCGAGGTAATGTGGCAAAAGCGTGAGGATGGCCCATCATGGTATCACAGTAGTTATGGGTAAACTCAGTTCAACATGGCAAGAAGAATGCTGCAGCAGGAGCATGAGGCCAGCCAGCACACTGTATTGTATTGGCTGAGAGCAGAGTGTTTTTTTCAGACTGCGTCTCACTCACTGTATTGCCAGGCTAGTCTGAAACTCTTTTTATCCCAGCATGCCCTTGAACTCATAGCTATTCTTTTCCTTCAGCTTCCCAAGATGTGGAATTAGTAGTATGAGGCACCATGCCCAGCTATAAAATGCACTACGGAAGCCATCATCTCTTACCTAATTCTAACTGTCTCACTGAGTCTTGAGGATGTTAAAGAAATGGCTCGCACTTCTTAGCACTTAATACTCTTGCAGGGAACACAAGTTCCAAGCACCCATACCAGGGAGTTCAGAGTGGCCTACACCTCCACTTGCAGGGAAGTCAACAGCCTTTTTTGGCTTCTGTGGGTAGCTGCATGCACGTGGTACACATAAGACTCGGCAGGTACACATAAATTAAAACAACAACAACAAAAACCCTTGGAGCGATGGCTCAGTGGTTAAGAATATGTTTTACTCTTCCAAAGAACCCAAGTTCTATTCCCAGCACCCATATCAGGTAGCTCACAACTATCTACAACTACAGTTTGTGGGGATCTCACAGCTCTGGCCTTCAGTAACACACACAAGTGGCTACACTCAGACACACACATATACAAACGACTAAAACTTCTTTGAGGCTGGGCAGTGGTGGCAAATACCTGTAATCCCAGCACTTGGGAGGCAGAGGCAGAGCAACTCTGTAAACTTAAGGCCAGCCTGCTCTACATAGATTGAGCTCTAGGACACCCAGGGCTACACAGAGAAATCATGTCTCAAAAAAAAAAGAAAACCTTTAAAATATTAAGAACATTAAAATATTAAATTTGTCTTTTAAAAGGAATACTATTTTGATATTTAATATAATATTTACATAATTGTAAGATAAATTATTTTGTTGTTATTGCTTTATTGGGACTGTTGTTCAATTAGTTTAAAATTATCAAATTTTTTAATTAAAATTTTTTTAGGGGTTGGGGATTTAACTCAGTGCACTTGCCTAGCAAGCGCAAGGCCCTGGGTTCGATCCCCAGCTCCGAAAAATAGAAAAGAAAAAATAATTTTTTTTTAAATTATGTGTACCGTCTGTGTGTGTGTGTAAGTGCACTCTCCCAGGGAATCCAGATGTTGTCCGGTCTCCTTATATAAACACAGAAACAATACAGGGGTTTTATTATTATTAAAACACATTTTTTAGAGGAAAATATGGTATACATTTGAAATGTGAAATCAAGATTCACTGCAGAAAATACATGTAAATATCTACAAAATGGTAAAAATGTTGATAGGCAGATAGGCTCAAAGATGGAAACAATGGAGCTGTGAATGAAAGATTGTTAACACCCCTGTTTCTAACCTAGGAAAGCTGAAACCTTGGGGCCAAGCTAAAGAGAATAATTCTCTGAATGAATGTGTGAGCAGAGTTACCCTGCACAGGAAAACTTACAAACAACCTCCTCTCCAGACCAGGTGAGCACATGGCTACCTCACAGTGCAGGTACTAACTTCCAAGGTACCAAAGCTTGGGGGATGGAATTTGAAAGCTGTCTTAGAAGCAGAGTGCTCCATTCCATTTTGTGTTGTGATAACCAAATGTTACAGAGAACGAACAGAGTTTACTTTGACCTACAGTTCTGGAAGCCTCAGGTGCTGGTAGAGCCTTCTGCTGTGTCACAAGATGGAGGGTAACATGGGTGCACTGGAGAGTGAAGGAGACTGTGAAGACTAGGCAACAGTAGACAGTGTCGTGCTGTCTTCCCAACAGCCTCCTCCCGGAACACCTAATTCATTCCTGGGACTTGGCATTAATCTCTCCCAAGAGTGGTGCCCTTAACCTAATTTTATTCCCCTCTAGGCCCCACCTCCTAAAGATTCCACCACCTCTCAATACTGTTAGAGTGGGGACCAAGCTTGGACAAACCTTATTCTAGCCACAGTAGATGAGTCCCCTTTCGAGTTAGTCACTTTTAGACCTTTCTTTCAAAGCAAACAGGGGCCCTGGGATACAGGATAGATAGCTTTTTGTTGTGTTTTTGGTTTTGTTTTCTTGAGACAAGGTTTATATCCCTGGCTGTCTGGAATTCTGTAGAGCAGGCTAGCCTCAAATTCATAGATCCTCTTTCCTCTTACTCCTGAGTGTGGGATTTAAGGCGTACACCATCACCCAGCCACGACAGTCTATCTAAAAACATACATTTTGTTAAGTATTTTCATCTCTAGCAAAATAGATTCCAAAGTGGGTTTACAATGCACCCCAACTACTGCTTACCCAGGCTCCCTAGGTAATTGAAGCGTGTTCTTTTGGGACCTGCCTTCCCAACAGCAGACAACCTGTGCTCATGGATGGCCAAGTATAAATTCTTCACCCAAAGCAAACTCTAGGCATTATAAGGAGTGAAGCCCCCAACACAGGCCCAAGCCAAGCATAGACCTTAGAGGAGTCTAGGTTTGCGGCCTGGGACTCCCTGATACAGGCTTCCTAGCATCTGCCTCTTGCCTATATCCATTTCCCTTTTCTCCCTTTGTGATAATATGTCCTACTTCTAAGAGTGAGACTTCTCATTCAAAACCAATTTTTTTAAAGTACCAGTGCTGAATTCAGTCACCCAGGTGTCCCCTGATTCTTGTTCCCTGTGTGACTTCAGAATGCTGAGTTAACTGACTGGAGCCTTTGCAGACAATGCTGACAAATTGGAACCCTTAAGAGTCCGGTGCCCTTTAGGTGCCATTTAACTAGATGTCAGGTCAGCAAAACATTGTCTACAGTGTCTGTCAGAGCATCTAGGTTGAGCCTAACACGGAACATGTCTGTCCCTCTTAGGGAAGAACAACGGAAGAGACATGTGCAAGAACGGAAGGAGAGAAAAGAAAAGCTTTTGGAAGCTCGAAGAAACTTGGGTGTGACTAAAGCCCAGTGACCCTGCTGTCCCTTTCCTCCTCATTCTCCTTTGTATGTTTTTATACTTTCTCTACTTCAATCAAAAGCTCTTTTCTGTCATAACTTGTATAGTGCCTCCTCTGTGCTATATCTGAGAATACATTATCACCTTAAAGTCCATAACTGAAGTGACTTTCACTTAATGTCCTGTACAACTCCAACTTTTAAAGACCTGTCCTTGTGATCTTAAGAGCTTTTCATGTCAAGGCCCTGCTAGTCCCGATGGCGATGACCTGCATCCTTTTCTGCACAAGAGTCCCCTGAGCGGCAAGCTGAGGCAGAAGCTCAGTGTGAGAGAGTAAGATGACGCTCCCAGGAGAGGGAGGCTGGGAGGCCACATTTTTGTTCAGTAGCCTGGAAAATCTATTAGTCTTATTGAAATTATATTTTATTTTGATAGGTAAAAAGTTTTAGCTTATAAGAGCCTTGTTCTGACATTTCAGGTATTTGCCAACTGTCACTCATTATAATCCTAAACTAGAAAACCTCTACGCTCTCTTAAATAGAAGCCACAGGGCAAAGGGTGTGCCTCAGTTGTACAGCACTCAGCTATCACACACCTGCCCCTGAATTTGACTCCTGGTCCCACCAAAAACAAAACCGAGAATGGCTGCCGTAAGAAAACCTCCTTGGCAGACTTAGACCTCACAGTAGGAGAGGGAGCTGACCTTCTGACCTTGCTCGGCCCTGTAGAGACTCTGAGTTGTGTGTAATGATTACAATGTTCATAAATAAAAATTTTCACTGTGATAGGTTCCTTGTTTTAAACATGAGTTGCCTAGAATCTGGATGGCCATCTCACACCTCCTCCACCCACTTCTCTCCCACTACTGAGACAGGGGCGCATGTATTCAAACTGGCCTCAAACTCATTTTGTATCTGAAGATGACCTTAAACCCTTGATCCCCCTGCTTCTACCTCTCAGGTAAGTGCAGAGTTAGATGTATATCGTACCTGGCTATAAAGTGTTCTTTGGGGGGCTGGAGAGATGGCTCAGTGGTTAAGAGCACTGACTGCTCTTCCAAAGGTCCTGAGTTCAAATCCCAGCAACCACATGGTGGCTCACAGCCATCTGTAATGAGATCTGATGCCCTCTTCTGGCGAGTCTGAAGACAGCTACAGTGTACTTAAAAAAATTTTTTTCTCCCTTTGTTGCCTCATTTTGAATCTTAAGCCTTGCAACTTACTACCAGAAATAGTAAGATAACAAGGTTGATAGTCACCACTTCTATTTACATACCCTATAAATCAGTAAAGCTGAGCTGAATGTGGTAACATAAGCCTATAGTTCAGTGCTCAAGAGGGAGAGGCAGGAGGACCAGAAGCTCATTTTCTGCCCCAGTCACATGAGACCCTGCTTTTCAAAAACAAACATAGGACTGGGTGGTTTGGCTTGGTTGTAGGGCTCTTACCTAGCATGCACAAGGACCTGGGCTTGATTCTCAGAAAAAAAAAAAAAAAAAAAAAAAAAAGCAAAAAAAAAAAATGAAGACTGGATGATGGCCCAGTGGTTAGGGCCTGTACTACCTTTTTTTTTTTTTTTCTTTTTTTTTTTTCTTTTTTTTTTTTTTGAGACAGAGTTTCTCTGTAGCCCTGGTTGTCCTGGAATTCTCTTTGAGGTGTGCACTGCCATGTCACCAGCAGGTATATACTCCTGCAGAAGACTCTTCAATTTTTAGGACCCAAGTCAGGCATCTCACAACTGCCTATAACTCCAGCTAAAGGGATTCCCACACTCATCCTCTTGTGGTCTTCGTGGGCACCCAGTACTCATGTGCATATGCCCACATATACACATAGTTTTAAAAATTAAATCTTAAAAAAAAAAAGTGGGGCTGGGGATTTAGCTCAGTGGTTAGAGTGCTTACCTAGGAAGCGCAAGGCCCTGGGTTCGGTCCCCAGCTCCGAAAAAAAGAACCAAAAAAAAAAAAAAAAAGCATTAAATAGGGTTTTGGCGGGAGACAAAACACTATGACCAAGGCTCCTTACAAAAGAAAGTGTTTAATTTGGGGCTCATGGTTCTGGGGGTTAGAGTCCATGACTGCTGTGGCAGGGCACATGGGAGCAGGCTGGCACACATGGTGGCATGTTGTTGGTGCCATAGTTGAGAGCTTACTTAAATCCTTATCGACAAATAGGCAGAGAAAGCAATGAATAACCTGGGCTTTTCCAAACCTCAAAGCCCACTGACAGTGCCAAAACCTCCTCACTAAAGCCTTACCTCCCAATTTTTCCCAGTTCCACCATCCAATCATCCAAGGATTCAAATACATGAGCCTACGGGAGCCATTTTCATCACACAGACACAGGGGCTCACACTTTAGTAGCAAGTGCCTCCTCAGTACTTGGAACTAAGAGGCAGGATTGTTGTGAGTTCCATGCCAGCCAGAGCTATCTAATGTGGCCCTGTCTCAAAACTACAAAAACTGCTTTAATTCCTAAAGAATTTATTACACCCCAATAGCACCTTAGGCAATAATCAAACCTTTAGCACATGGGCCTTCGAGAGATGCTTCATACTCAAACTGTAGTTGAAGACATCTACACTGAAAAACTATAAAATGTTGCTGAAACTAGAGATCTAACTTAACATTTTCATGTCTCTATAACAGGTTAAAATGAAGACATTCAAAATTGATCTATAAACTGAGTACTTTTTTTTTTTAAAGACAATTTTCCTGTGTATCCCTGGCTCTCCTGGAACTCTGTAATCCAGGCTGTCCTCAAACTCACAGAACTCACTCTGAGCTAAAGCCATGCCCCACCACTGCCTAGCTTGAATACAATTTTTATCAATCCATTTTTTTCTTTCTCTTTTCTGTGCTGAAATAAAATTCATATGGAAATACAAATAATCGAAATCTTAAGAAATACAAAGGTAGAACACTCAACTTTACAAGGTACAGCAATCAGAGTTGTAGTTCTGTTACAAAGATAAGCGTAACAATAACATTATAGTCTGTTTTTGGCTATCTGGCACTAATGAAGGTTCCTGGACTACTTTCTGTTTTTAAGCTTTATGTATTTTGTATGTGCTCTATCTACATGCACCCTGGCATGCCAGAAGAGGGCATTAGCCATTACTAATAGCTGCGAGCCACACCATGTGGGTGCTGGGAACTGAACTCAGGACCTCTGGAAGAGCAGTCAGTCCTCTTAACCACTGAGCCGTCTCTCCAGTCCCATACATCTTCCTTACAAGACAGAGCTTCTCTATGTAACCCTGGCTGTACTGGAACTTGCCTCTATAAGAGCAGGATGGCCTTAAACTCAGATCCAACTGCTTTTGCCTCTCGAGTGCTGGGATTAAGAGCTGCTACCACAGTCTGGGAAGAATAAATCTTTGTATCGTTAGGGTCTGAAATCAAAACAACCCAGCAGGCACAAGAGTCCAGCAAAACAAGATATTTATTTGGATTAGGCAGCAAAAACAGACTAGTCAGGGACAGCAGCACAAACGTAGCAACTGACCGCATCTTCTAATGTTCATCTTAGTATTTACGCAGATGAGAAAAATTTATTATACTCAATATAACAGAGTCTTTGAACTTCAAAACTATTAACATCTGTGCCAAGTTACCCCATCAACCAGAGTTTAGGGAAAGGCGACTTCCTTAGGGGCATGTCTTTGTGGTACACTTAACCCTGTTCTCATTGGTTGGGTTATTCGACTTGCCTAACATTCATGTCTCAACTTGCCAACCAGGATGTCAGTTACCCCAGAAGGTTTTGGTAACTTAAATTTTATTTGACCCCTATTCAAAATAGAAGTTTTATTCAAAATGGGTTCAGTTTGGTTCCTTCTTACAATAGAACTATTTATATAAAAATGTAAGAGTGATCGTGGGTGAATTGAAGAAGACTTCTTAGATATGATATCGAAGAAGCTAACTGTAAATAAACTTTCAGCCAGTGGATTAAGGTATTTGCTGCTAAACCTACTGATGACTCACATCTGTCCACTCACTTCCACATGTGCCCCTAAACAAAAGAAGTTTAATAAAGTTTCATTTTTTGTTTAGACAGTAGATTGCTATATAACATGGCTGGTCTTGGGGTCACAAGGCAGGCCTAAAAATTATTTTTAAGAATTTTAAGATGGCTTTTTGAGACCTGGTGGTGCGTGCTGCCGAGCTTTGTCCAGTCTCCTCTGTCCTGACTCACTGCTGTTGGCTCCTGCTGAGGAACAAGTCGATCAGGAAGCCTCAGCTGTGGCATTTAAAGGTACCGGAAAGACACCTGTGGAGCCGGAAGTGGCGATTCACCAAATTCAATCACGCTCACCAGTCGATATGTGAAGTCGCTGGAGAAGGTTTGAGCAGAGGCACAAAGGAGAAGAATCTGAAAGTGAAAAGACCGGTGTGCATGCCTACCAAGACACTGAGAATCACTACCAGAAAAACACCTTGTGGTGAAGGTTCCAAGACCTGGGATCGTTTCTAGATGATAATTCACAAGCGACTCATTGATTTACACAGTCCTTCTGAGATTGTTAAACAGATTATTTCCATCAGTATTGACCCAGGAGTGAAGGTTGAAGTCACCATTGCAGATGCCTAAGTCAACTGTTTAAATAAATTGACTTGTTTAGAAAAAAAATTTTTTAAGATGGATTTGTTGGCACAGTTCTATAATCCCAGCACTCACGAGGCTCCAAAAAGATCACAAATTCAAAGCCAGCCACGAAAATGGTAGGAAGTCATGGACAAAATATTCTATAGCAATCCCAGTACTTGAGAGCACACTGAGGAATCAAGAGGATTGCTGCAAGTTCAAAGGCAGCCTGGGATACACAGTAAGACCCTGTATCAAAGTAACAACAGAACAAAGATGGCTCAGTGGGCCATGTTTCTGCCTTGAATACTCTGTAGCACACACCTATAATTGTAGCTACACAACAGGGAAGGCGGAGAAGACACTCCCTAGCAGTTTGCCAGCTCCCTAGCCTGGCATACAAAGTTTCAAACTAAGACCTTCCTCAAACAATGTGAAAGTTGAAGCTGAACCTCTGAAGTTGTGTCCAGGCAGTAGTGATGTAAACCTTTCATTCCAGCACTTAGGAAGCAGAGGCAGGCAGACCTCCGAGTTTGAGGGCAGCCTGGTCTACACAGAAACCCTGTCTGGAAAAACCAAAAAACCAAAACATCTGAGCTCTACATGCATGTCTTGACATATGGATACCTATACCACATTCACATACACAAAACACGTATTGGTGAGCGTATGAGAAAACTGGAGCATTATTTTCACTGATCATGTAATTCATGGTGCAAATACTCTTTCCAAAGGTGATTTTGCACCTTTGGAAAACAGGCCCAGAGCTGTTCTCACTCAACAAGCTCTGTACCACTGAAACTACACCCTTCATTTGGACATAGTCTCATTAGGAGGCTCAGGCTGGCCTTGAATCCATTCTATAGCTCAGGCTGACCTTGAATGTGTTAACCATCTGCCTCACTCCCACAAGCATCTAGGATTGTAGACCTACCTCCAGGCCTAGTTTAAAACCGCCACCCCTACCTTTATTAAAGTAATGTTTAAGTGGTGGTGCATGCCTTTATTCCCAGCATTCAGGAGGCAGAGACAAACCCTGTCTGGAAAAACAAAGTTTAATATTTATGTGTGAGTGTGTGTATGTGTGAATACAGGTGCCCACAGAGTCCATAAGAGGATGATTGAATTGCTAAGTAAAAGATTGGGCTTTGGTCTACAAGAGCTGAGCTGTCTTGAGCTCTCTGGAGAACTGTGGAGCAGAACAGAAGGCTGTCAGCTTGTACCGTAGGATTGATTTCGAGTTGATAGTTTTGCTGTTCCTAAACACCCCTTGCTGAGGTTGCTCTCCAAGCCAAGGCTGGTCCTTGGCACTAGGGTGCTCTGGCTCACAACGGTCTGTACCTCTGGTTCCACAGAATCCAACACCCTCTTCTTGCTTTCATGGGCAACTGTATACACGTGGTGTACAGACAATACAGGCAGGCAAACACAAACACACATGAAATTAAAATAAGCCTGTACATTTTTTTAAAAGATTTATTTATTTTATGTATATGAGTACACTGAAGCTGTCTTCAGACACACCAGAAGAGGGCATCAGATTCCATCACATTTGGTTATGAGCCACCATTTGGTGGCTGGGAATTGAACTCAGGACCTCTATCTAGAAGAGCAGTCATGGGGCTGAGGATTTAGCTCAGTGGTAGAGCGCTTACCTAGGAAGCGCAAGGCCCTGGGTTCGGTCCCCAGCTCCGAAAAAAAGAACCAAAAAAAAAAAAAAAAAAAAAGAAGAGCAGTCAGTGCTCTTAACCATTGAGCCATCTCTCCAGCCCAAGCCTTTAAGTTTTTTTCACTTAATATATGGATGTATGTCTATGCACCACATGTGAGACTGGTACCATTGGAGGCCAAAAGAGGGCTTCAGAACCCCTGGAAATCAACCCAAAATGCTGGGCTGCCATATGGGTGTGGGGAAGAGAACCTGGGTACTGTCCCAGAGCAGTCAGTATTCTTACGTGCTGAGCTAGCTCTATAGCTCCCTCTGTGACATTTTTAAATGAATGGTGTTCTTTAGCAACCATAGTCTGTCTGTCTCTCCTATCAGCAATAGTTATGCAAGCCCCTGAAAGTAAGAACTACTAATCTCATGTCTTTGGAAGGCAAGCAATTTCCCACTGACTTTTATCTTCACATTGTTTAGCAGACTCTTTTCTTCAAAGGTCAATTAGAAAACAAAAGGACAGTGTGGTAGAAGACCAACCACAGTTGCACCATTTCCTTATTTGAAAACTGTCTCCTGGGGGTTGGGGATTTGGCTCAGTGGTAGAGCGCTTAGCAAGCGCAAGGCCCTGGGTTTGGTCCCCAGCTCCGAAGGAAAAAAAAAAAAAAAGAAAACTGTCTCCTTACACAGGACAATCTCCTATAGGAATTTTCCCAGCTAATGTGTTCCTTACATTGTGTTTCTATTAGCTAAAGCCCTGGTTTCAAGCTGGGTCCCAAATACCTGCTCTCTTAGCAACAGCACCTAATGATAAGGAATATATAACCACACTCATTACTACATTAAACAAATGCTTATTTGCGGACAGGAGTATAGCTCATGTCTGTCTTGCACACGAGGCTCTGCATTCAATTTCAGTTTCCAGCACAGCAGAAAAGCTGAGGGGAGGTGGTAGACAAAGGTCTTATTTCTGTTTTCAGTATGCTTCCTTTTATTTTAGCTTTACGTAAGAGCTCAGAAGAACTTCCAGGAGACTCCACTGAGAGGCCATGCTGTACTTCCTGTCTTAAGTAAGTACTGAGTGGGGCAGGGCAGACAGAAAGGTTTTGCGTGTTTTATTTATCACCACTACTCACTCTAGTTTTACTCAAATCTGTCCCCAGTTCTCTATTTGAAAAGTCTTGGGTTAAGATCTGGAGAATTCTCATAAGCAAATTCTTCTGTATGGGCTGGATCAGTAAACACACCAATGAAATCTATTTCCAGAAAGAATGGTCCATCCACCTTATCAGACAGAGTGAATCCTATAGAAGAGATCTAAAGATAAAATAAAAGAGATGGATTAGAACCTCATACACTATGCACACTGTTCTTCCTGAATCACTAGTAGGGCCTCCCAGCACCAGCCCTTAGCATGGCATACTTGTCATTTGCTATAATGAACTATAACAAGACTGCTTTCTTCTTTTCCTTTCTTCTAGACAGGGCCCTGAACTTGGTATATAGCCACAGCTGGCCTTCAACTCCTGTTCCTCTTCCTTCACCCCTCAAGTGCTGGGATTTAGAGGGGTGCCCAGCACAACTGGGTGATTACTTCCCCCCACCCTCTTCCCTGTCTCCTTTAAGTAGTCCACTTAAGAACGACACAGCTTGGCCTCTCAGTGAAGTCTCCTGGAAGTTCTTCTGAGCTCTTATGCAAAGCTAAAATAAAAGGAAGCATACTGAAAACATCCCCAGGACAGAGGTCCAAGTCCACTTCTGTCCTAATAGAGGAGCCTGGGCAGGAATTTTAATCTGTTATCTGCCATTCCTGCAAAACAGACTGAGCTGGACCTCACTACAACTGTCGTACACTAAGGAAGGCCTCATTCTGAGTGGAAACCGTACCTTGTCCAGTATCAGTGGGCCCTGTACATCTCGTATCCTTCCTTGATTTGAAAAGAAAAATTTGGAGAAAGGAATCTGAAAAAGAAAGACTAGTTATTTCAGAGCTAGAAAATGAACATTTGCAGCATTTGTTGGAGCCACAATGATAAAAGAATATTTAATTTCCATATCTAAGTATTTTACATATGCTAAAAGCTATAGTCCCGGCTAACTCTGGAGACTAAGGCAGAGGACTGCCTAAATTCACTGTTCAAGACTAGCATGAATAACATAACAAGACCACATTACAATAAGTAGGAAAACTAGTAAGTAAAACTTTCATGTGTAAGAATGGCTAGCTCTTTGGATTAAACCACAGTTCTCTGAGGTGTTCTGTTCTTACAATGCTGTAAACCTGGAAGCACTATACTACTTTACCTTAGACCAAAGACAGTAAGCAGGCTGAGCAAGTCATCAGACACATGCCAGTAAGCACTGCCCCCTATGGCCTCTGCACCAGCTCCTGCCTCCAGGTTCCTGCCCTGCTTGAGTTCCTGTCCTCACTGCTTTTGATGATGAATGTTGTAAGGAATTGTGAGTGGAATACAACTTTTCCCCACAACTTGCTTTTGGTCATGTTGTTTCACCACAGCAAAAGTAATCCAAACTAGGATACATACATACATACGTAATTTAGATTTTTAAATCAGCCCTGACTGTCTTAGAATTTGCTATGTAGGCCAGGCTGGCCTCACACTCAGAGAGCGATGCCTGCCTTTGCCTCCAGAGAGCTGGGATTAAAAGCATGTGCTATCATGCCTGGCTTATCTTTATTAATGAAAAAATGAAGTCATTTGGGGCTGGAGAGATGGCTCAGCAGTTAAGAGCACCGACTGCTCTTCCAGAGGTCCTAAGTTCAATTCCCAGCAACCACATGGTGGCTCACAACCATCTATAAAGAGATCTAATGCCCTCTTCTGGTGTGTCTGAAGACAGCTACAATGTACTTATTTATAATAAATGAATAAATTTAAAAAAAAATGAAGTCATTTGTCTTTTAAATTTTCCCCCAAGGTGCTCTTACTTCTACTCAATCAGCCTCTATTTTATATAAGAATTATTATTATGAAAAAGAAAACCACAATGTAACCATAATATCAATAGATCCCATTTCCCTAACAGTGAAGAACTGAAATTTTACCTTGACTTCCTGCCAGTAGGGTCCCCCACGGGTGAACATGAAGTAACTGTACATCTGATTTTTCCTCTGGATAAACTCCGTGTCTTGCTTAATATTCACCATCCAAGGCCGGCCATCCCCACGGACTCGGAGATACAGAGTATTGAACTGGGACCAATCATAAGACAGCTTCCTCTCAAAAGCACCCTGAGGAACAGCAAAGCAAGCTGTTTAGTTCATTCTGCTCTGTGAGAAAAAGTGAGCCATCACCAAGTCAGCAGGGTTGTTTAATGTGGGGGGAGGAGCATACACGGGTGCCAGAGGACAATTTTTGTTAGTCAGTCGTTCCTTTTTCCATGTGGGTTCCAGAGACTGAACTATCATCTTCTATCGGTTTAGCAGCAAATACCTTACCCACTGAGCCATCTTGCTGACCCAATATGGCATCCTATGTATATTTTGCAAAATAAACCTGCTCATCATTATTCTAGTACAAACATACTGACTTCTGTTTCTAAGGTAATGTTCGAGGCAGGATTAACCTAGAAGAGTGTTTCTGTAGAGCAGCCATTCATTTGTGTTTACTGAATGGAAATAAATGTACTCCCTCCCTGGTTAAGGAACAAAGGCTTCTGGGTGGTTTATTTTATGACAAATGTATTGCCTCATCAAAAGCCAAGCTCAAGTTCTGTAAATCATGAGGCTGAAAAGATGATCAGTGCTTCTTGCAAAAGCATATGGACCCAAGTTCAGATCCCCCGCACCCACATACAAACCTAGGTGTGGCTGCGTCTACCTGTAACTCCAGTCAGAAACCTTAGTAAAACAAAAGAAACTATGTAACAAAAGAACACACACCTTTAATCCTAGGACTTGGGAGGCAGAGGCAGGTGGATCTCTGTGAGTTCTAGACCAGCCTAATCTACAAATCAAGTTCCCAGACAGCCATGGCTGCACAAAGAAACCCTGTCTTGAAAAACAAAAACAAACCAAAAAGAATCAAACTGAACCAAAGAATGAGCAAATGAAAGGAAGGAAAGAAAAAGTAAGAAAAAAGAGAAAAAGTAGTAAAACAACATTGTTTTCTGTTGTTTCATAATATGGAGTACTGATTGGACATAGGGTTCTGAACAAGCAAGCACTTTACAGCTCTGCTGTGTCTCTAGTCTTCCTTTTGCTTTGTAGTTTTCTGAGGATATCTTGTGTATCCTAGAGCTCCCTACATAACTCAGAATAACCTTGAACTCCCAATCCTCCTGCCTCCTCCCAAATGTAGTGAGTACAAGAATTCATTACTACACCCATGGTTTTTATTCTGAGGGATGATTCCCCTTATTTGCATAGATGGGCCTGAACTTAGTAGCCTAGGCAGGCCTTGGTTTGGCAAAACTACTGCTTTCCCACACTGCTGGGATTACAGGTCTGCATTACCAGGCCCAGAATAGGCACTCCACTCTAATGTCATTTCTGACAGGGTTTTGGGTGAAGAATCCTGAAACTGGGGCTGACTATGGCTGATACCTGCACAGAACGCTGAAGGCCCTGGGTTTGATCACCAGTGCAGAATAAACATGAAGCATGATGGTGAGTGCTTGCAATTCCATCTGCTAAGGCAGCAGGCAATGGAGGAGCACTTAAGCCCAGGAGTTCAAGACTAATTTAAGTAGGGGTTGGGGATTTGGCTCAGTGGTAGAGCGCTTGCCTAGCAAGCGCAAGGCCCTGGGTTCGGTGCCCAGCTCCGAAAAAAAGAATAGAAAAAAAAAAGTAATTTAAGTAACACAACTACAAAAATTCCAAACCTGCATTATACATTCCTAGGGTTGGAGAGCAGATGGTAAAAGATTGAAGAGTTCTCACTATAAGAGAGGGAGTTACAGTTGAGAGATGAAAGGCTAGAATGAACCACGTGGTACTAGAGTTGAGAACAGTAGTGTGTATCCATATTTGGCATAACAGACACAGGGAAATAACAGATGTGTATACACATTCATTAGACATACATATGCAACTGTCTGTTATTTGTACGTACATAGTGCCACACCCAGATTCTTATATATGTACTGGAGACCCAAACTCAGGTCCATAATGTCAAATATGAATATAAGTACTAGACATGGTGGCACACCCCTTTAATTCCAGCATTTAAGTCAAGGCGGGAGTATCATAAGTTCAAAGTCATCCTCAGCTACAGTTAGCTCCAGGCCAGCCTGAGCTGCATGAGAGATCCTGACTTAAAACCAAAGACAAAGGCTACATACAGGGTGACCCTCCTTTAGTGCAAGCTGGAGATGACAATCTCCCCAGATACCTTTCAAAGTCTATCTTCTCAGGATTCTCAGATGCACTGTACTTCTCAATCCCAAAATAATGCCCTCAAACAAGAAACCACTGTCTCCTTTTACACTAAGGCCAAGTAGTTACTTATCTCTATATAAGACAAGATGCCTGTATATAGCAAAACAGATGTGTTCACTTACAGAAGATCAAGTGTCTGTTACAGTTCATACTACAATCAAAGTCATAAGAAAACAGGCCTCGCCTACCCTTGGAATCCTGGAGATCATCGCACAGTATCCACTTTGGTTACTTTCCCCATCCTGAGGCGCCTCAGAGCTCAGAGTTCCATAAAGGAGGGCACTTCGGTTGTTCTTGCTCATTTTCAAGAATATTTCACTTCTACCTCCAATTGTCTTATCAGAAGTCAGTATCCACTTATCCAAATCTTCTTTTTCACGAAACTGCCAGACAACCCTGGCTTGTTCCATTATGACCTCATGTAGTGGGCGGCCATCTGGACCTCTCACATGAGCCACAATTTCATCCTTCAAACGTCTAAAATGTTCCATTGCTTCATCTCTAATTGCTTTATCAAAACTAACTTCAGGTGTCCTGTCAGGAGAAGGTACATCCAAAGCAACTTCTTTGTGGTCATGTCCTTGTAAGCCTTCTTCAGTCTTTCCCTGCTGGGAGACTTTGTTAGCAGAAGCCACTTGTTTCTGAAGACTACTGGAAGAATAGTCTACGAAGTGATTACCCACAAACGGAGGTACTGCAGCCCTTGGCCTCAGGAAGTTTCTATGAATATAAGTACCTATCAGTAATTTGTGAATAGAAGCCATTGTAAGAAAAAAGTAAAAAATGTGCCTGGGCTGAGAAAACAAGCTTCAGTAATCAGCACGATTACACCTATAACAAAAGAAACACCAGTTATCAGCAGAGCAATGAATAAGTGCATTAGAAGTTCAAACTCAACAGAGACCATGTATTATGACATATTTTTCCCAATTTATTCAACAGTGGTTATTTATTAGAAGAAGAGTAAAAAAAACAAAACAAAACAAAAAAAAACCAGAACTAATATAGCTAAGTCTGGTGACACATGCCTGCAACCCTAGCCCTGGAAGACAAAGACAGGACAATCAGAAGTTAAAGTCATCTTCAGCTGCATAGTGAGTTCAAAGCCAGTTGGCCTACATGAGATGTCACTATACAAAACTCCCAGCACGATGAAAGCATAGTCTTAGCTTCAGAGCTGACGACTGACCCCTAAACAATTCAAGTGCAGGCCACAAGGTACCTTAAGAGGTTATGTCAACTTTAAAGCAGATCTCCCTTGTGTTTTTTAAAATTATTTATTTTATGTATGTGAGTACACTGTAGTTGTCTCCATGCACACCAGGAGGGGGCGTCAGATCCCATTACAGATGGTTGTGAGCCACCATGTGGTTGCTGGGAATTGAACTCAGGACCTCTGGAAGAGCAGCCAGTGCTCTTAACCACTGAGCCGTCTCTCCAGCCCCAGGTTTTAATTTTTTTAATTAACTCTTTTTCTTATAGATTTTTAAAGAAACAATAGGTTCTAAGAAGTAAAATACTCAAGTACTTCAGTGTAGAGCCGGGGCCATGTGACTTTGGACATTAGTACTTCATTTACAAAAAGAGGGCTAAAGTGAGCATTACGGAGTCAGAAGATCTAGAGTGACCCTTGGTTGTTTACCCATTAGGTCGTGAGTATTCAAGTAGTGAGGTCCAGACTACTAAACCCAGTAAAGCACTTTGCCCCCACGGCCAAGCGGTGGTGGCACATGCCTTTAATTCCAGCACTCTGCAGGCAGAGGCAGGCAGATCTCCGAATTCAAGGCCAGCCTTGTCTACAGAGTGAGTTCCAGGACAGTCAGGACTACACAGAGAAACCCTGTCTCAAAACAAAACGAAACAAAACAAGCAGTTTGCTCTCCCAGAAACCAGCTGGTCTTTTGAGCACTCTCTTTCCTCAGAAATTAGGTCCCTGTTGGTGCCGAGTTTCTTCTGAGGATCAGATGGAATGACAACCACAAGGTGGCTCTCTGACTCACTGCACTTCAAGAAATTCCCCCAAGATCTTCATGTCTAACAAATGTGCAGGCCCAGGCCCACCCTGCAGTTAGTTAGTATCTGAGCACCTTCAAGGCAGACCTAAGCAGGGCTTGTGCTGAGAGACTGTACCCTCAGCCTTAGCAGACACTGTAAGATCAGGAAGTCATCTTGGCTACATAACAAATTCAAGTTCACTCCCAGATATATAAGATCCCATTTTGAAGAACCAAAAAAAGTAAGAAAGAAAAAGAATGAAGAGATGGGAGACCTAAATAATACCACCACATTTAAACTTCACTGTTAATATTTACAGAGTTTCTGACATCTATTATCTCATTTAATCCACATAAGAACCATGTGAAACAATGGCTAACAGGATGGCTCAGTGGGTAAAGATGCATGCGAGCAAGCCTGGCAACCTGAGTTCAATTCTCAGATCCTACCTAAAAGTGGAAGGAGAGCGTTAAAGTCACAAAATTGTCCTCTGTTCCCCACACAGACATCACACCACATGTGTCCATACAGCTATCATGCATACACACAAGTAATTTTTGAATTAAAAAGAAAGAATCCCGGCTGGAGAGATGGCTCGGCAGTTAAGAGCACTGACTGTTCCAGAGGTCCTGAGTTCAATTTCCAGCAACCACATGGTGGCTCACAACCACCTGTAATGGGATCTGATGCCCTCTTCTGGTGTGTCTGAAGACAGCTACAGTGAACTCATATACATAAAATAAAAAAATAATTCTTTTAAAAAATTACTCTGAAAGAAAGACAGAAACAAACAAACAAACGAAGAATCCTGTGAGGTAAATAACCAGTGAGGTATGTCCTCTCTGTAGGAAACAAACCAAGAGACTTGCCTAAAGTTACAGTGTCACCCAGTACTGAGACTGGGACTAAACCCCTGGCCTTCAGTCGACTAGACACTAGCAATATTACTCGCACAGTTCTAATGACAAGTATCAACTCTGCCTGTAATCCCAACACTTAAGGAGTGCACCAGAAAGGGAGATCCTCCCTCCTATTCCAACCTACCCTGGACGGAAATAAATTATCTGATGCTAGTTTCTTTGTCTTTCTTCCATCCTAACCCCAGAGATACATCGAAAAGGTATATAATAACAAAGATCTATGACCTTTGAGCCTGTCACCCTATGGGTAAGTACTTGCCAAATATGTGGGTGTTGTGCTGTATGTGTGGAGGACAGAAGACAAGTGTGTGAGGTCAGCTCTCTCATTCCACTTCTCTATAGCACCAGAGAACAATTCTAAACAAAAGACTACAATATCAGCACATGGTGAAAACAAGCACATACAACAAGAGTCTCTCATTTGAAAGGAGTGGGCGTGGGGAGGTCAGCAGTTAAGAACACTGACTGCTCTTCCATGCAGGTTCAGTTCCCAGCCCCCACATGGCAGCTCTCACCTATCTGTAACTGCCACTCCAGAGCTTCTGACATGCTTACACAGACATACATGCAAGCAAAACATCAATGAACATTAAAAAAAAAAGGCTAAAAGGTGTGAGGGAGGGGGCTGGTAAGATGCCTTATCAGATGAAATGCTGGCACTCAAACTTGAAGACCTAAGCTGGATCCTGGAAGCCATATGAAGGTGAAGGAGAGAACTGATTCCATAAAGTTACCCTCTGACAACCGCCTAATAATAATAATAATAATAATAATAATAATAATAATGATGATGATGATGATAAATTTTAAGTCCTCAACAATCTAGTCCACCTGTTAGCTGCTTGAATCTATATCAAAGTGTTACTCATGGCCAAGTATGATAGAATATGCCTGTCATATAGTTTTGGAAAGCTTGGGCAGGAACATCCTAAGGTGAAGGTTAGCACGAGCTACACAATGAGTTTCAGGCCAGCTTGGGTTAAACAATAGACTGTATGTCAGACTGAACTACAGTGAACCCCCACCCCACCTTGCCAACCCAAAAGAAGCACCCAGGCCACTTTAACTAAAACAAAGAACTTGTCATGCTTCTGATAAGCCCCTCTTTTCTCATCCACACATCACAGAGGTCCCCCCCACCTCTCTCTCAGATCACTGCTCTTGTCACAGGGCCACATTTTTTTACTCCCCACTCAGCCTCTAGAAAGACACCAATTCTTTTAACCAATTAAAACCCTTCGAGTACCTACAGGGATAGCTCAGTGGAGTATATGCTGACCATACATGAAGCCTGGGTTTAATCCCTAGTACCAAACAGTTAACAGATGATAGACAGATTCCTCCTGAAGCTCCATGTACATTCACAATAAAATCTACTTCCTACTCTAGACCAGGTCTCCTTGGCCATCACTCCAACTTCACCTCTATGAATTCATTGTGTGTTTCCATCAGACAGAATACTTGTGATCCAACCAACACCTTTTGGACTACACACCTTAGTTAATTGCTTCTCTTAGGCCAAGAATGTTCTTTGCTGATTTTTCCCAAATAACAGATCCCTTGAGATTTAGCTTAGCCATGTTACACCACGGGGGCAAAATTGTTCTTGATTATCCAATTCCACCTAGAAGTGTCCCTATGAATGAATTATTCCCAACGAATGCTGGCTACAGTTTACTGACTTTTTCATTTGTCAATGTCCCCCAACCCAGACTGTAAGTACCTTAATGGTTGACTATTCAATGCTGTATCTCCAGGTCCCAGTATGATGCTCAGCATTCTGGAAATTTAATATTTTTGAACAAGCAGCTCCACATTACTTTATCTCTGTCACAAGTGTGAGGGTTCTGAATCTTATGGCTTTTACCACACCTATATAATTCCCTCTAACAAGGGGCTTCTTAAACTTTATAGTCCCTTTAAATCATCTGGCAATTTTGATAAAATGGGCTTCTAATAAAGTAGACACAGGTCTTGAATCTAATCCTTCCTCAACCTAAGTGTTAGGATTACAGACATTTGTTACCATGCCCAGCCAAATAGATTCTGTCAGTCTTTTTCTTTTTGGTACGAGCCCCATGTGACCCAGGTTGATCTTGAACTCCTGATCCTCCTGCCTCTACCTTCCAGGTGAGGGCTCATCAGCTCATGGAGAACACCTTTTAAATATCAATGTCCTGGTAAGATTTGGGTGCAACTTACAAAACCCAGCTCTTGGGAAGTAGAGAAACAAGGATCAGGAATTTACCATTTTCTGATACGTAGAAGGTTCAAGGGCAAGGTAGTCAGCATGTGTCCCCTTTTCGAAGAAAAAGAAAAATTATAAAAAGAAAAAATTTTAATAGGGGAAAGGACTTAAAGTAGTAAGAAGGTAAAATGGTGGGTTATGAGTAACATTATTAACCCTGTTTTCGAGACATTCAGATCTTATTACTTTTCTAACAATACTACAACTTCGTGTTTTGTTTAGTAATTTCTTGCAAGAAACTCAAACTCAGTAACCGGGTGACATCGGTCCGAAGCTAACGGTGAGTTTTTAATAGGGTGTTCACATCGCTCCTAGTACTATGACTGTACTACTATGTACAGAAACGACTGTTAATCTAGGGCTTACCATGTGCCAGAAACTATTCTCCGTGTGTTTTTATTGATTTCTCACAATAATCCTGATCCTGAGACGGGTAACTTCTAGTATTATTCCAATGACAAAGACTAACGAAAAGGAGACTCCACAATTAAATTATTCGAGATCACAAACCAGAGACAAAAGTCACTCTGAAGACCAGGCGTTCACCTCTCGGCTGGCGGAGTTAACCACGTCCCCAGCCTCCGGAAGCTAGGCGCTCCCGAGGAGTGACGGCCCCTCAACCCTCACCTGCCAGGACTCTTCCCCGCCTCCTTGTCCCTGAGTTTCCCATCTAGGAGAAGGGTCAGCTTACCTTCTCAGACCCCCCACATATGGCTTCCGGCCAGTCCTTCTGTTTTCTCCGCCCGGTTCTCCACGCTTCCGGTGCAGGTCCATCTATTTTTCCCGTCCGGCACCAAACTAGGTGTATAGAGTTTCAGGTCGTACAAGAGTACCAAAAGGTATCCTAAAGCATGGGACAACCTGAGGCTTTTGGTATTCAAAGTTCCCCAGCGGGTTCGCTTTCTGAAATTTCCTGTCCTTTGTGAGCGAGCTCTTCGCTCTACTTCTTGTAATCCGCCCTCATATGTAAATATCAATCCTTTTATTTTTCCTTTTTCTTTTTTTCGGAGCTTGGGACCGAACCCAGGGCCTTGCGCTTCCTAGGCAAGCGCTCTACCACTGAGCTAAATCCCCAACCCCTATTTTTCAAGCAGGATCTCCGCACTACTAACTCCTCTTCACTTGCCTGGCCACTTGTGTGTCTTCCCTGTAGTCCCTTGAGAACTGTCTGCTGTGTGACTTCAGAAATCCACTTAACTGCTTCTGGAGAGCCACTGTACACCTAGATAGCAACCAATCCAGGCTTTCCTCAATCGTGCCCCCCACATAATCCACACAGGAGAGCTGTTGCATACGTTGTGCACACTTCAATTAAAGTGTTTTCCAACTTGGGGTTCACAACCTGTGTCCCAAGTCAGCTCCCATCACCCATCCTCAATAAGTCAATTAAAAGAGCCAAATTAAAAATTAAAAGCAAGACTAACATGGTAGCCCACACTTTTATTCCAGCTCTGGGAAAGCAGAAGTATTTGGATATCTGGGAGTTCAAGGCCATAACTCCTGGTAGCTATCTAAGTATAAGTATATAAGTATGAAGGTGTGTGTGTGTGTGTGTGTGTGTGTGTGTGTGTGTGTGTGTGTCTGCCACAATCCCTCTAATTACATTCAACTTTCATCCCATGGAAAGGTTGAGGTCCCTTAAAACAGTCTCTGCCTTTTTAGTCTGTCTTCCCACTAATTTTTCCTATAAAAACTGTGAAAATCTTTCCCAGAGACAAGTCAGGGGTTTGTTCCTTCTTCCTACTTAAGATTCCTTGGGAAGCTCCCATTTCTTTGAGGTTCTTTGTTTAAATCATCTGATAGATTGAGAGACGCAAAGTATCTCTTTAGAGTATCTTTATTTTTGCTAGGCTAGTTCCTGTGCATATGTAAGTGCAACATGTGTATTTGGTACCCTCAGGGGCCTGAAGGTATCAGAACCAATGAATAGTAGGCACCATGTGAGTGTGAGAACCAAACCCTGAAAGTATTCTTTTTTTTTTTCTCTTTTTTTTTTCTTTTTTTTTTTCTTTTTTCCAGAGCTGGGGACCGAACTCAGGGCCTTGTGCTTGCTAGGCAAGCACTCTACCACTGAGCTAAATCCCCAACCCCCTGAAAGTATTCTTAACCACTGACCCATCTCTCCAACCCTCATGAGCTGCTTTTTACCTCTACTTGGTGAAGCAGAAAATCAACTTGGGACTTTGTTTTGGATTCTTGAGAAAATAGGATCTTTGGTAAGTCTCTCTCATCCAGGCACAGGATTTGCCTTCCTGTTTACCTTTGGACTCTTTTGAGCAACCTGGGGTTCTTCTTTTCAACCATTTGATGCAGTTTCTGTTCATGATTGGTCTTGTCTTTTGGGCTTCTTTTATTGAACAATATTAGGTTATTATTGCTAAATAGAGAAACTGTGACCGTTGCAGTGGAGGAGAGAGAGATCAATGGTTTAGAGAACCTGACCTTAACTCAGGTAGGGACTACAGAGATAGGGAGAAACAACTCTGTTATTCCTTCAGTGAGAGGTTTCCAGGAGACATGGTTAAGTACCCTATGTCTGGGGCTTGCTTTTTCCCTGGTGTGATCTGTGTAAAAGGAGCCTGCCAACTCTAGGAAAGAACATGGCTTATTGAGGATGGGTGACTGGACCTGTCTCAGGACACAAGTTGTGGCCCAGAAATTTGATAATAAAAAAACAAACAAACAAAGAAAACTAACAATATTTTATTTTAATTTTTAGCATTGATTGCTTAGAGGCACGGTAGCGTGGGTTTATAAGCCTGAACTCAGGTTATAAGGATTGATGGCAAATACCTTCCCCCACCCCAGCAGTCCTAATGGCCCTGAGTACAGAGATATGCTTATCCCCATTGAGACCCAATTCTCAGAAGTTCCTCCCTTCTCTTGCCTGCTATGCTTCATGAGAGTTAGCTGAGCACTGGAGTCTCTTATAGATTACATGCTAATGTTAGCTAGACATGCTCTTCTTAAGGATATCCTAATCCCAAATCCCAAGGAAAGGTCCTAACTGGAGTAGCACTTGCTAGAAATATTGACCACAACAAAATCCAGACACAAGTCACTTGAACTGACAAAGAAATATTGATCATTTATATCTTCCTTAGATCCACAGATCTGCAACCCTCACCAATATATGTGAATGAGATAAGATCTACATGGGCTTTGCTCAAGAAGAGGCTGCTTTTTGAAACGTTAGACAACCATGCACATGTTTATGGGACTCAAGGCAGGACAGGGAGATGGGAAATTATGAAGACATGGCAAGGTGAAGGAGGTTCAACATAATTAACATAATTAACAAAGTTGATTAATCCCTCCCTTCTTCCCTAATAGTTGTCTCAGAATCTCAGTAGAAACACTATTTACAACAAAAATAAAAAGATAAATAAAAATATTTTTAAAATGTGCCAGGTCTTGTGTGACTTCGCTTTCCTGTTTTACCTCATCAAATTATAACCCCATGGGAGGCACCTCCACAGCCACCCTTTAATCTCACTTACCAAAAAGGGAAAAGGCAGGAGGATTTTCATAGCAATCCTTTCATTTAGAACTTGAAAGCCATTAAAATGCTACACATGTCCAATGCTAAGGCGTTTAATTAAGACTCTCCTGTGAGAGTACCCAAATGGGGGTATATTTTTTAATAGGGTCTTACTATACAGTCCTGGCTGGCCTTGAACTCACAGAGATCTACTTGCCTCTGCCCCTTGAGTGAACTTGGATATGCCTTATTCTTTCCTAAGTACTTTATTTCTCTTAACCCATGTCTTAGTTGGGGTTTCTATTCCTGCACAAAGCATCATGACCAAGAAGCAGGTTGGGGAGGAAAGGGTTTATTCAGTTTACACTTCCACATTGCTGTTCATCACCAAAGGAAGTCAGCACTGGAATGCAAGAAGGTCAGGAAGCAGGAGCTGATGCAGAGGCCATGGAGGGGTGTTTCTCACTGGCTTGCTCCCTGCCTTGCTCAGCTTGCTTTCCTATAGAACCCAGGACCACCAGCCCACGGATGGCACCACCCACAGTGGGCCCTCCCACCTTGATCACTAGTTGAGAAAATGCCTTACAGCTGGGTCTCATGGAGGCATTTCCTCACCTGAGACTCCTTTGTGATAATTCCAGCTTCTCTCAAGTTGACACACAAAACCAGTCAGCACAAAGCACAATTTAAAAATCTATATTAAAATATTTTAAATTGGGGTTGGGGATTTAGCTCAGTGGTAGAGCGGTTGCGTAGCAAGCGCAAGGCCCTGGGTTCGGTCCCCAGCTCCAAAAAAAAAGAAAAGAAAAAAATATTTTAAATAAAAAATCCATTGGAATAGACCTGAAATTTCATTTCCACTTTAAAGCAAAAAACCTGATTTGAGGGTCCCTAGAGATTAAGAGACCCCCCCCTCAGACTCTTGCCTGTGACTGTGTGGGATTGTGTCTCTGTTCCTGTTACCACTAACATAACCCATAAGCCTTCAGTTGGAAAAGTTGATAAAATGCAAGAAATAAGAACCTAAGCCCATGTTGGAGAGATGGCTCAGAGGTTAGGAGAACTGACTATTCTTCCAGAGGTCCTGAGTTCAATTCCCAGCAACCACATGGTGGCTCACAACCATCTGTAACCATCAATGGGATCCAATGATGTCTTCTCATGTGTCTGAAGATAGCAACAGTTTACTCATACACATAAAACAAATAAATCTTTTAAAAAAAACCCTACAACCCTTTGGCTTGGTGGTGGCAGTGTATACCTTTAATCCCAGGCCTCAGGAGGCAGAAGAGGAGATATTTGTGTTTGAGGCCAGCTTCATCGGTAGAGTGATTTCCAGAGCTACACAGAGAAACCCTGTCTCAAAACAAAACAATAACGATAGTTAACTCTTTGAGAGTGAGAGTGTAGCTTAGCTGAGAGGCTTGTCTAGCATGCAAGAGAGCCCCGGGTTGACTTGCCTAGTACTCACGGTGCCCTCTTGTCATCTCAACACTTGGAAGGTGAGATAGGAGGATGACTCTGAGTTCAAGGCCATCATGAATGTCTCACTGGCTCTAGTTGTCATAAAATTCGTTGTTAGGTATATAAATCAGACTGATCTTGAAATCATAATGATCTCCCCACCTCTAGGATTACAGTTATGTATCACTACATCCAACCTTCAAAAGATGGCTTAGTGGTACAGTTCTTAGTTGACACAGTGAGTTCCAAGCCCTGTCTCACAAAATAAAAACAAAACCAATAAATGTAGAAACTGGGTTTGGGGTATAGGCCCAAAATCCCAACTACGGGGAAAGCAAAATAACAACACAAATGACAACGTGTTTGATACTAGAATTAATGTTTAAGTTGTTATTCTATTGGTGAGCATTTGCCTAGCATTATGAGATCGTGCATCCCATCTTTACCACTGTATAAATGTAGCCTTGTGGTACAGGGCAGTAGGAAAGTCAATAGCTCAGCTATGTACTGAGGAGGAACCCACTCTGGGTTACAGTTTCTTTCTCTTAGAAAAAAAAAGTTGCTTGGGAATGGCTATTTGGAAGCCCAAAGCAGAAGCATCACATGTTGGAGGTCTGTCTGAGTTGAAGATGAAGTTCAGCTGAGTAACCCTGGAGACACTTCTCTCAAACTAACAATTAAAGAGTGCTGGGAATATAACTCAGTGGTAATGCAATGGCCTAGTCTATGAAAAGCCCAGATTCAATCCCCAGAAACATAAGATAAATTATATAATATACATACACAGGTTTTATGGGATGTTGGAAGGAGAGTAATCATTATGGAATTGGGCAACAGGGAAGTTTTAAAGTCATGGCATTTTAACAAATATCAGGACACTGCTGGGCATGATTGGTAGATGCCTGTAGTTCTAGAAGCTCAGGAGGCCGGGAAATTTAAAAGCAAGGCTCCGGGGAGTGGCATTATTAGCTGTGGCCTTGTTGGAGTAGGTGTGTCACCATGGCTGTGTGTGTCCTTGCTGCCTGGAAGCAAGTATTCTGCTAACAGCTTTCCGATGAAGATGAAAACTCTCAGCTCCTCCTGCACCATGGATGCTGCCATTTTCCACCTTTGATGACGATGAACTGAACCTGTAAGGTAACCCCAATTAAATGTTGTTCTGTAAGAGTTGTCTTGGTCATGGTGTCTGTTCACAGCAGTAAGATCCTACAAAGACATTGGACGAGAGAGAAAGCTTCAGACCACCTGAACAATTAGAGTCTGTCGTGGTTTGAACAGGTTTGGCCCCATAGTTCTATAGTCTGATGCTTGAACATATGAAATGGCACTATTAAGAGCTGCCACCTTGGAGGAAGTGTCACTGGGTAAGAGGGCTTCGAGGTCTCCTAGTCTCAAACTTTGCTTGAGTGTGGAATCACAGCCTCCTTCTGGCTGCCTGTGAAAGACAAGTCTCCTCCTGGCTGCCTTTAGATTAAAATGTAGACCTCTCAGTTCTTCCTGCGCCGTGTCTGCCTGCACAATGCCATGCTTTTTGTCGTGATGATAACAGACTGAACCTTGATATTGTAAGTCAGCCCCAATTAAACGTTTTGATTTATAAGAATTGTTTTGGTCGGGGTTGGGGATTTAGCTCAGTGGTAGAGCACTTGCCTAGCAAGCACAAGGCCCTGGGTTCGGTCCCCAGCTCTGAAAAAAAGAAAAGAAAAGAAAAAAAAGAATTGTTTTGGTCATGTTGTCCATTCACAGCAATGAGCCTTTAACTAACACAGACCCTGTCTCAAAATAAAGATTTTTTTGTTTTGTTTTCTATCACAATGTCTCACTGGCTCTAGTTGTCATAAAATTCGTTGTTAGGTATATAAATCAGACTGATCTTGAAAACATAATGATCTTCCCACCTTTAGGATTACAGTTATGTATCACTACATCCAGCCTTCAAAAGATAGCTTAGTGGTACAGTTCTTAGCAGATGTGCACAAGATTCTAAGTTCAAATTCCGGTACCAGACACACAGAAGAAAACAATCTCAGGACACAGGCACTTTTTTTTTTTAAGATGTATTTATTTATCATATATAAGTACACTGTAGCTGTCTTCAGTCACACCAGAAGAGGGCATCAGATCTCATTACAGATGGTTGTAAGTCACCATGTAGGTGCTGGGATTTGAACTCAGGACCTCTGGAAGAGCAGCCAGTGCTCTTATGGTTAAGAGCCATCTCTCGGGATTGGGGATTTAGCTCAGTGGTAGAACGCTTGCCTAGCAAGCGCAAGGCCCTGGGTTCGGTCCCCAGCTCCAGAAAAAAAAAAAAAGAGCCATCTCTCCAGCCCTTGCCCATGAATCCTTAGAGGACCATCTGTAGATGGCTTAAATGTCAACAGATTTCACTTGAAGACAATCTTTAGAATTCATTGACTATATTATAGCTTTTTCAACAATCCTGTGATGAACAATACACTTAAAGGGTCCTTACCAGAGGCACCAGGCCTAAGGGTGCCTAGGAATTCAGGAGTTTGTGGTTTCTGTGGTCCTTTTGGATAATCTTGGCCATGGACTTGGTGTGAGAATATGCTGGGAGCAGATGTCTAGGGTTTACTGTTAGGTAAAACTCTTCAGGAGTAAAATAGTATTGGGGTCTTACTTAGTTTTCTTCAATGTAATCTTAAACATCTTTTCGAGTAGCTAGCAGTAGACAGTGTTTTCTTTCTAGGGATGGCATTGCATTAGGTATATGTTAGTAGGGTTTCTATTCCTGCACAAATATCATGACCAAGAAGCAAGTTGGGAAGGGAAGGGTTTATTCAGCTTACACTTCCATGTCACTGTTCATCACCAAAGGAAGTCAGGACTGGAACTCAAGCAGGTCAGGAAGCAGGAGCTGATGCAGGGGCCATGGAGGGATGTTTCTTACTGGCTTGCTTCCCCTGCCTTGCTCAGCTTGCTCTCTTATAGAACCCAAGACTACCAGCCCAGGGATGGCATCACCCATAATGGGCTGGGCCCCTTCCCCCTTGATCACTAGTTGAGAAAATGCCTTACAGCTGGGTCTCATGGAGGCATTTCCTCAACTGAGGCTCCTTTCTCTGTGATAATTTCAGTTAGTGTCAAGTTGACACATAAAACCAGCCAGTACAGTATACATATATATGTTATACATACATATATATATATTACATACATGTTTTACACACACACACACACACACACACACAAATGAATGACTGGGTTTTGTTATGTAGCGTAACCTACCGTTAAAGGTCTGATGAGTGATGGGGCTGTTACTATTTTGAGGCAGGGACATTTGTTATTGCTGATTTTAATAATGAAGATTGAACCTGGGGCTTTGCATATGCTTCTAAGCACGACTACTGAGCTACACCCAATACTTTGTCTTCCTCCTCATCTTCCTCTTCCTCCTCCTTTTCAAGACAGGATTTCTATGTGTAACAGTTCTTGCTGTTCTGGAACTTGATTTGTAGACCAGCTGGCCTGGAGTGCAGAGATCTGCCCACCTCTGCCTCCCAAGTATTGGGAATAAAGGCATAGGCCACCACTGCCTGGCATTTATTTAGATTGATTGATTGATTGAGACAGGGTTTTGGCCTTGGACCCATTAAGCAGCCTTAGGTAGGCCTTGAACTTGTGTTCTTATGTTCTTCCTGTCTTAACCTTCCAAGTGTCTGGAACTATGGGTGTACAATCATCACACCTGGCAAGGGATGTGTACTGTAGTTGAGAAAAAACAAAACAAACTTAGAGAGTCAAAGTGGGATAGTGAGCAAGAGAGCAAGAATTCATCAACTTAGCTAAGATTTGAATTCTAAAGTTGTCTATCAGAATGAATGAACTGGACTCTAAGACTTGAGAACAGCTTCAAATTGTTACTGTTTATACTCCCTAATAACATAAGCCCTGCTGCACATAAATGATATATAAAAATACACTTCCAGTGTCAATCTTTTTGTCAGATGACCTCAAATTCAACAGACATAAAACATTTCCTACAGCCCTCTTCCCCTCCAAACCTCTTACATTTTCTTATCTTTTTTTTTTTTTAAAGATTTATTTGTTTGTTTTATGTAAGTTCACGGTACACTGAAAGATCGGGTTCCATCACAGATGGTCATGAGCCACCATGTGGTTGCCGGGAATTGAACTCAGCACCTTTGGAAGAGCAGTCAGGGCTCTTAACCGCTGAGCCATCTCTCCAGCCCTACATTTTCTTATCTTGATAAAGCTTGCACTTACCTTCCTAAATCAGAATCTGCAACCCCCGCCTCCTCTGTGCCCCAACTTATCTCAAATCCTAGAGATTCTACCTAGCAAATAATTCAGAACCCATCTGTCTCTCTATTCTGTTTCTTCCAGTGTTGAACACATTGTCGTCCCTTATCAAAGACACAGGACAGTCAAGCTAGTTTGAAACTCCTTAGCACAGCTCATTAAGTTACTGCTTTCCTCCCGGGCCACTTCCCCGCTCATCTCACACCCCGACACCTGCTGCTTCCCTACAATGAATCTGAGTTCTTCGAAACTAATTTTATTATCGCTGGGATTGTCTTCCGTAGTTTCTGGGTCGCAGTTCACTAATAACAGCCCAGGCATGCGGGCTCCGGTTCCTCCACCCAATCTCTCAGCAATTTCCAGGGGCTGTGGTCTGTGTGGGTGGTCCCTGGGGTCGTTTTCCAGGGCTGGAGATGCATGAGCTTCCTCAGAGTGAATCCTGATCTGGCTTCAATTTTGCTTCAAGTAGGGAACCCCTGGGCAGCGAACACAGCAGAAGCTTCCGGACTTCAGGAAGAGACCGCGCCGAGATCCTGTCCGGAACCCTCCGGCGCATGGCTCCGCCCCTCGTCTGCGTCGGAGGTGGGGCGGGGCGGGGCGCCAGGCGCTAGCGAACGGCGTGCGCCAGGCGGGGGGCGGGGCCAGGGGCGGAGCGGAGCGCGCATGCGCGGTCGCCTTTGTGTGGGTCGAGCGGCGGCGGTGGCGGCGGCGGTGGTGGCGGCAGTGGCGGTCCCACTGGCAGGCGGGCAAGAGGGGAGTCCGGACGGCGTCCGGCGTGGGAGCCGGGGGACCACCATGGTAAAGAAGCGGAAAGGCCGTGTCGTGATCGACTCGGATACGGAAGACAGCGGCAGCGACGAGAACCTGGATCAGGTGAGGGCAGGCCGCGGAGGCGCGGGCCGGCAGAGCGGGAGGGCTGAGTCCTGGCCACGGGAGCTGGGAGTCGCCCGGCCCGAGCGCCCTGCCCGCTTGGTTGTCCGGTCCTCTGCTGTAGTCCCTTCCTGTCTCTCCGCTGAATCTTAGGCCCTGGGAACCTGGGCCGGGCCTGGAGACCGAGCCCCGAGGACTTGGCGCCTTGGGCCGGGAGGCGGGGCAGGGATCGGGCTGATGGGCCTCGGGGTTTGGGGTACTGGAGGGGGCCGCTGTCTGCTTGGGCCGGATCGGGGCGTCATGACTTAAGGCCGGGAGATTCAGGCTGGGCGAGATAGGAAGTATCGCCCGCCAACCCCAATGGCTGAGAGATTTTGGAGGAGGTGCAAGGGTGAGCATGGGGCGGTGGGAGGGAAAATTTGTCTAGAAGGTGTGGACTCTGGAAGATGAAGTTTTTCAAGCCAGGCATGTGGACATAGTAGGGACACCCATAAATGTTCCAAAGAGCTTCCGAGGTTCCTGGGCTTGAGGGGAGACATCGCTGTAGTCTCTTTGATCTGCGGTCATTTATGTTCGAAATGGGTTTCCCGTTGGGATGTCAGACAAAAAACAACAAAAAAAAAAAAAAACAAAAAAAAAAAAAAACAAAAAAAACCCCCAAAACTCTTGGGAGGAGAAAAGAGGACAGATAACTGGAAGTTGTGAATTGTAGGGCAGCAGAGAGAGACTGTGGCCCAAGCTCTTAGCCTTTTTTACGCAGCAGCATAGAATTCTTTTTCACTTGAAGATCTGAGAATTGGGATTCATTTTCACTTGAGGATCTGAGAAGTATTGTAAGTAACTTGTGATCTTAGCGTCTTGGAGTACTCCGAATTGCTTCTGTACTTTAAAAAACACTGCAGGGAGGAAACTGTTCGTGTAGCAGTACTGTAATGCTATCAGGAGATTCAAAGATGATTTCCTCCATGCTTCATGAGTAAATGACATAAAGGGAGGGTTGGCAAGATACAATAGCTTTATAAAAGGAGTAGATAGAGTACTAAACTCAGAATCTGTAACTCTGAATCCTAATTTCTTTCTAGCCATTTACCTTTGGTCTCCTCTGTAAAATGGAGATAATAACATCAGCCTTGGGTATTGAATGGGACAGTTGCATGAATCACATGTTTATAATAAAAAATGTTGGTATAAACTACAAAGTTTTTATATAAAAACTTTCTTGGGAGTCCTTAGTAATAGACTAGAGGTCTCAGAATTAATCAGGATTTGAAAAGGGAGGACTTACCTGGTCTACAAAATGAGTCCAGGACCTGGTCTGTCACTGAATTAAATCAATTCTCCTACCTTGTCCTCTTAAGTACAGGGTTACAGACATGCGTCACCACACCTGCCTGAGAGAGAGAGAACTTTAAAAATGGTGGTAGGAAGGTAGGAAAGTGAGGGGCCAGTAGAAGGACTATCTAAGGACAGGAACCCCTGTTTAGGGGTAGGAATTGAGTGAATAAATTGAAGGTATTTTTATTGAAAGTCTCCTAAAAATTCACCAAAGATGTGTTGCTGTCTATAAGAAGTTTTATTTGTAAATTTTTAGACTGGCAGAAACATTAGAGTCTGTATCATACTTCTGCCCCTCTGTTTTGTGGTCTGTGGAATGTAGTTGTAATCATTTATGTTATATCTGGGATAAATTAGATACCTCAATAAAATGCCCGATTTACATTGTCACATTTTCAAGTCATGGTGAGTTGACCTTATTTTTCCACTTTCCATTCGAAGAAAACGAGATTAAAGAAGCTAAAGTAATTCACTAGTAAGTAGTAAAATTGGAAATTAACCCATTTAAAACCATACTGTTTCTGCTATATCAGGTTAGTATAGTCTTAGTTTTTCATAATGCAAAATGAAAAAATGTGGGCTGTTAGGAAATTACTATTTTGATTTGTTTATTTTTTTAAAAGATGTCTTTTTTTTCTTTTTCTATTTTTCGGAGCTGGGGACAGAACCCAGGGCCTTGCGCTTGCTAGGCAAGCGGTCTACCACTGAGCTAAATCCCCAGCCCCAAGATGTCTTTTTTTTAATGTGTATGAATGTTTTTCCTTCATGTGTATATCGGGACCGTGTGTGTGCCTGTTGCCCACTGTCTACAGAGGCCAGAAGAGGGTATTCGACTCATTGGAACTGGAGTTACAGTTAAGAGCTGTCATGTGGGTATTAGCTCAGGTGTTCTGCAAACACACAGCAAGTTCTTGTAACAGCTGAATCATCTCTCCAGAACCTTGGTTTGTTTATGAGGAAGGATCTTGCTGGGTTTGAACTTAAGTTCGCCTGCCTCAGTGTCCAGAGTGCTGAGATTACAAACTTGAACCATTACCACATCCAACTTCATGCTCAGCTAGAGAATAATGGTTCATGGCCAATTTCCATGTTGCTAAAACTAATGTTTTTAAGGTTCACTAAATAGAGTTATCAAATCAGTTAGAATGTGTTTGGGGTGCTTGATAAAGCCCTTTTAAGGTATCTGTTTCCAAGAGGAATGAAGCAAACTACCAGTTAATCTGACCTTAATGAATTTTCCCACAGAATTCTGGTGAATGATTGGGTGGAGTGCGTTCATTGGTGGTAGAGATATTTTACCTGATTTACAAAGAATATTTCCAGGGGCTGGAGAGATGGCTCAGTGGTAAAAGCGTCTTACTGTTCTTGCAGAGTACCTGGGTTTGTACCCCAATCATATGTACCTCTGGTTCTAGGGAATCAGATCCCCTCTTCTGACCTCCACAGGCACTAGGTACACGTGTGGTACATAAACATATAGGCAAAAACACTTATACACACAAAATAAAAATAAATAAATTTTTAAGAAAGTATTTCCAAAATAGGAAGTGAAGGGGGCTGCAACTTTAGGTCAAACTCGGTCTAACTCTAAATTTCTCTTTGAAAAAATGTGTAATTTCTAAGTAGTACCAAAAGTATTTTAACAATAATTTTGCCTCCCCTTCAGTTACTTGTTATAGCATGTTTTCTATCGGATGAGAACTGGATCAGTTCCTTTCCTTGTACATCCGAACAGGGTCACTAGTGCCTCCTGGGCTGTTTTTTGTTTTTGTCTGTTTTGCTCTGTTCTTGGCTCTCTGTCTCAGGTGACTTTACCAGAGTGTTCTAGAAGAAATTTATAGTCAACCTGATTTAGGAGCTTAGGAAACACAACCATCGCAAACTGGATCTTTCCTGACCAAGCCCGGCCTTGGGCTGTGCTGTCTACTGCTGAGTTCTCATTGGAGGTTTGACACTGGGCTTCTTCATGATCCTTGAAGAAAGAACAAAACATGACAGATCTGCAAGTGTCTTAACAGAAGAGTGGTGCACAGTTAGTAAGGATGCCCTGCCCCTGAGTTTCCTAGTTAGGAATCTAAGCCATTATGTTGGAATTGCTGTAGCACCTCCAACTTAGTACTTATTGAAGGGGAGGTGGTGCAGTGTCAGAAGCCAGCTTGGCTTCCTTATGTAGAATATAGATTGACTGTCACAACCCAACACCATGTATGATGCATATGTAACGTTTTAAAAAGGCACACATGATCAAGTAAAATTTATGGGGGTATGGGGCATAGTTCCTACCTCTAATAAACCAGACCCCAGAGACTAAAGTCCTGGATTCTATATTTGTAACAGGTACAGGCCAGGCAATTATGATTCATGCTCACCATTGAGCCCACAGTTTGTATGCAAGTTCATCATTCTTAGTAAGATATTGTAGCTAGTTGGGGAGAAAAATAGCTGCTTGTGTTTCCTGTATTGTATCCAAGTTAAGGGCATACATGCAACCGGAAGAACTTGACAGATAAAGTACCAAAGCTGGTAGCTCATATAAATCTCTAACACGAATTTATTGGTGGATAGTTTTTGATTTTTGTTGCTGCTGGCATTGAACCCAGGCCATCATGCATACTGAATACATGATTTGCTGTATACCCAATCACTAGAGATGCCTTTTTTGTTTTTTTCAATTTTTTAAAAGATTTAAATATATGGATATTTTGCCCGTATGTATGTTTAGGTACAACACTCATGCCTGGTGCCTGTAGAAGATTTAAGAGGGTGTTGGGTCTCCTGGCTCTGGAGTTTCAGATGATGATGAGCTACTGTGTTGGTGCTGGAATTGAACCCAGCTCGTCTGAAAGAGCCAGTGCTCTTAACCACTGAGCAGGATCTCCAGACCTAAATATTCTTTTGTTTGTTTGTTGAGACAGAGCTTCCTGTGTAACCCCAACTGTTCTGAAACTCTGTCTGTAGACCAGGCTGGCCTCAAACTCATAGATTCACTTGCCTTTGCCTCAGGAGTGCTAGGATTAAAGACACCAAGGACAGCGGGATTCTTTGTCTTCAGTCAGTCATTCTTGAGATGTGGGGTGTGTCTGTGTGTTTGTCTTTTTCTGTATATTTAGAGATGAAGTCTGATGGAGCCCAGGCTGGCATTAAACTTAGTATGACAGCTAAGAATGATCCTGCTGCCTTTGTTTCCTGAGTACCTCTGCTCCCAAGTGTAGGGCTACAGGTGTGCACCACATCTCCAGGTGCTGGAGATGGAATTAAAGAGATTAGGCAAGCATTGTACCAACTGAGTCTATATTGCCAGTTCCAAAACTCTGATCTCAATTTGAAAATTTGGAGAGGTAGGTGTGTGTGTGTGTGTGTGTGTGTGTGTGTGTGTGTGTGTGTGTGCGCGTGTGCGCGTGTGCGCGTGTGCGCGCGTGCATATGTGTGCATACGTAAGTGTAAGTAAAATGCCAGGAATCAAACCCAAAGCATTACACGTGCTGGGCACATGCTCTGCCACTAAGTTACACTTCTGGGCCTTGGAGGCGTTTCCTTTTGCATGTAAACTGATAGTGACTTTTATTTTGGCCACGTTATAGTTTTCCTGCTTTTTTAAGTTGTAGGATACTTGTCATTGGTGCTTTACTCAGCCTTAACCTGTCATGGAAGCTCACAGCTGTAATCCTAGCACTCAGGAACCTGAAGCAGGGGGAGCAAAAGGTCAAGGCCAGACGAGACTATATAACAAGACTCCCACATCCGTCTTCCTGCTTTGCCTTTTCCAAAATTGTTTAGGTATATTTATACTAAAATGTTTTATAGTCTCTCTCTCTTTCTTTCTTTCTCTCTCTCTCTTTCTTTCCCTTCCTTCCTTCCTTTTCTTTCTTTGTTATTGTTTCTGTTGAAAGTGTGTCACTTGTAGCTCAGCTGGCCTGAAACTTCTGACAGTGTGTCTACCTCAGGCTTGCAAGTGTCAGGGTTACATGTGAGCCACCATTCCTGTTTTATAGAACTTTGTCGTTCTTTGTTTCTCATCAGTTTGAAGTGACAGCAATGAAATTTGTCTTTGAAGATGATGTGGTGGCACAGCCTGTAATCCCAGCCACTCTACTAAGGCCAAAGCAGGAGAATCATAAGTTTAGGACCTGCTTATAAGCTGAAGGCTAGACTGATTGGGCTACCTGGTGAAATAATTTCAAAAGGCAAAAGAGAGCTGGAGATAAGATTTAATGTTAGGTGCTCACCTAGCATACAGGAGGCTTTAGGTTCCAACCCCCATACTACAAAATAAATAAATAGATAAATAAAAAATAGACTGTCCTTTGGTATATTTACTTTGAATAGATCCACTAGATATTTTCTAGGACCTTTGTTTAGCATATTGTATAAACCATTGATATAAAGTATCCTATAAATGTTTCTCATAAAACTTGGGGAATTTAAGTTAGGCTTTTACTTAATTTTTTTTTTTTTTTTTGTTAGTCAGAGGCAGATTCTGAAGCCTGTAATGAATGTGAGTGGCAGTGTTAACTCGTGGACTTTTAAGTTTGTATAACAATGTTAACTGTAGCTTGATGCAGCTTATTTACTAAATTATTTTCACTTGGCTTTTATTTGGAAATGGTTGGAGAAGAGTGAAGTCTCTTGGCAGTTCTCATTACTTCTATGTGTGTTTCTGTTTGCCTGTCCGTCTGTATACCTGTGTGTTCATTCCTTTTTTCTTTTCTTTCTTTCTTTTTTTTTTTTCGGAGCTGGGGACCGAACCCAGGGCCTTGAGCTTGCTAGGCAAGTGCTCTACCACTGAGCTAATCCCCAACCCCCTGTGTGTTCATTCCTGAGAGCAAACCCAGGCTCTACCACTGATCTCTAGCTCCAACCCCTATACCACAGCTTTTAAGGAAAATGCAAAGCCCCCTTAATGATCTTTCTGTCTTGTCTTTGTTTGGGTAGGGAGTACATGCGTGGAAGCCGAGGATGTAAGTGGTTCTCTTCTTTCACCATGCAGGTTTTAAGGATCTGGGAACCGAACTCAGACTATCAGGCTCGGAGGCCGTATGTTCCCTTTTTTGCTGAGCCATCTCACCAACTCAAAACTCATTTGAGACTGGGTCCCTCAGTATATTTAATGTTCAGTGAAGAGTAGAGATTGTTATTTTTCAACAGACGAGTTAGGCTAGATGAATGAAATGGAAGTGTTTGCTGCCTTCAAGGGCCTCACAGGGAGAGTCGGCAGAGAAAGGGCAAGACTTGGATTGCAGGGCTGGGGATTTAGCTCAGCGGTAGAGCGCTTGCCTAGCAAGTGCAAGGCCCTGGGTTCGGTCCCCAGCTCCAGGGGAAAAAAAAAAAAAAAAAAAAAGACTTGTATTGCAGGTTATGAAGAAGGACTGGTATGTGTAGGCTTTATACTGGCCTGATATGGATGACATTTAAGCTGAGACCTGGAACAGATGTTAGGAAAAGGAGATTAGGAGACTGAAGAATAAAGGGGAGGGTATTGTGTGTTCATTTTTGAGGAACCAGTGTGTACACAAGAAGCTAGGTAGAAAAGACTGATTGCCATTATGAAACTGAAAGAAACCCAGAGCGTGTGAAGAGGTCTATGCATGTGAAACTCAGGGGTTTTTTGGTATATCTTATTGTGTAATGCAGGCTGGCCTTGAATTCAGAACAGTCCTTTTCCCTTAGTCTCCTAAGTGCTGCCATTACAGATGCAAACCACCAGATGTAGAAACAGAAAATGTTTTAACTCTGAAGATGGAGAAGTCAAGTTGTCTTAGTTTGGGTTTAATTGCGTGAACAGGCACCATAACCAAGGCAGCTCATAAAAGACAACATTTAAATGAGGCTGGCCAAGTGTCCATTGTCATCATGTTGAGAAGCATGTCAGCATCCAGGCTGGCTTGACACTGGAGGAGCTGAGAGTTCTATATCTTGTTCCAGAGGCAAACCGGACACACTGCTGCAGAACCTCAAAGCGCACCTCCACAGTGATGCACTTCCTCCAACAAGGCCACACCTCCTAATAGTGCCACTTCCCATGGGCCGAGCATATTTAAAGCACCATACAAGGTTATGGTTGACAGTAAGAGTAAAGATGAACTTGAATAGAAAACTTAAAGTTGGTTGGATAGTACTGTTCTGATAAACTTGTGTTTCATTTATCTACATAATCGATGTGTAACTTTTTACTGTAAGCTGGGTTAAAAACGAATGCTTAGTCACATGTAATACATATCTAAAGTCTCGTTACTCTCAACAGTCATATAGTGAGATTTTGTCTCCGAAGACCAAGGGGGAGCCCATGAGATGGCTCCGGTAAAGCCTCCTGCTACCAAGCCTAATGACCTGAATTCAGTCTTTGGGACCCACCTGGCAGAAGGAGAGAGCACCATCTCCTGAAAGTTGTATTTGACCTTCACACACACACACACACACACACACACACACACACACACCCGAGAAGGAGAGATTGAATGGTAAACCTTTATCAATTGACTAAATTTAGAACCACCTACAAGAATCCAGTCCTGGTAGCATACACCTGTAATACCGAACTTGGGAGGTAGAGGCATGAACTCAAAGTCATACTTGGCCACATAGTAAGTTTGAGGCCTGTCCGGCTCCATGAGAGTGTTTCGGAGAGAGTTAGCTGAGGCAGGAAGCCCTACACTGAAGTTGGGCAGGACCATCCCGAGGAAACGAGGAAGGCAGCAGAGCCTTCAGCAAGCCCCTCCCTCTCTGCCCAGCCTACTCTGGCATGGGTGTCATGCCAATTCTACAGTATTTTAGACATTTCTAGAGCTCCATATTTTTTTCTATTTGAAATAACTTTGCTGGGAATTTGAAGGGAAAGTTGCCATATTGAGTGCTGATTATGTGCAATTTTTTTTAAAGGTTTATTTATTATATATAAGTACACTGTAGCTGTTTTCAGACACACCAGAAGAGGGCATCAGATCTCTTTACAGATGGTTGTGAGCCACCATGTGGTTGCTGGGAATTGAACTCAGGACCTCTGGAAGAGCAGTCGGGTGCTCTTAACCACTGAGCCATCTCTCCAGCCCCGATTATGTGCAATTTAAAGGATTGTTCCATTGCTACTTTGGAAATTAGTACTTCAGAGGGTTTTGTTTGTCTGATGAGATTGCTCAGTAGGTAACAGCACTTGCCCCAGATGACCTGAGTTCAATCCCTGGGACTCAGATGGTAGAAGGAAAGAATTAACAGCAGCACATTGTCCTTTGACCTCCACATGTGCACCATGGCATGCATGTGTATATAGGGGCATGCTGGCATGCAAACATACACAATAAGCCAACAAATGTGATAGGAAAAACAAATAAACCCAAAACTTAACAGAAAAAGAAGGATTTTGGAGACAGGGTGGTCCAGAACATGTACCAGTGACTTTGAACTCTGATCTTTTGCATAATCTTAGGTACTAAGATTATGAGTGTGAACCACCATGCCTGGTTATGTGGCATGAGGATTCAAACCTTACATTCTAGATAAGCATTCTGCCGGCTGAGCTCGCTCACGCCCTCTCTCTCTTTCTCTCTCTCCTCTCTCTCTCTCTCTCTCTCTCTCTCTCTCTCTCTCTCTCTCATTATTGGGTTTTTGGGGTTTGTTTGTTTGTTTGTTTGTTTGTTTTAATGTGTGCATTCATGTGTGGGTTAGAGGACAACTGGGAATTGACTCTCTTTCCATCACATGGATCTCAGTGATAGAACTTTGGGTGTCGGGCTTGGCAATGAGCATCTTCACCTCTTGAGCCATCGCTTCACCACACTCCCACTTTCTCTTCCTTGCTCTTAATAAATAATCAGTGCCCAGTATTTGAATCACATTCCTGTGCCAGTGTCTCTGTAAAAGAAATAATACCAAAAAACATTTTAAATACAAGATTCTGGATTGTAGTTCTTTTCTTTGGACCTCTTGGGTCTTCCAGTTCTCTTCATCCCAGTGGCTACTTACTTTGTCCGGCCACCGTTACTCTACTCTGCTCAGAATGGAATGATCCTCAGACTAACTCCTTAGCACTTCCACCTCGGTCCCATGTACTCCCAGAAAGTCCATAGTGGGTAGATAGGTTATTCCTTTGCTTCAAACCATTTGGGGGTTTCTTGCACCTTCAAACAAAATCCTTACTCTTGACCCTGCTTTGCAAACCTCTGGTTGGCTCTCTTTTTACTCTGACCCACCTCATTTTATTCCCTCCCTGTCTTGCTTGCTTAAACATCAGCAACAGTTTCCCTTTCAGTTCTTTGAGCCAGCATTATCAGCTCCATGGCCTTAGCTATCCTGGAGGGCTCCTCTCTTGCAAGGCCCATATACCCTCCTTTTCCCTCTAAAGGTTTCTAACTTCTTCAGAGAAGTTTCTCCTACCCTCTCTCTGTACTGCATATAGCCCCGTGTTCTTGATTCACTTCCTTCTTAGCACTTAGCTTTGTCCATACTGATTTCTGTATTTTCTTGACTATCTCCTACTCTTGTCCTTAAGTTCCATGAAGTTGTGGACATTTGTATCTTTTCTTTTTTGTTGTTGTTTTTTTTTTTTTTTGTTTTGTTTTTTGGTTCTTTTTTTTTTTTTTTTTCGGAGCTGGGGACCGAACCCAGGGCCTTGCACTTCCTAGGTAAGCGCTCTACCACTGAGCTAAATCCCCAGCCCCATCTTTTCTTTTTTTTAATTTTAAAGATTTATTTATTTTATTTATATAAGCACACTGTAGCTGTCTTCAGACACACCAGAAGAGGGCATCTGATCCCATTACAGATGGTTGTGAGCCACCATGTGGTTGCTGGGAATTGAACTCAGGACCTCTGAAAGAGCAACCAGTGCTCTTAACCTCTGAGTTATCTCTCCAGCCCCCCATTTGTATCTTTTCTTTGCTGTCATTTACCCTATGCTTGGAACATAATAGGTGCTGGTAGTAAGGTGATGAAGCATTTTAGTTTGCCTGGGCTGAGGTGATTCCATGAATGCAGAGAGTGGTTTCATTGCTAAAAATCAGGGTAGTATCAGGGCAGATAATACCTAGCTGTTGGGTATTAGTTATGTTTGTAGGATTAAGTAAAAAAAAAAAAAAAGCATCTTAATGACTTTTGGAACCTCATGAATTTTATTCATTTTTATCAATGCTATCCTCTCTGTTTTGTTCATTTAAATTTGAGGATTATGCCCTAGTACCTCACACACACTAGACAGATGCTCTACTACTAAGCTTTAGCCTCACTCCTTTCTCTTAAGACAGGCTCTCACCATGTAGTGCTCATTGGCCTGGAATTTGTCACGAAAGCAAGGAACCCACCTGCCTCTGCCTTTCACGTGTTGGGACTAAAATTTGTGCTGCCACCACACCTGACACCTGGCTTACTTTAAACTTTGGGACAGTCTTATTGAACTCTTGTAGCTCAGGAATTCCTTGAGTTTAAGATCCTCCTGCCACAAACTCTCTACTATCTCAGATTATCAGTTCATGCCATCCAGTCCAGTCTCTTGCTTTATTTTAGGTCTCAATTTATGCTCTCTAATTAAATATGTCCTTTGAACAGTCATTGAAAGTGCTATGGAAACTAAATGAGGCATCTCTTGATGCTAGACCTGTAGTAGATTGGGCACTGAGATTACAGTAAGCACATCTGTGGTATAGATCATGTTATCACCTCACACTGCATTCTCCTTAAGACATGTCAAGATAAAGGTGAAGGTTTTCACTGGATGAGAAGAAATACGGGGAAGGTAGTGAAAGAGATCACTGGACATCGTGTGATCACCAGCATGACATCATGGAGTGGTATAGAGAAAGGCAAGATGATGTGCCCTTTATATGTGAACCTGTTTTGTTTTAAAGTAATTCCAAATCAGAAAAGATTTCAACTTCTAAATGAATCTAAATAAATCACTCTTAATAATGTCTTCCTGTTGAGGTGAAGAGATGGTAACAGTTAAAAGTACTTGCTACTCTTCCAGAGGACCAGGCTTGGTTCTCAATATCCCTGTCAGGTGGTTCATAGCCACCTATGGCTTTAGCTCCAGGGAATCTGACACCCTCTTATGTCCTCTGCAGGCATTCATACACAGTGGCACACAGAGCTACGTCACATGTAAATACAAATAATAATCTCTTCACGTGTGCATTATTGTAGAGACCTTTCATTGGCACATCGTTGTGGCCATCTGTACCTGCAAGCCCTCATTAGGATCTGAAGGACTAAGTCATAGAGTAGTTTGGGCAGGAGATCCCCCCAAGTAGCATTCAATACTGCGCTCCAGAAGTGGAGAGGGCAGATTGTATACTGTCAAGGTCTTTATTATGTCCACTCTAGTATAGCTAGTATTCTGCACAAAGCGAGAGTGTGATTATGTGATACATTGGCTCACTGATGGAAAGCCATTTGTTCGGTTTGCCTGGTTTTTTGGTTCCAGGGTCTTGTTCTCTAGCTCAGGATGGTCTGGAATCCCAGGCAGCTTGTGTCAGTTTTCCTCCTTTAGTCTTCCAGGTACTGAGGTTACAGATACATCTGCCATAGAAGGTGTGTGTGCACACTTGTGTATAAGTATGTGCCTGCACAGGTTTGTGGAGGTCAGAGGACAACTTGAGGTAGTTGGTTCTGTCTTTTCATCAGGTACTGGGGATTGAATGCAGTTTTCAGGCTCAGTGGAGTGGCTGGCTCCTTTTTCCTGCTGAGCCTTCCTGTTAGCCCAGTTTCAGTAGTTTTCATGAATGTACTGTTCCAGGGTAGGATTTGATTGCCAGCTATAGTTAAAAGTTCATTCCAGTAATGATTAGATACTTCTTAGGGAGAAAGGAGTACTCAGCTTATAGTTTTGGAGGCTGGAGGGCAACAGCTTGGACAGACTCAAGCTGCATCACATCATGGTAAGAGACATGAATGTGTTTGTCTGCTTACAAAGCTGTCAAGTCAGGATTCAGTCATGAAGTTGTAGCTTCCCAAAGCCACACTTTTGCGTATCATAGTCAAATCAGATTCATTCCTCTTAGTACCATCAAGTAATTCTTTGTGGGTTATACTACTTAAGAAACTGGGTGTTGTGGCACATGCATAGTCCTACCACCTTGTAGGCAGATCTCTGTGACCTCCAAGCCACCCAGGGCCAGACAGTGAGAGTCTTGTCTCAGAATGGAAGCAAACTACATTGAGAGTTTAGGAAAACAGAGCACATTCAGACCACACCTCAAGTGTATCCACATTCCTGTTGTTACTGAGTTGATGTTACAACTGGAGTTCTACAGTATTCTAGCAATGCAAGATGTTTAGCAGGTGCCTGCTGCCTAGCTTGATAACCTGAATTAGATCTCTGATACTCAGGTGACAGTTCTGATGGACGGAGGAACTGACTCACAGGTTGTCCTTTGACCTCCGCATCCTTACTGTGCATATGTACACACATAAATAAATGTAATAGAAATTTTAAGGTTAGGCAGGCAGTGGTGGTGCATCCTTTAATCCCAGCACTTAGAAGGCGAGGCAGTCGGATCTCTTTCAAGTGTGAGGCCAGCCTGGTCTGCATAGTGAGTTCCAGGAACTACACAGAGAAACCCTGTCTCAAAAACCCAAAATAATAATAATAATAATAATAATAATAATAATAATAATAATAAAAAATTTAAAGTTTGTAATTTTGCATTTAGGGCAAAAGGTAATAAATAGTAAAGGTGATAAACAAATTCATATACAATCCTGTTTTTAGATTTTATTCAAATGAAATAGGAACTATGAGCATGAAATTGCCCACTAATGGAAACAGCCCAAGTGTTAATAAACTGGTAGGTGGTAATACACTGAGGTACATTCGTCAAGTGGAATGAGGTTTACTATTAAAAATGGACAAACTGGGGGCTGGAGAGATGGCTCAGCAGTTAAGAGTACCCGACTGCTCTTCCAGAGGTCATGAGTTCAATTCCCAGCAACCACATGGTGGCTCACAACCATCTGTAAAGAGATCTGATGCCCTCTTCTGGTGTATCTGAAGACAGCTACAGTGTACTCATATATAATAAATAAAATTTAAAAAATGGACAAACTGGGACTGGAGAGACAGCTCAGGGGTTAAGAGTATTTAGTATTTAGTATTTAGTACTTAGTATTCTTGCAAAGGACCCAAGTTCGGTTCCCAGAACCCATGCAGGCAACTACCAGCTGCCTCTAGGGGATCTGATGCTGCCCTCTTTTGGACTTCACAGGCACCTGCACTCACATGTGCACAAACTCACAGACACACATATACACATAATTTACAATAATAAAATAGGGCTGGAGAGATGGCTCAGTGATTAAGAGCATTTGTCTCCCTTGCAGAGGATCTGGATTTGGTTCCCAGTACCCATATGGCATCCGTAGCTGTCTGTTATTGTTACTGTTCCAGGGAATTCAAGGTTCTCTTTAGATGCCCGTAGGCACCCATTTGCTGGTATGCATACATGCATGCAAGCAAAACACTCATGCCTGTAAAATAATCTAAAAAAAATAAAATCTTTAAAAAAAAACAAAAAGACACACTAGATGCCTCAGTCCTACATATAACAGGGAACAGAATGATCACAGGTGGTAGGAGGAGGGAGGGAGGGGGGGGAAGGGGGGCAGGAGGAGGGAGGAGAGGGGGGAAGGGGGGCAGGAGGGAGGGAGGAGAGGGGGAAGGGGGGCAGGAGGAGGGAGGAGAGGGGGAAGGGGGGGCAGGAGGAGGGAGGAGAGGGGGGAAGGGGGACAGGAGGGGGGAGGAGAGGGGGAAGGGGAGCAGGAACAGGTATTGGAAGGGACAGGAGAGAAGTACAGAGGGTCAGAAAATTGAATAGAAATACGTAGCAGAGGGGAATGGAGAACTAGGGGTAGCCACTAGAAAGTCCCAGACTCCAGGGAAGTGAGAGGCTCCCAGGACCCAATGGCAATGACTTTGGCCTGTCCAAAGGAAAGACAGAGACAAAAAATGGAGCAGAAACTGAAGGAGAGGCCGTCGAGAGAAATGGATCCCTAGGGGATCCATTTCATCTGCAGACACCAAACCCCCACACTATTGCTGATGCCAAGAAGCACTTGCTGACAGGAACCTGTTATGGCTGTTCCCTGAGAGGTTCTACCAGCACCTAACCAATACAGATGCAGATACTCACATTGCCCAGGGACCCCAATGGAAGAGCTTGGGGAAGGATTGAAGAAGCTGAAGGGAATAGCAACCCCATACAAAGAACATTATCAATTAACTGCACCATCCAGAGCTTCCAGAGACTAAACCACCAATGGAAGGAGCCAGGACTCCAGATACATATGTAGCAGCGGATGGCCTTATCTGACATCAGTGGGAGGGAAGGGAGACTTGATACCCCAGCTTAGGGGGATGCTAGAGGGGTGAGGTGGGAATGGGTGAGGATAGAGGAGCACCCTCATGGAGGCAAGGGGGAGGGGGAGGGGATGGGAGTGGTGGAGGGGTAATTGGGAAGGGGGGGATATCATTTGAAATGTAAATGAGTAAAATGATTTTAAAAAACAGACAGACTACTGTTTACATGTTACAATATGGATGAATGTCAGATGTAGAATTCTGAATGAAAAGCTATATTCATACCAGTGAAATGATGGGGAAGATCCTTGCTGCCAAGCCTGGTAACCTAAGTTTGATCCCCAGGACCCACAAGGTAGAAGAAGAGAGCAGACACTTAAATGTCTCCTCTGACCTCCACCTACTCACCAAGCCACGCCCCAGTCTTCTACACACACACACACACACACACACACACACACACACACACACACACAGACAATTTACAACAAAAAATAAGCTACACTCAAAGCAGCTACAAACCATATGATTCCATTCTTGTACCAGTCTCTAATGGGCATATCTATCAAGATGGAAAATGTAAAATCGTATCTGTGGTTACTGGAAGAGGAGAAGAGAGGAGGGGGAAATTTAGAGGGATAGTGGGATCCTATATATTGATTTTGGTAGTAGTAAACTATGTGTTTGCTGGTTTCTTAGAACCATCTATGTGGGTCCTTTTGTTTGTTTGTTTGGATGGCTGGTTGGTTGGTATTTTTGGTTTTTTTGAGACAGGGTTTTTCTGTGTAGCCCTGGTGTCCTGAAACTTGATTTGTAGACCAGGTTGGCTTCAATGTAGATCTACCTGACTCTACCTCCCAAGTGCTGGGATTAAAGGCATATTGCCACCATGCTGTTATTTTTAAAGCATTAAGCACAAATATTATACTATACATTTGGTCTATAGGAATTACCTCTGGTCAAAAGATGGGTGTGGGTGTTCTTATGACTTCTAGCCTGGTCAGAATCTGTGCTTGTTCTCCAATGACATGAGAAGAGTGACAGACATCTCATGACTAATTATGAAGAAGAAGTGTGCCAGCTGCTAATCTCAGAAGGTCACTTTCTCATTCTGACCAAGGAAGGACAGTACTCCTGAAATAGAAAGAGACTGGCAGAAGAAAACAGGTGCTTTGTAACCATCTAGTACTTTAAAATCTGTCCTGCACTTCCCTTTTAATTGCATAGTACTCCAGCCATCAAGGGTCATTACTGCCAGTATCAATTAATTGCACTTTCTTTGGCACAGTAGAAAATGTTTTAGACTAGTAAATCATGACTGTATTAGGAGCCAGGATTCTATTGGCAGGTTCAGATCCTGTACTCTCATGTACTAGCTATTACTAAGTGCATTATATAGCTTAGTGACGTTAACTTGCCTTGCTCTAGATGCTACTTTTAAAAATGTGTGTATAGAGTTGGAGAGGTGGCTCAGTGGTTAAGAGCACTGGCTGCACAATCCCAGCACCCACATGGCAGCTCACAACTCTATTACTCCAGTTCCAGGGCTTCCAACATTCTCACACAGACCAACATATGGAGGCAAAACACTAATGCACATAAAATAAAAATTTAAAAAAATGTGTGTGTAAAATTGTATGTTTGGTGCATGTGTATAGGCTGGAATATATATGGAAGTCAGAGGACAGCTTCATGGAGTCTTTTCTCTCCTTCCACTTTGACGTGGGTTCTGAGCACCAAACTCAGGTCATCAGACTTTTGCAGCAAGTACTGGGCCATATCACAAGCCCTCTAGATGCTTCTTTATCTTTAAATGGGGATGATAACAATATCTTTAAATGGGGTTGTTGTGAAGAGTGTCAGATGCTGAGAGACTTACCTAGCCAGTAAGAGCAGTCTCATTGTCAGCTGCTGCTGTTGTTATTGCAGGGAGTGGAACCAGTGACCCTTGGTCGTGTCTTTTTTTTTTTTTTTTTTTTTTTTTCCCTTCTTTTTTCTTTTTTTCGGAGCTGGGGACCAAACCCAGGGTCTTGCGATTGCTAGGCAAGTGCTCTACCGCTGAGCTAAATCCCCAACCCCGGTCGTCTCTTTTAATAACTGGACTGACTAGATGGGAGAACTAATGGGAAACCAGGTGACAGCAGACAACCACTACCACCACTGCCACTATTACCACCACTATTACCACAACCACCCCCCTTTGTATTTAAATCACCAAGACAGGGTAGAGGAAGTGAATGGGAGTTGGGATTGTTGGATTAAAATTCTGGCCAGCATCCTACTTACTTTGTGACTTTGGACTATATACTTCAAAATATGCCTCCTTTTTTTGGTTGTTGTTGATGTTTTTTGTTTTACATTTTCAAAATGTAAAATGACCTCAGAAACTTACAGTTTGTAAGCTTATTAGATAGAATAGCCACAGATGCTAATTTTACTATGGAAGACAATAAAAGATCCTTAGAATAATGACTATCTGCCATTTAAAACATGAAGCAGATCCCCTTTGTAAACATAGTTGCTGCCATTCGGTATGGGTGGTCAGTACTTAGCAGTTTAGAGAGGAATCTGAAAGTTTGAATGTAGCTCTAGTCCCATTTCCTCTGTTTCATTCCCTCAAAGGAGGGCAGATTTCGGAGCTTAAGTTTGTGTGCAAATATTGGCGATCTGTCTCTGCTCATGTGCTCAGTGCTTATGGGTGTGTACTTCCGGTGAAAGCACAGGCACTGGAAGAAAAGATCATGGACAGAATGGGCATTCCATTATACTTTTCTGTTGAGCAAAACTGATGCAACTATTTCTGCCCAATTAGGAGCTCTTGTCCCTGGCAAAACGGAAGCGCAGTGACTCTGAGGAGAAGGAGCCTCCTGTGAGTCAGCCTGCAGCCTCGTCAGATTCAGAGACATCCGACAGTGATGATGAGGTGGGTGAGATGTAAGAACTTGGTAGGAAAAAGAAATTGTGTGAGCAAAGCTTTAAATTATGGTGGCCATTCTCTATTGTAGAAGGGCCAACCATTAGTCTTTTTCTTTTTTTTAAAAGATTGATTGATTGGTTGATTGATTGGAGTGCTTTATCTCTATGTACACTTGCATGCCAGAAGAGTCATCAGATCCCATTACAGATGGTTGTGAGCCACCACGTGGTTCCTGGGAATTGAACTCGGGACCTCTGGAAGAGCAGATAATGCTCTTTACCGCTGAGCCATCTCTCCGGCCTCTCTTGTCATTTTTTAAAAAGTCATCTTTTAAATACTGCTTTTATGTTAGAAAACAAATTCTAAGTAAGGCATTGTAATGCATGTCTATAATTTCAGCATTCAGGAAACTGAAGCAGTAGGATCAAGAGTTCAAGGCCAGTCTGAGTTATATAAGAGAAAAATTATACAGAAAAAATGTATTTGCCATATTTATTTTAGTGATAAATACTTTGAGACACAAAACTTTCTTTGGGGAGATTGATATGCCATCCCTAAAAGTAATGGTATTGATTTTACAGGAAGGTAAAAAGCAAGTCAGACAACTGATGTTGTCTAAACCAAGGCAGTTTTCTCAAATTGTCCAGTAGCAAAAGCAAAGCTTTGAAAGACCCAGACTGTGGGTAAAAGACAAGGGATAGGTGTTCTCGATTGACTTGAAGAAATTTCCCCTGTGTGGCTTCCTGTACTGAGTGGGGGAGGGAGACAGAGAGGGAGAGACTGTCCTTTTGTTCAATCTCTTATTCTACAGTCTAAGAGAATACTTTTAACAGTGAACTTAAAAATGTTTATTTAATAACATGAAATTTAATTAACATAAATAGTATTTACCACTTCTCATTGTATATACATTGAATGCTTGCATTCTGATTGACTATAGTAATATTCTCTTAGTGCTAAATAATTCAATAGACTTTTGTCTACTGAAAGTAAAATTGTTTTCTACAGCAAGAGGTAGTAAATTTTTACTTTTTTTTTTTTTTTTTCAAATAATCATTCCTTTTGTTTACATCTCAAATGATATCCCACTTCCCAGTTACCCCCTCAGGGAAATGTGAGGCTCCAAGGACCCACAGGATGTCCCAGGGATGACTTTAGCTGAAGCAGAGAAGAGGGAGATGGATCCTGTAAGAGACCTCCTACAGAAGATAGGCACGGCCCCCGGTCAAGGGATGGGGACACCCACCAAGCTCACAGTTTTTTGTTTTTTGTTTTTTTTTTTTAAAGATTTATTTATTTTGTATATGAACACACTGTAGCTGTCTTCAGACACACCAGAAGAGGGCATCGGATCCCATTACAGATGGTTGTGAGCCACCATGTGGTTGCTGGGATTTGAACTCAGGACCTCTGGAAGAGCAGTCAGTGCTCTTAACCACTGAGCCATCTCTCCAGCCCAAGCTCACAGTTTTTAACCCAGAAATGTTCATTCTTTTGCCAGTGCTGATCTATTACAAAATTTATGAGGCCTATGAACTAATTTAATTTTGAGTTTTGTGGCTTTAGTGCATTAACAATGCAGAAAAATCTTTGATTAGTTATTGTTTGTTTTGAGATGATGTCTTCCTCTGCTGGAGCCTTGATTGGCTGGGAATTGACTATAGAGCTGAGGCCAGCTTTAAACTCCTGAGCCTCCGGTCTCTACCTTTCAAATTCTGGGGCTAGAGGCTTGTACCACCACACCCTGCTCTTCATCCTCCCTGACATCCTCAGGATTAGAGCTATATTGTGTGTTAGAGTGCATTGTGTCCTGGTACATCTTATGGTTAGGATTCCCTTTGTTCTAGTTTACCTTAGCCAAGCATGGTGACTTTAACATTGGAAAGGCTGAGGCAGGAGGATCTTGAATTTGAAACTAGCTGGAACTATATATCAAGATCCTCTCTCAAACAAAGAAAAGCAAACAAAGCTCTTTGCCTCAGCTATTTATATATTTAGGGGAGGAAAAGCTTGACTGTTAGGTTGTGCTCTGTCTACCGTGGAAAGGAATTTGGAGTGGCTATTCCTTCTCTAAGATTGTTCTTTTAAGTTTTTTTTTTAAATTGTATATCTGTGTGTGGATATGTGCACTTGAATGCAAGTGCCTGCAGGGGCCAGGCGACGGCATTAGATTCCCCTTAGGCTGCAGTTACAGGTGCTTGTGAACCACCTGATAGTGGGACTGAGAATGGATACCAGGCCTTTTCAGAGCAGCAAATCATTGTTAACCACTTAGCCATTTCTTCAGCAACCCATAAAATGTTCTTAACTACTACTGTTCCCCCCTCCCCACAGGCTTATTGTAGCTCTGCGTGATTGATGGGGAAGTTCTGTGGTAACTATTCTGAAAGATGGTCTTTCCACCTAGCCCAGTACAGAGCACTTCATAGTTAAAGCAAATATTTTATTACTTTGGGTAGTTAGGAGGTAACATAAAGTCTTTTTTTTTTTCCTTTTCATTTTACCCTGGCACTGCTAGAGAACTGAGTGATAGCACCATGATCCAGAATTAGGCCTGCTGTAGATAGTTTAGGTTGAGTAGGGCATTCATATTTCATGAAATGCGAAATTTGGGATAGAGACTGTTGTCTTTTTCCTTTGCCATAATGAATGTGCATACCCATCTGTCTGGGGAAAAACAATACTGTGCTATATTGTTTCTACTTTGATTTTTGCATCTTTCCTGTTTGCAAACCAGCCTTTAAAATTTTTTTGGTTGTTGAAGTGCCCATCCTCAGTGAGATAGAACAGACCTGTGCCAGAAGCCTTCTGGAGGTTTTAAAATTTGCTCCTTTCTTTTTTGTCTATTTGTTTATTAGTAAGTTTGATGCAGCCCTCCCAAGGACTGGGATTATAAATGTGAGCCACCATACCTGGATACTTTTGTCATTAGTTAGACATGAATATATGTATAAAGAAATATTTTGATCCTCTTAGATTTTATAGTACAGAAAACTGATGAAAACAGTTAAATTTTTTTTAAATTTTTATCTATTCTGTATGTGAATGAGTGTATTCTCTGTGTGGGTACCCTTACCATGATGCACAGGTAGAGGTCAGAGGACATCTTACAACAGGAGTTCTTTACTTCCTCATGTGGTTCAGGAATTAAACTCAAGTCATCAGGCTTGGTAGTACATACCTTTACTTGCTGAGCTACAAACCAAGAACAGCTAATTCCAGTGGGAGCTTGGTAATGGGGCCACCGCTTTTAATCCAGCACTTGGGAGGTAGAGGCAACATGATCAGGAGTTCAGGTCATTTTTGCCTACATATAAAGTTCAAGGCCAATCCAGCTGCATGAGATCCTGTCTTGCAAGGGTTTGGTGGGGGAGTTGAAAAGTAGTTTATACAAGGATTAAAGCACTCTGATGGCAGAGCAAGAGAATAGCTACCTGATTGCTATAGAGATGGGAAATGGAGAGAAATTATGAGTTTCCCATTTAGAGGAAGATCTGTGCACTGGACAGTTAAGTGTAAGACCCCATCGGTGAGGGAATAAGTGGATGTTCTGTGTGTGGTATTTTTTAAGGGGAAACCCTGTTTAGTAAATATATTGATGCATTATTTGGGGTAAAGAGTCTTTTCTTTTCTTTTCTTTTTTTTTTCTTTTCTTTTTTCCCCTTCTGGGGCTGAGGGCTGAACCCAGGGCCTTGAGCTTGCTAGGCAAGCATTCTACCACTGAACTAAATCCCCAATGGGGTAAAAGATTCTTGAGATACAATAAAAGTTAGCAAGGCCTTTTCTGTTTCGTATAGACCAAGCCTCAGAAACTGGAAAGAGCACTTCAGTGGCTGAAGGATATAATGCTCTGATTTCAGCACACGAAGGGGGAAAGGATGGAGAGAAACAGCCTTAGTGGCAACTCTGATTTTCTTTTCTTTTCTTTTTAAGATTTATTCATTTATTATATATAAGTACACTGTAGCTGTCTTCAGACACACCAGAAGAGGGCATCAGATCTCATTACAGATGGTTGTGAGCCACCATGTGGTTGCTTGGATTTGAACTCATGACCTCTGGAAGAGCAGTCAGGGCTCTTAACCAGTGAGCCATCTCTCCAGCTCCCGGATTTTCTTTTTTTAACATAAAATAGTATACTGAATTTTGTAGAACAAGGATTAAGTTTTGTTTTAGAGACAGGGTCTTTCTATGTAATCCTGACTGTTCTTGAACTTGCTGTATAGACCAGGCTAGCCTCAAATTTACAGAAGTCTGCCTCTGCCTCCCGGATGCTGGGATTAAATGAGTGCCTGCCACCACTCCATGTTGTTTTGTTTTGGCTTTTTGAGACAGGGTTTATTATGTTGCAGGCTGGCTTGATTATGGCTCACTACGTAGCCAAAAAGGAACTTGAACTATTTTTATAATAATTTTTACTTTGGGGTTGGGGATTTAGCTCAGTGGTAGAGCGCTTGCTAGGCAAGGCCCTGGGTTCGGTCCCTAGCTCCGAAAAAGAAAAAAAAAAAAGAAAGAAAGAAAGAAAGAAAAAAATAATTTTTATTTTTAATTATGTGTATGTGTGTGGTGTATGTGTCTGAATGCAGTACTGGTAGGATCTAGAGACATCAAATTTCAGTCTGGAACTGCACTTACACCCCTCATGTGGTAGGTGCTGGAATCAGGTCCTCTGTGAGAACAGTGTGTACTTTATTCAATGGGCCCTTTCTTCAGCCTAAGTTGAACTTCTGATCTTCATGTTTCTGGTTATGATCTGCTGGAGATCAAACCCTCGGCTTCCCGCATGCAAAGTAAGCACTCTACCTACTGAGGTCCTCCCACAGCTAGAACACAGCTTATAATGAGATTGAAACCTTTGTTGTTCTGTTTCCTTTTAGTCTCATGTTACCCATAGTAAGTGTCAAGTCACTGTGTCACTTGTATTTTCTATATAAGAAGCAGACACAGGTTAAATGCTTTGCTCTTTTCCAATTCTTTTGACCCAGTTCCAGCACTGTTTGTTACTAGTCTAACTGTTATTCTTGAACACTATTTACTTGAAATGCTTTTATTTCATATATAAATTTAATTTAGAACCAGTATGGAGACCCATGCCTATAATCCCTGTGCTGAGTGTTAAGGCATTGGCTATGTAGTAAATTTGAGGCCACCCTGGACTATATGAGACCGGGCTCAAGAAGGGGGTGGGAGGGGAGGGGTTGTGGGGAGGTGTTTTAGCTCAGTTTCTGCTCTGTATTCTAAGACCTAGGTATGTAGGTATTTTTGCTTCTTAGAGATGCTGTCTGAAATCTTGAAGTTTCTTTGTTCTCCTGCCTTCAGGATATTCACAGTACTCAGTATGTCAAGGGTAGCCAGGTCTGAAGCAGCCACTGCCATCCTGTGTTCCATCCCATCTTTTGTCTGAATGTTTGGAGGGATGCTGGCTCCAGGCTGCTTGTAACATCCACACACCCTCAGGGTGGTATGGGATAGTAATAGTGCACACCTTCTGGTCTGTTATTTAACTGATGCCCGTTAAGCTGTCACCTCAGTGAGAGTCAGGCTGTAAGTGTTTTATTGAATAAGAAACATCTTCCCTCTAGCCTTTTTCTTGTGCTTTCTTTGCTGCATATTTATATAATCACTTGCCTGATGTTATGTGAGGCTTACAGTGTGTACGAGAAACCTGACCTACAACCCAATCCTCCTTTTTTCTTTGGTGGTTTGTGGGTAGTTCTTATTGGGAATGCTCTGGCCTCTCTACTCAAAGTTCAGATGTGGACCAGGGCCTTTACACTGACATAAGCTTGCATTTACGCTTCAGTTTCTCTGATCCTTGTAATCGTCAGGGAAAAAAGTAAATAAAACACCAAAGTTCGGAAATCATGACTAATTAGATACCTCTCTTGGGCCTCATAGTATCTAGAATAACAAATACAGAGCCCTCCTGTCACCCAGTTCATATAAAAACCCCATAATGCTAAGGATCTTAGAGACCATCTGGACTCCTGTATTCCTCAGATAAGAAAATAGAGGCTTGGACTCTTGACAGGTAGCAACCGAGCTACCCCTTCACTACTGCCTCAGTCCCCAAACAAATTATTCCTTTGCTTCATCCTGGCTGGAGAAAACATCAGAACTTCAATTCTGTCCTGCTTGTCCTCACTTCCATTTACTGTTTCAGTCTGACAATGAAAGTGAAAGACTTCATTTGTCCTCTTGGGAGTCAGGAGAATGAGGGTTTTGAAGGGACAGGTGACCAGTCTTCAGCATAAAGGAGGAATAAGATATTTCTGTATCATTTCTCTTGCCACAAAGTCTTGACTATCTTCCCTTATACTCTATAATAGAGGCTGTGTTTTGGGAGAGTGGGTATTGCACCAATATTTAATATATGTGTTTAGGTCAAAAAACAGGCGTATCTGATTTATAGATTTTAGTGTAAGACTGCAAATATGATCTACTCTCCAGGGGCCAAAAAGATCTTTGGATGGTTATGGGAACTCTTTGAGTCTTCCTGAAATCCTCAGACTGTAAGTATTTACCTTTGGGTAGTAGAAATGCAGATGATTCCCCATGTAGGTGCTGGGAACTGAGCAGAAGGCTTTGTACTCCACCAAGCTTTCTTTCATCAGGTACGCACCTTCAGCTGAAAATTTGGTTTTTAAAGAGTTTTTATTAAGTTTTTGTGTGTGCATTCATGTCCACCTTCAGCTGGAAATTTGGTTTTTAAAGAGTTTTTATTAAGTTTTTGTGTGTGCATTCATGTGGGCAGGCACGAGTCCTAGCACACATGTGCAGGTCAGCACAACTTTTAGGAGTTGGTTCTCTGCCCCCGCTGTGTGGGTTCTTGAGACTGAACTCAGGTCACTAAGCTTGGTGTGAGTTCCTCACCACTGAGCCCTCTCACTGGCCCCAGCATTCTAATTCCCCTAAAGGGTCACTGATCCCATTGATTGGCTATTTTCCTTTGATGTCATGGAGGCCACTAAGTCAGGCTGGGGTGGGGGTGGGGGTTTGAAAATTGTCGGAAGAAAGAAAAACCCAATATCCTTTTTCACATTTAAGTTTAGCAAAAAGCCCTCTTTTAAATGAGCATTTAAGTTTCTTCTGTTTTTCTTCCATTTTAACCCTTGTCCTTTGTCCCTCCCCATAAAGCAGTATCTTATGCAACAGATGGGAGGCAGTTGCTAGTCTCACACTTAGGCAGAGAAAAAGAAAGGGAAGGACAAGGAAGCCAGGGGCCTCACTAGTAGTATGACACTACTTGAGGTGGTTTTTGCTCTGGTCAGTGCCCACCTCCCCAGGGAATCCAGAGCTTGGCTCTGTCGCACATTAGAAATCCACACCTGTAGGCAAGAACAGACCTAGCCACTCTGGCTCACATGTGACCCTGGTAGCTCAGCTTCTACTCTAAACCGGCTCACATTTCTGTTGAGGAGTCCAGAGTGCCAAGACACTGTTTGGGAAAGGTGGATTGAGGCCATTTTTCTAACAGAGTACTGTATGCACTTTTGTGCTATATCTTATAACAGGAACCAATGGGCCGATATACAGTATTGATTCTAATATTGTCTACACAGAAAATTGATGTAGTTTTAGCTCAGTTAACAAAAATTGAACATGTGGACTGTTTTGAATTCTTTTACACTGACTTGAAAAATCATTTTCCTTAAGGAAATGCTTGAAACTTGAGGTTTAAGAGAAAATTTCAGTTTCTTTCTAGATGATGATCTAGGTGTTGAAATGCCAATTTACTTATACCAGTCACTATTCACTTACACATATTTTATTTCAGAACATACGGTTGTTTTATTTTCATTCCCCATTAAATGAAAAAGTAAATAGCAATTAAAGTAATTGTATCACAGGTATAACTCAGCCCTCAGGAGGACTGCCAGTGTGAGACCTTGTAGGAAGACTTAGTCTTTAAAAACAGAACACATCATCTTCAACAGTGTTTTTATCAAGATGGAGTAAGAGTGTGGGTCTTGGGGACAGCCTCCTTGGGAAACTAATAAGATGGCTACTTCTCCAGTTACCAGAACGACAGAGACCGTCCATCATAGATGTACTGATCGTACATGAACTAGGTTTATCTCCTATTAGTGTAGGAGCAAAGAGGCTGTGATTTTGCTAAATAGTAGAGATTTTAGTTTACAGACTTGAATAGTCTGTGCTGATAGAAGGGTGATCATAATTCAGTACACATTCCTTGTAGAATGACAATTAAAAAGTAGACTGCAACTCATTTTTGTTTTTCAGCTAAAACCATTCTAAAACAGCAGGTGAAATATCAAAAGCCTTTTTGGCCAGAACTCCAAGCATATGCTGCCTATTGTTTTAGTGACCAGATTTCAGGTTCCTTAAGTTTAGAAGTCCAGAATCTCATGGTTTAATGAACTACTGTTACAGCATAATCCAGATTACTTTTTTTTTTCCTTTTTTTTTTTTTATATTTTTCGGAGCTGGGGACTGAACCCAGGGCCTTGCATTTGCTAGGCAAGCGCTCTACCACTGAGCTAAATACCCAACCCTCCAGATTACTTTTTAAAAAAATATGTATGGGTGCTTTGCTTGCATATAAGCCTGTGCAACACTTGGGTACCTGGTGCCATGGAGGCCAGAAAATGGGTTTCCTAAAATTGGACTCAACACATGGCTGTGGTCTACAATGTGGATTCTGGAAACTAAACCCCAATTCTCTAAAAGAGCAGCCAGAACTCTTAACTGTTGAGTCATCCCCAGTCTCCAGTCTTTATGATACTACAGTCAGTAAAGTGCCTGCTGTGCGGGCCTGAAGACATCAGTCTCAGTTCCCTATCACCACATAAAAGCTGGAGGTGCATGTCTATAACTCTACCACTGGGGGCAATGAAGACAGATGGATCTGCAGCTCACTTCCACCAGTATCAGTGAGAGACCCTATCTCAAACACTGAAGTGGAGATCAGTAGGAACACAGACATTTGACATTGACCTTTGGCTTGTACATGCACAGGCATACAGACGTTCTCACATCCACATGTACTGTGTACTACCCACAGCAAAGTAAACACCAGGAAGCAGGATACACCAGGAGGCCACACTGTATTTATGAGTTAGTTCTCTGTTCCAAATCTAGTTCTGTACTAACCAGCAATGGGACTTGGTGCTTGTCTGTGTGAATGAATTAGGTCCTCTGCCAGTATGGACTCGTAACTGTTGAGCTGTCTCTCTAGCCTCACAGTCCACTTTCTTTTAAAAATAAGATTTCAAATTTAGACTTAACAGTCTAACTTTACTTACCACTTTCTTGGAGTTGCCAATGCTATTCAGCCAAAGGGTGACTCTTGTCCTTTCTCCCCTTGTGTTTTTTGTCATTTTCTTCTGCAGAAAGTTCTCTGTATCTTCCTGAGACCACATGAGTGGTCTAACCCAGCATGCCAGCCCTCAGCATCTGATGCCCTCTCTACTACAGAATATAGGAAAAGTTGTTTCCTCTTAGTTTAATGTTTGTTTTTAAAAAACAGTCTCACTATGCAGCTCCAGACTAGTTTCAAACTCAGAATCCTCCTGCCTCCCCTTCAAAAGCACTGGTATTATAAGCATGTATATCACTTCATGAAGTGCCTAGTCCTATTTCAATTTTCCTTTTTCCCCTCCTTATAGTGGACATTTGGGAGCAATAAAAATAAGAAGAAAGGAAAAGCCAGAAAAGTAGAGAAGAAAGGAGCCATGAAGAAGCAAGCCAACAAAGCTGCCTCCTCGGGCAGCTCAGACAGAGACAGCTCAGCTGAGAGCTCAGCCCCCGAGGAAGGTGAGCCCAGCACCCAGCCCAGCAAGAGTCGTGAGAAGGGAAAAGGAAGGGGCCTGTGGGTCTTTAATACCGAAGGGTTGGTTAGGCTGCTGGAGTGTAACCGTAGGTCTCCTGTGTTAGGCTCCTCTCAGTCTTGAGTGCTTCCTCTTCTTTTTTTCTCGGAAATTCTTGGTCTGACTGAGAAGGAAAATCTTTGAAACAGATGCCAAGTCCCATAGAAAATATTCCTCCAAGAAGATAAGTCAGAAATTCTGCTGTTTTTGTCAATACTAGTTTGACAGCTCAACTTGTTCAAGGAGTAGAATAGTAAACTTTTATTTATTTTATTTTATTTTTGGCCAAAAAAATGGCCTAACCTGGTTTTAAACACTTGTCTATGAATACAAGCTAAATCAAATTCTGGTATAACTGATGATTTAATATCCATTAGTAACGTATGCTGTCTTTTTTACTTTGTTGTTTTTGTTTTTGTTGTTGCTATTCAGGTCTAACTGGCCTTGTCCTCTTTATGTAGTCTAGGTTGACCTTGAACTGGTGGTCTTCTGGTCTTAAACTTTTGAGTCTGAGAAAAGGAAAAAAGAATGCAGAATTATCAAAATCTGTTGGATGAGTTTGAGTTAGTGGGGAATGAGATAGTCACGTAGTCTAAAGGCATTGCCTAGTACATACTAGCCTTTATACAGGGAAACCTGGGGTAGCATCTAACCAAGTGATCCAGATTATCAGTGCCAGTAGCCACGACAGGAGTTATACTTCTGGTGTAACACTTAAAGGGAAGACAGAGAAGAGTTCCCTAGGGGCAAATCATGCAGCAACACCAAGGCCTAGCATAGGTCCCCAGCCAGGACTGCTCAGCAGGAGGAGGAAGAGGAACAGCAGAAGCAGGAGGAGGAGGAGGGGGAAAGTGACTTTTAAAAAGCTTTGGACTGTAGCTTGGTGGCAGCCCACTTGTCTGTCATGTTCAAAGCCCCAAGTTTGATCCACAGCACCATGGAGATAGGGACAGCAAAGAACATAAAGTAACTTTTGTAAAATGTTTGCCAAATTCATAACCTAAATTGTTTTTTTGACAGAGCAAAACAACGAAGCCAGATTAGGGGATAACTTGCTATTTAAATTTAAACGAAATAAAATTCATATTTAAAATTTAGATTCTCAGTTGTACTAATATTTCAGTTGTCTATCAGCCACCTGTGGCTGCAACCATTCAAATGAAGAATTATTAATTTATAAAAAACAGAGGCTGAGGTGGGGAGATGGCTCAGTGGTGAAGAGCAGTAGACTCTTACAGAAGACCTGAGTTAGTTTCCCAGTAAATCGCAAGCACCTGTGATCCAGCCCCAGGAGGATTTGGTCTGATTCCGTAGCCTCTAAAGGCATTGCATTTGTGCACATTCCCACACAAAGACACATACATACTTCTAATTAAAAATAATAAAAATAGAATAAAAATGTCAAAACAGATTTATTCACTCATGGCATAAAGACTGAGATGTTTATGATAGGCATCGAATTGCAGCTCTCTAGCTGGTGGGCACTCTACAGACTCCAGAGGTAGGCAAGGAAGACAAGCTTTTAATCTCAATGCTTGTGAGGTAGAAGCAGGACAGACTGACTGGTCTATGTAGAGAGTGCCAGGGCAGCCAAGGCTACACAATAAGATAGGGCTTATTAATTAATTTTTCCTGTTGCTGTAATAAAATAAGGGAGACAAGGTTTATTTTGGCTCATAGTTTGGGATATAGCCCATTCACAGCAAGCAAGGCATGGTGGCAGGAGCTTGAGGCAGCTGGCTGTAGCACCTCTGCTATCAGGAAGCAGAGAGAGAAATAAATGCTGGTGTATAACTCCTTTTCTTTGTTTTGAGCATCCAGGCCGTATACTCAGGGAATAGTGCCACTCACTTTCAGAGTTGGTTTTCCCACCTCAGTTAACCTAGTTAAGATACCCTGTCATCGGCACACCTAGAAGCTTATCTTGTGTGTGACTCTAGATCTAGTCAAGTTGACAGTCTTCACTATCATGCAGTGTAAGCTTCACACTATAAGTGTTTTCATTACTACCTCACAGAGTTCTGTTAAACAATACAGTAGGCTTTAATTCTTCAAAATTGTAATGGCGTTGACAGACAAAGGCTAATTTATGCTTGGTGGTACACCCCTCTAGTCCCAGCTGCTCAAGAGGCTAAGGCAGTACAATCATATGAACCCAGAATTTGGGGGCCAACTTGGAAAGCACAGTGAGTCTCCAACTCAAAACAAAGTTAACTGGGCTTGCGTGATGACTCAGTAGTTCACGTTGCTTGCCACCAAGAGAACTTTAGTTTGATCCCTGGAGCCTCAAAAGTAGGAAAACACTGATTCTGACCACCATACATGAGCCCTGACACACACACACACACACACACACACACACACACACACAGAGAGAGACAGAGAGAGAGAGAGAGAGAGAGAGAGAGAGAGAGAAGCACATGTAATAAAAAATTAGGTAATTAAGATTAAGAAATATAGCCGGGTGGTGGCTGGCACACCTTTAATTCCAGCACTCAGGAGGCAGAGTCAGGTCGATCTGTAAGTTCAAGTGTCCAGCCTGGTCTACAGAGTTCCAGGATAGCCACAACTTCACAGAGAAACTGTCTCAATTTGACTTTCATGCTCTCTTTACTTAGATCATTTGTTAACACTGCCTATACAACTTCACATATCACTCCAGTATTCTTTAATGACGGTTGGCCTTTATATTTCTTAGTTTTTTGTTTTTGCTTTGGTTGCTTTGGTTTTAGTTTTTTGAGACAGGGTTTCTCTGTGTAACCCTGGCTATCCTCAAACTAGCTCTGTGGCTCAAGCTGGCCTCTAACTCGCATGGATCTGCCTGCCTCTGTGTCCCAGGTCCTGGGGTGAACCACCACCACTCAGCAAAACTTGGCATGTCTGTCTGTCTGTCTTTCTTTCTTTCTAATCTATATATCTTATCTATCTATCTAAGTATCTATAGGTTGTTTTTATAGGTCTGTAATTTTTTTTTCAGAGTAACCAAGTTGAGTTGAAAGATGAGTATGACAGGTGTCACAGGCCTGTAAACCCAGAACTCGGGAGGCAGAGGCAGGAAGAACATGCGTTTGAAGATGTCATAGCAAAGCCCTATCTCATAAAGGAAAAGATTGTGGTCATTTTTCCAGCCTAAATTTCCCTACCTGTTTGCATTTACCAAAGACAGATGGAGGAGACATCCCAAGTGGGTGGAAACGGCTGTGTGCCTTTCCTGTGGGAGAGCCAAGGTGCCCCGTGGCAGGTGTGATCTTTTGCTGGTTTCTCCGTGCAGGTGAAGTGTCAGACTCTGACAGCAACAGCTCCTCTTCCAGCTCAGATTCAGACTCCTCGTCCTCGGAGGATGAGGAGTTCCACGATGGCTACGGAGAGGACCTTATGGGAGACGAGGAAGACAGGGCCCGGCTGGAGCAGATGACGGAGAAGGAGAGGGAGCAGGAGCTCTTCAACCGCATAGAGAAGAGGGAGGTGTTGAAAAGAAGGTAAGGCTGTTGCCACCCTGTGCACTCACTTTTGTTTCTCACCGTTTAAGATTTTCTCCAGCTTCACAGTATAAGGCTTTACCCATACAATTATTTTTCTCATTTATTACAATTTTTGATAAATTACATGTGATGCCAAACACTTCCTTTCACAGGAGGTCTTGGGCCACAGGCCTCCAAGTAATGACCCAGACACTTTTTATTAGTTCTGAGAGCTTGGACTGAGCTTGGCAGACTGTCCACTAGCTCATCTAAGTAAATCTGACCATCCATCTCTGTTCCACCATGTGGCTGGTTAGTTACCTCTTCTTCAGTCCCCCTCTTGTTCCTTCTTCCTCTGTGTCTGGCTGGCAAATCTCCCAGCGCTCTCTCTCTTTCCCAGAGTTCCTGTCTCTGCCTGGAAGTCCAGCCTGTCCTCTCCTGCTTTGCTATAGGCTGTTCAGCTCTTTATTAAACCAATGGAGAACATGTTTACAAAACACCAAGATAGGTGATTCTCCACAGTGCACATAAGTGATCTTTACACAGTACATAAGAAATTATCCCAACAGTGCTTTGTGAAGATGGTTTTACCAAACTGCAACGATTAAGATTCGAACATGTGAGACTGGAGAGATGGCTCAGCGGTTAGAGCACTGGCTGCTCTTCCAGAGGTCGTGAGTTCAATTCCCAGCAACCACATGGTGGCTCACAATCATCTGTAATGGGATCTGATGCCCTCTTCTGGTGTGCCTGAAGACAGCTACAGTGTACCTATATATAAATAAATAAATCTTTAAAAATAAACATATTTGGGCATGCTTGAATCAGGCTAGGGTAGGCTGTATGGTGTTTGGTAGGTTGGGTATAGTGAACGCATTTTCAGCTTTCAGCGTTTCAGCTCCCATTGGACTGAGATGCAGTTCTTTAATAAGCTGACGGGAATCTGTTCATACGAATGGACAGTTGGAAATGTGATTGTTAATGTGATGTAAACTAACTATCCAAGGGTCATATTTATGCCTTCTCTACTAATGTGCATTATTCAGGAGTAGACTTTTTGTTGGCTTGTGGTTCTCGTGATGGAACTGAGGGCCTCAAGTGTGCCAAACAAGATTTTCACTATTGAGCGGTGTCGTCTTTTTTGACTTTTAAGACAAGTTTTCCTAGATGTAGTGGCACACGCCATTAGTTCTAGCTCTTGGGAAGCAAAGGCAGGTGGATCTTTGAGTTTCAAGGTCAGCTTGGTCAACATTGTAAGTTCCAGGTCCGCCAGAGCTACTTACTAAAAAACAAACAAATATACAAAAGGTAAATAAATGTAATTAATTTTTACTTACTTTTGTTTTTTCAAGATTGGAATTTTTTTGTGTAGCCCTGGGTGTCCTGGAACTTAATTTGTATACCAGGCTGGCCTCTGCCTCCCGAGTACTGGGATTAAAGGCATGTACCACCATCACCTAGTATAATTAATTTAAGTAAAAAATTAAGTATATTATTTTACTTCTACTAGACAAAAATTATTGAGAATCATAATCTTGTCTTGACTTTATATTATGTCTGTGCGCTTGTTTTGTGTATGAGTATGTAGGTACTCATGCCTATGTGTGCTTCTGTTTTTCTCCCTTTAAGAAGCAGGTGATGTCGAAGGTGGTGGCAAAACTCCTGAGAGCTATGGAGTTCTGTAACTCTGGAGCAGGATAGTGTAGCCACTCCGAAAATTCTCTTCAGCTTTCATTGCTGTTTTGGAAAGTTTTGGGTTTTTGGATTTCTTTTTTGTTTTTGGGTTTTTGTTGTTTCTGTTTGTTTGGTTTTGGTTTTTAGTTTTTCAAGACAGTCTTTCTCTGCATAGCCGTGGCTGTCCTGAAACTATTCTCTGTAGACTGTCTGGCCTTGAACTCTCAGAGATCCCCTACTTCTGCCTCCTGATTGCTGGGATTAAAGGCCTTTGCTACAACTGTCCAGCTTCTTTCTTTTATTATTATTATTACCATTTAAAAAAATTTTTGTTTGGTCTGGGTGTATTATCTACATGTATGTCTGTGTACCATGTAAGTGCCTGGTGCCTGCAGAGGCTAGAAGGGCATCAGATCACCGGGAGCTAGACTTATAAATGGTTGTGTCGAGTTCTGGCAGGCCAGCTGAGGCCTGTGGACCTAAGCATTGAAGAACCATTTCTCCCATCCCTAGAGACAGTATCTTGCTTTGTTGTCCTGGACCACCTGAGCTCAAGTAGCCCTTACACCTCAGCAGTGACCCCCCACCCCCAAGTAGGACACATGTACATACATTCTGTGCTCATTCACTTAGCGTATTTTTTAAAACAGTCCAGGCAGCATATATTGGCACTTTATCCTCTGTCAGAGCTGAGTAGCATTTCGGTATACATATATGCTGCAGTTTGTTGGTGAATTTGTTCAATTGCCATTAAAATTGTTCTTGCCTTGTTTTCTAGTACGTATAATGCACTGTGTTAGTTAGGAATCCCATTGCTGTGAAGAGGCATCATGACCAAGGCAACTCTTACAAAGGCAAACATTTAGTTGGAGCTTGCTTATAATTTGAGGTTCAATCCATTGTTGTCATGGTGGGAAGTGTGGCAGCATTCAGAGTTGTACATCTTGCTCTTAAGCCAGCCACAGTGGGTGGAGCCTGAGTATAGAAACCTCAAAGCCCCTCCGCCACAGAGACACACTTTCTCTAACAAAGCAACACCTCCTCCAACAAAGGCCACACCTCCTAATAGTGCCCCTTCCCGTGGACCAAGCAGAGTCAAACCATCACGTACTATACCACATACTATAAATGCCAGTACTCAAGTGCTTGAGTACCCATTTAGTTAATTTGGGTATGTTCTGCTGCATTTTCTTTTTTTTTTTTTTTTTTCGGAGCTGGGGACCGAACCCAGGGCCTTGCGGTTGCTAGGCAAGCGCTCTACCTCTGAGCCAAATCCCCAACCCCGTTCTGCTGCATTTTCATTTGATACATATTTATTATCTTTTTTTTTTTTCCTTTTTTTCAGAGCTGGGGACCGAACCCAGGGCCTTGTGCTTGCTAGGCAAGTGCTCTACCACTGAGCTAAATCCCCAACCCCTCATATTTATTATCTTTATTGAGATAGATTCTCATGAATCCAAAGCTGGCTTCAAACTCACATAGCTGAGGATGACCTTGAACTCTGATTTGAATGTTTTTTCTCATGTTCATTCCAAATTAATGCTTTTGAATAGGTTGGGGGTTTGTTTGTTTGTTTTTACTTGTTTTGTTTTTAATTGAGTTTATTTGTATAGTTGTTTTGCCTGTCTGTTGTGTACCACATGCATGCTTGGTGTTCACAACACAGAAGAAGCCAGAAGAGAGGGGATCAGGTTCTTGGAGCTACAGACTGTTGTGAGCTGCCATGTTGGTACTGGTAATCAAACCTGGGTCCTCTGGATGAGCAGGCAGTGCTCGAAATCACTAAGCATCTCTCTTTGCCCCACAGACAACAACTTTTTTTTTTTTGGAGCTGGGGACCGAACCCAGGGCCTTGCGGTTGCTAAGCAAGCGCTCTACCACTGAGCCAAATCCCCAACCCCCAACAACTTTAACATACTTATTAGGCAGTGGAGTTTGTTTTAGGAAGCAAAACAATTATTTTTCTGTGTATCTAAGACTCTTCTATTCCAAAATGTTGAACTCCTTTCCTTACTTCTTGTCTTCTAGCCAATAGAAACCAGTCTTTACATATATGTTATGGCTTTTTAAAAACCAAACAAATATTATCTTTTTACCAGATTTGAAATTAAGAAAAAACTAAAAACAGCCAAAAAGAAAGAAAAGAAAGAAAAAAAGAAAAAGCAGGAAGAAGAACAAGAAAAGAAAAAGCTGACACAGATTCAAGAATCTCAGGTAGGAGGTCATCCCCAGAGCACAGCTGTTGGTGTGGAGCGTATGGTACAAGAGATGGGTAGTAATAGCCTAGGCTGGACGGCAGATGCAGGAGATAATCTGCATCTACACCCTGGAGATCTCATTATCCTCTGAACATCATTTCACCATCAGCTACACTGATGAACTCCTTAGGACTTGTTCACTCAAGTCTGACTAAATAGGGACCCACCAGAGTGTGATTATCCCTGGAGGGTATGTTGGTAAACTTCCTTCCCCAGGTAACCAGCTAGATTATGTTTATTCAGAAGTGTATCACACTAGACTCGGTATAAATATAGTTATAAAAATGTATAAAAGTTAGTAATCTCTGCATCTGAAGATATCAACAGATATTAGATCATAATATGGAGTGCTGTTCCGGGAAGTTTACTCTGATAATTCATTAGTCTATTTTTTTTTTTTTTTTTTTTTTTTTACTGGGATCTTGCCTTCTCTGTGTTGGAACTCAATACTTAGACCGGGTTGGACTCAAACTCAAAGAGATTCTCCTGCCTCTCTCTTTCAAGTGCTGGAACTAAAGACATGGGCTTAGCCAAGTGTTTAAGTTTGTAGAGTCTAATTCTCAAGGACCCCAAGTGTTGATTGTTGGTGTAGAGAATCTTACCCGGACGGAGTAAAAAGGATGCCCTGCATACCTCCCTAGGTTACCTCTCACAATAAAGAACGGCGTTCCAAGCGCGATGAGAAACTAGATAAGAAATCTCAAGCCATGGAGGAGCTAAAAGCAGAGCGCGAAAAACGGAAGAACAGAACAGGTGAGTGGGGAAATGAATGATGTTGGCTTGTTTTCCCTTTTGTTAGCGCTATATTTTATAGAAACTTGCAGACATAATGGCAGTGGTCTGGGGAGCATCTTTGATTCCATTGTCCAGGCTCTGCTTACTCCATGTCCTTGTTAATGTGTAGTTCCTCTTTCCATCAGATTGTCTAAAGTGAATATCAATAATGCGTGTTTTAACTGTAATAATTCAACATCTCTTATAGACAAGAGCCCCAGTGTTATTTCTTTTTGTGGGTGCTGTAGATAAAAGCCAGGTCCTTGTGCATGTTAGTCAGGCCCTCTTCACTAAGCTTTATTCCTAACTCCAGGACTCACGTGGGGGTTGTTTGTTTTAGCTGAAAACTGTATCTCATAGTCTATGCTGGCCTTGAACTCACCACAGTGAATTCATCACTCACTGTAGCATCAGATCCTGTAAAAGTGGGGATATAGAGAGTTGCAAGCAACTCTGTGAGAGCAGTAAGTGCTCTTAGCTCTGAACTGGCTCTAGCGCAGGGCTGGATAAATGCCTCCGTCGTTAAGAGTGCATTCTGTACAAAAATGAGGAGCTGTAGTTTGGATCCCAGTACCCATATAACAAACTGGACATCTTGCAAATGCCTTAGACTCCAGTTCTGAGGACTCCAGTGCCCCCTTGACCCCTGCACACAAGCAAGAGCATGCACCTACCCACATACTTGTACATACACGCACGCACGCGCACACACACACACACACACACACACAAATCTTTTTTAAAAAGCATTGAATTTCTCGTGCTTTAATATATGCTCAGTGTTTGTCTTCCTCTTCAGCAGAGGTCCCTTGAACCTTGTAAGTAGAGTATGATATAAATATCCCATTTAAGTCTGAGTATTCTGCAGTACTCTGTACATGGACCAGTTGTGGGGATTTAGTCTCAATATCTGTGAGAATCACCCATGTTTTCTTTTTTTTTTTTTTTTTTTTTTTTTTGGTTCTTTTTTTTGGAGCTGGGGACCGAACCCAGGGCCTTGCGCTTCCTAGGTAAGCGCTCTACCACTGAGCTAAATCCCAAGCCCCCCCCCCCATGTTTTCTTATAATCTGATACAACTGTTGTTCTTCCTAATCAGCCAACTGGTTATGGCCCCTTGACAAGACCCCAGTACTCAGTTCTCAAATCCTTCCCTCTTGTTAAGATTTATTCCCAGGAGGAGACATAAGCAACAACCTCCTCCTCTTCCTCTTCCTCTTTCTCCTCCTTTGCTTCCTCCTCCTCCTCCTGAGGCCCCAAGGAGGCATCATGATCCCACCAAACTTTACTCTAGAGAATCAATGAATTTATTGGGTTTCCTTACAAACATGGTTGTATTAGCCAGGATTCTCTAGGAATAAAAGAACTTATGTCTGAATATATGTATAGAAAGGGGATTTATTAGAATAACTCACAGGCTGTGATCCAGCTAGTCCAACAATGGCTGCCTATATAGAGAAGGTCCAGGAATCCAGTAATTGTTCAGTCCACAAGACTGGATGTCTCAGCTGCTCTTCAAAATATGCTGGAATCCTAAAATAGACTCTAATGTCAGTAAAGGAATAGAATTAAGGACAGAAGAAAGCAGGCAAAGAGAGTTTCTTCCATAACCTTTATATAGGCTTCCATCAGAAGGTATGGCCTAGGTTAGAGGTGGGTCTTCTCACCTCAAAGATCTACATTGGAAATGGATCATCCAGGGGCTGGACAGACGGCTCACTGGTTAAGAGCACTGACTGCTCTTCCACAGGTCCTAAGTTCAATTCCCAGCAACCATGTGGTGATTCATAACCATCTGTAATGGGATCCAGTGCTCTCTTCTGGTGTGTCTGAAGACAGCTACAGTGTACTCATGTAAATAAAATAAATTTTTTATTAAAAAAAAAATAGATCATCCCATTTCAAATGATCCTATTAAGCAAGAAAGCTTGCACAGGTATGTTCAGTCATTTGTGTTTTAGTTAATTCCAAACATAGTCAAGTTGACAATAAGAATAGTCATCCCAGTGGGCAAGGTGTGACTTTCAGGGATGTGAGTGTCCCTTCCCTGAAAGGCCATATCTAGCAGGGATGAGCGCTTCCCTGAATAGATGGAGCAGCCCTACTCTTCTAGTGCCCCACCCCATATTATAGCCCCTCCCTGAAGCCTCATACAATTAAAGCAAACATTGCATACAACAGGTGGTGTGAAGTTAATAATCTGGTAAGGGTCGTGTGACCCTCTTTGCCCCTCCATGAGGGATGTATACAGTCAGAAAGTCCATATGGGATAATCCTTTCACAAGGGGATGCAGCTGAACTCCCCAAAGGGGCTTTTGCTTGTCTCTTAGGGTAATCATACACAACACTCCTTTCTTTCTCTCTCTCCGCCCAAGTCAGGAGTGAACTGGGGACCTCATACATCTTAGGCAATCAAGTGTTCTATCATTGACCATTGCCTATGCTTTCAATCTTTTAGGAGTGGTGGGATGCTGGAAATGGAACCTAGGGTCTCCAATGTGCCAACTGTGGACTCAGATATCAACCACATCCTGAGAGTATGCCCCACCCCTGCAGTTCATGTAGCTTGCTTTCTTTTGAGATTTGGAATTACTCATTTCTCTTAGCAGCCCTTTCTGCTGAGAAAATAGAGACTACAGTCTGCACAGAAGAATATTCATTCAACTGATTATTCTCTCCGTTTTTGTGCCTTTTCAGTATACAGAGCTAGGATTTTGGTTGTTTTTCTTTTGTGGTTTGTTTGGTTTTGGTTTTTTTTTTTGTTTTTTGTTTTTTCTTTTTTTTCGGAGCTGGGGACCGAACCCAGGGCCTTGCGCTTGCTAGGCAAGCGCTCTACCACTGAGCTAAAATCCCCAACCCCGGTTTGTTTGTTTTAAGCATAACATCAAGAAGTTAGTTGTAGGACTGAGGAGAGACTACATTAAGAATACTGGCTGCTGTCCCAGAGACCCTGATTTCAATTTCAGTACCCACATGACTGTATACAACCATTGTTTCTCTACTTCAGGGAATCTGATGTGCTCTTCTGGCCCTGCAGGTACACAGTTCATAGATGTACATATAGGCAGAACAGCCATACATATAAAATAAGATATAATTTTTATAAAATTAAAGAAACTAGGCATGGTAGCAACATACCTTTTTTTGTAACTGCTTGAGAAGCTGAGATAAGATAATGGTTTGAGGGTTGGGGATTTAGCTCAGTGGTAGAGTGCTTGCCTACGAAGCGCAAGGCCCTGGGTTCGGTCCCCAGCTCCGAAAAAAAGAACCAAAAAAAAAAAAAAAAAGATAATGGTTTGAGCCTGGGTTTTTGAAACTACTTTGATTAACATAGCAGGATCTCATTTTTAAAAAAAAAGAAAGAAAAGATTATATAACTGTATAATCTTTTTTTAAAAAGATTTATTTATTTGTGTTTTTTTTTTAAAGATTTATTCATTTATTATATATAAGTACACTGCAGCTGTCTTCAGACACACCAGAAGAGGGCATCAGATCTCATTACAGATGGTTGTGAGCCACCATGTGGTTGCTGGGAATTGAACTTAGGACCTCTGGGAGAGCAGTCGGTGTTCTTAACCAATGAGCCATCTCTCCAGCCCCTGTATAATCTTTTGATTTTCTTTTTGGAGACAGTGCCTCCTATAGCTCAGGCTGGCCTCAAGCTTGCTATGTAGCCAAGAGTGAAAGAATGACCTTAAACTTCAGAACATCCTCTTCTACCTCTCGAGTACTAGGGTTACAGGCATTTCCCCCACAGCTGGTCTATTTGATGCTAAGGATGGAACCCAGGGCCTTATCTGTGCTGAACAGGCACCCTAATGGCCTAGCTACATATTTATTTTGTGTAACAACTTTATTGAAAAAAAGCTTATAAAATACTGTTTACTCATGAAAAGTTTACAATGCAAACAGCTTTTATTAGGTAGAATTCACAGGTCTGTCCAGTAAAACAGTGGTTTTTATGCACTTAACCATAAGAAACCCACAATTTCTCAACCTAAGGCAGCCACTCATCTGCTTTCTAAATATTTAATATGCATGAAATCATGTATGTATAATTTTTTTATGCCTGGCTCTTTTCTCAACCCCCCCCTCCTCCCTCCCCCCCTTCCTTCCTTCATTCCTTCCAGACAGGGTTTCTCTTTGTAGTGCTAACTGTCCTGAAACTCACTGTGTTTAACCAAGCTGGCATAGACCTCACAAAAATCTGCCCATCTCTTTCTCCCAGATGCTGAGGTTAATGACATACACCACCACACTAGCTGATGACTCTTTTTATTTGTTTTTATAACCTTTTGATATCATATCCAAGAAATCCTTGCCAGATCCAATGTCATAATTCTCTAGTGATTTTCTTTAAGACTTATATAGTTTAGTTCTTAATTTAGATCTTTGCTCCATCTTTAGTTAATTAGGTCTTTGATCATCTACAATGAATTTTTATAAATGGCATAAAGGGGGTCAATTTATCTTTTCCTTGTTATATTATTCAATTTTTCTAACACCCATTGTTTTCTGTTTGGGTTTTTGTTTTTGTTTTTGAGTTTTGTTTTGTTTTGGTGAGACAGAACTTCTCTGTGTTGTTGAAGTTGTCCTGAAACTCACTTTGTAGACCAGGTTCATCTGGAACTTAGACATCGGCTTGCCTGTCTCCCGAGTGCAGGAGTCAAAGGCATGTGCCACCACTCCCTGGCTCCCGCACCCATTGATGGTAATTAGTACTCTTTTTCAAAAAAAGATGGTAAGAGGACAGGAGAGCTGACTTGGCACTTAAGAGCACCTGCTGCTGTTCTAGAGGATCTGTGTTTGAGTCCCAGCATCCACATCGTGGCTCACAACCACAAGTAACTCCAGTTCTAGGATCCAGTACCTTTTTCTGACCTTGTTCTGAGGGTTACTGCACACATGTGATACATATACATACACTGGGATTACAGGTCTGCATCGTATCACACTCACACTCAAATCTTTTTTTGGGGGGGTTAAATTACTCATTACAGTTCATTTCTGTATAGTTATTTATCAAATGTAAATTTTGCTTTTGGTGTTTAAAAATAGCCTTTAATTATTACTTTGTCTCATGAACATATAAATTATAAAATCCATGGTTCCAAATTTGTATCTTCTAACAAACATCTATAGGTAAGGAGGGGAAACATTTATATATATATATATATATATATATATATATATATATATATGAATATTTTTTTGTTTGTATATGCATATCTGTGCACCTGGTGTATGCCTAGTGCATCAGATTCTCTGGAACTATAGTTAGAGATGGGTGTGACCCACTGTGTGAATACTAGGAACCTAGCCAGGATCCTCTGCAAGAGTAATCAGTTCTCTTAACCACTGGGCTATCTCTCCAGTCCCCTAACTCAGTTTCTTACATGTTTAACAACAATCAACACAGACGTCTATGATCTCTAATATGATAATTTCTTCCACTGGCAAACTAGCAACTGATTCTATACCAGACACCAACTAAGCCTCTGGTAATTCAGTTCAGCACTGAACCCATTCTGTCCACAAATTGAACGCTCAGTCCTCCCACGAATGTCCAGGTTCTTTTATCTGTGCTTCTGAGCTATGGGCCAAGTCCTGCTTCCTTTGAATTCAGTTAATTTGCTACAGTGTTGCACAGGACTCAGGCATACTTAGGTTTGTTTGTGTTTTTGTTTGAAACAAGGTCTTTTTTTTTTTTTAAGATTTCTTTATTTTATTTATAAGTACCCTGTAACTATCTTCAGACGCACCAGAAGAGGGTACTGGATCCCATTACAGATGGTTGTGAGCCACCATGTGGTTGCTGGGAATTGAACTCAGGACCTCTGGAAGAGCAGTCAGTGCTCTTAACCACTGAGCCATCTCTGCAGCCCTGAAACAAGGTCTTAATTGGTAGTCTGGCCTGGAACTCTGTGTGGTTGTAGATGACTTGAATTTGTAATCCTTGTGTTTCCACTTCCCCAGTGCTGGGATTATGGTATGTACCATCATGCCTGGCTAGGTTATCAACTTTATTATAAGAGCTATTACAAAAGATACAACTGAAACGATTCATTAGGTGGGACATTTGCTAGGAAGCCCTAGCGCTCTGGACAGGTACCCTCTAGGAACTTCTCTGTTCAGGCACTCTGTATCCTATTCTATGGAAGGTTTTTTGTTGTTGTTGTTTGTTTTTGAGGCTTCATTACAAAGATTGAGCAAATCAATTGGCCATTGGTAATCTGCTTAACCTTCAGCCTCTTTCTCCTGAAGATCTGAGTCTCAGCTCTCTAATACTGCCTTGGTCTTTCCAGGGACCAGCCCCTGTCCTGAAGCTACCTATGGGCTTGCAGCCACCAGTCAACTCATTAGCATACTAAAAGACACTATCACTTTGAAGATTCCATGGATTTTAGGAGTTGTGTGCCAGGAAAGGGAATGAAGATGTATTTCGTAATGTCACACAAGGTATATTAAGGGGAAGTTCAGCTTCCATATCCTTCTACTTGATGCCTTGCCCCCTTCCCATAGTGGGCATCACTTAAATGTTTCATATACATACCAAAGGGATGGGGTGTCACTCAGTTGGTAGGATGCTTTGCTACCAATGCACAGAGCCCTGGATTCAACCCCAGACATGAATGCACCCCTCTACTCCCAGCATTTGTCTGGGGTAGATGAAGCAATAGAATTAGAAGTTGGAGGTTATCCTTGGCCAAGTAGCAAGTTCAAAGCCAGTCTAAAATATATCAGACCCTGTTTCTCTATATATTTTCTTCTCTTTTTTTTGTGAGCATAAAAATAATTCATAATGATATTTCTCATCATCCATTAATGGGTAACAAACTATACATACATACATACATACATACATACATACATACATACATGCATGCATACATGCCTTCTTTTCTTCTTTTTTGTAGCTGTGTAAGTTTTGTATTCTGGAGGTTATTCCTTGTTTGAGGTTTAGGGAGTTTCTTTTTTGTGTGTTGTTTGTTTTTGTTGTTTTGGTTTTTTAAGTACTAGAGAAAGAATCCATTCTATAAATATGTATATGAGAAATTTTTTTAATTTTATTTATTTTGTGTTGGTATATATGAGGCACATATATACAGTTTACGTGGAATTCAGAAACATCTTTTGAGATTTCATTCTCTTTTTCTACCATGTGGATTCTGAGGGTCAAACTCAGGTTGTCACGGCTGGATGACAAGCACCTTTTGAGCCACCTCCCCAGCCTGATTTTTATTTTGAGACAAGATCTTACTTATTAAAGTGCCCACACTGGCCTTGAAACTCACCTTCCTCCTGGCTCAGCTTCCTAAATAGCTGGGGTTCTAGACAGACACCACTATACTGCGCTCTACTTCTATTCTTTCTTTATAGCTACTAGAAGACAACCATCTTTTGTGACTTAAATTTCATTGCCAGCTTGGGGGAGTGACAACATTCACAAAGCTCTCATCACTGAGAGGAAGACCTCTATTAGAATAAAGCTTCACTGTTTGTCCCACCTTCATGCTGCAGTTGCTATGTAGCTGCAACATGGATCTGAACCAGAAGTCTGCAGTGGTTACCAACTGGTCCTTTAAAACTCGCTTTGTCACTCAAAAAGTGATAGTGCCTTTCTTCCTTTTTAAAAATATGTAATTTTAGTTATAAGTATGTGCATGTGTCTTTGTATGACAGTACCAGAAGAAGGCACCAGATCCTCTGGACCTAGAGTTAGAGTGGTTATGAGCTACCTCATGTTGGTGCTGGAACTGAATCAGGTCCTCTGGGAGAGCAGTAAGAACTGCTAACCACTGAGCCATCTCTCCAGCTCATCTCTCCTTGATGTATGCTTTTTGACTCATTTTTCACAACTTTACTGAGATTAAAGTGGCATGGGTAATTGAGTGGAACTCCCAGAGTTCAAGGCTAGCCTAGACTTACCTCATAGTGAGTCTGTGTCAAAAGCCAAACTATGCTGGTGGGATGGGTCAGTGGTTAAGAGTGCTTGCTGCTCTACTGTCAGACATGAGTTCAGTTGCACACGTGTCAGGAGATTCTTAAGTGCCTATAACTCTAGCTTCAGGGGATCTGACACCTTTTGTCCTCTTTGAGCACCTGCACATAATAGATTTTTAAAAAGAGAAAAACAAAAGATAATTATGAGTTCTCTTCATTCTTCCTGCCTGAGGTCAAGCATCTTAAGTATAGTAAAGACCACAAGGGAACCAGCAAGATAGCAGCTCAACAGGTGAAAGCAATTCCTAGATCCCACATGATGGAAGGAGAGACCTGACTCCTGTATGTTATTCTATGACCTCCTCATACACATATACATAAAGGAAGTAATTAAAACCTTTTCTTAAAGAGAACAGGGACTGAATATATATAGCTCACTGGTGGAACACTTGCCTAGCATATAAGAGTCCCTGGGTTCAATCCCCAATATGTGGGGAGGGTTGGGAAATTTTAGTATAGTTGGTAACCCTATCTATCTGTCTGTCTGTCTGTCTGTCTATCTATCTATCTATCTATCTATCTATCTATCTATCTATCTATCTATCTATCTATCTATCTATCTATCTATCATTTATTTATTTTGGTCTGTGGGATCTGATCTTGGTTCCGGAATGCTTAACTGTGTTTTACCTGAGTGTGACTCAGGTTATCACAGACCAATCTAGAAACAATAGATTGTCTGCTTAGGTCCTTTTCTTTGTTCCAGTTCTTTCCAACGATCAAAGATGAGTCGGTTTCTTGTTTGTGGAGAGTAAATAGGTAAATATTTCCTTTTTTGTTCTAGCTGAGCTCCTTGCCAAAAAACAGCCATTGAAAACCAGTGAGGTCTACTCTGATGATGAGGAGGAAGAAGACGATGACAAGTCCAGTGAGAAATCAGACCGCTCGTCCCGAACGTCATCATCTGATGAAGAAGAAGAGTAAGCAGTCTCTGTTTGGATCTAGCAGGCAGAAGTAGAGTGAAAGAGTTTGTTTATTTCAAATTAAAGGTTCCATCATTAAGGGAAGCCAAGGCAAGAACTTGAAGCAGAAAATAAAGGAAAAATACTGCTTATTGGCTTGCCCAGTCTGGCTCTTGGCCAGCCAGCTTTCTCATATAACCCAGGACCACCTGTCCACGGATGGCACTGCCCACTGCCTGGGCCCTCTCACAGAAATTACCAGCAAGAAAATGCCCCACAGATATCCCCACAAACTATTCTGATTAAGGCAGTCCCCTCCCACTCCCCAATTTTGAGCCCCTCTTCCTAGCAGTGCCAAGTGACAACTGAGATTAGCTGTTACAGAGGATTCTTGGAAGAGATGCTTAATATAGGTGTAAAGACTGCACTTGTGGCTTGATTTAGTATCTTTGAATTCTGCATATCCATTTCTCCTGCCTCTGGCTCCTGGCTGCACCCCTGGCCATTTCCCCTGGGCCTAGTAGCTATGAACTGACTGTACATCCCCTCAGACTGGTCTGCAGCTGCTTTTCTGGGATAGAGCATCAGTCAGGGCAGTGTGTGTGCACTGTAGAGTAGACTTTATATACAGATATAGTCTATATAGATTAGACTCTCATTTGATCCTTTACTTCATCTGCTAAGTTAGTTGCATCCTCTTTGGGTAAGTATTGAGAATCTGCTGTCTGTCTCTCTAGTGATTTTACAGTGAATACTGTTCTTTGTTTCTCACAGGAAAGAAGAAATCCCTCCGAAATCACAGCCAGTCTCCTTACCCGAGGAACTGAATCGGGTTCGGTTATCAAGGCATAAGCTAGAACGCTGGTGTCACATGCCCTTCTTTGCTAAAACTGTCACAGGATGTTTTGTACGGATTGGCATTGGAAACCATAATAGCAAGCCAGTTTACCGGGTTGGTATTCTTCCCTTGGACAATTTTCCATATTTTAAATATAATGATTGTCTACTGGGAGTGGGAGCTGCTGAACAAATCTGTTATTCTGCCACCATGTGACTGAATTAGTCAGCTTCCCTTATAACTCGGAAAAGTAGCCCACGCCTGTACTTCCAGCACTTGGGAAGCGGGTATGAGTTTGAAGCCAGCCTGGGCTCCAGAGTGAAACCCTGTTTCAAAACAGAAAAACCAGGTTTGGTGGCACACACCTATGATCCTAGCACTTGAGACACAGAGGCAGGAGAATGCCACAAGCCAGTCTAGTCTACAGATTAAATTTTAAGACACTCAGTGCTATTATGACCCTAAAGAGTTAGTCCCAACACTTGGGAGTTAAAGCCTGGTAGATCTCTTAAGTTTGAGGGCAGCCTGGTCTACAGAGAGAGTTCCAGGATAGTCAGGGCTACACAGAGAAACCCTGTCTTGAAATGCCAAATAAAAAGACCTTGAAGGAGGGTGTGGTGAAAGAGGTATATAAGGGAGCCAGCTGCCGACGTCCCTGGATTTGGGTGAGAGAAGAAGAGGCTCATAGTTCCCTTGAGAGCATGCCAGTGACCCTGGACATGGTAGCGCTTGTCTTTATTCCCAGTACTGCAGAGGCAAACTGTTCTGTCCTACATAGGAAATGCAAGACCACTTTGTGAGAGTCTCAAAAACAAGACCAAGCCAACAAAATCTCCCGGGGGTTTCTGCCACCTTCCAGTATTGCCAAGCCAACAACTTCAAGACTTGAGCACATGGACCTTTAGGAGACACTTAGGAGCCAGACTAGCAGAAGAGGAGCTGAATTGTTAGAGAGGAGCTCATACAGCAGTGAGAGTCATTCACAACTAACTAAAAGTATACTTGGGAGCCCAAAGAACTGGTGTGCTTGAATTTAGAATCATCTTCTCACTCCCTCTCAGCATGAAAGGGAGAAGGAACATTCATGACTTAGCTGGTCTGTCTTAGATAATAGAGTTTTGTTTGAGAAATGTGAATGAATTTTGTCAGTGTATGAAAATCACCATGTTGCATACCAAGTCACCTAGACCCTAGGGAAGAGAGAGAGTGACGCCGACTGCCCTGGCTCCTGCAGTCCACCCTGTTGCTGTGGTTTGGGCCAGAGCCTTGCTGCTTTAGTTGTCCTGTTCCCATTTGTTCTTCAGGCTGGATCTTACTGCATAGCACACATTGAACTTGATCTTTTTTTTTTTTCTTTCTCCCTAAGAGAGGGTTTCTCTGTGTAGCCCTGACTATCCTGGAACTCTCTCTGTAGACCAGGCTGGCCTCTAACTCAGGGCATCTGCCTGCCTCTGCCTCCTGAGTACAGGGATTTTACCCATGTTGGTTGCAGTTGGTGTTGTGTCTGCTTGCTTTGTTTTCAGTTGTCTGGTTTTAATATAGTACATTACCTGTGTGAGTGCTAGCAGCCATGAAACTCCCCTTCATGCACTTCCATTAGAGTGACTAGACCTTGGCCAGCGTGCCACACATGCACCATGCACATGTGGTGCTTGCGGTCAGAGATGGAGGCAAAACAAGCTCAGTGGGTCTGAGGCCAGTCTGGGCGACATAGTCAGGTCATGGACAGCCTGAACTCCATTCAAATGGTGTCTCACTAAAAAACAGAAAGAAATTATGCTTGGCAGCTTGGACCTCAGCTGGGGAGAAGGCTCGGTGGGTAGAGTGCTCCTCCATAAGCATGAGGACAGGCGTTTAGGTTCCCAGTGGCAGTATAAAAGCTTGGCTTGGCAGAGCACAGACATAACAACTACCCTGAAGGTTAGAGACAAACGGGTCCTAGGAGCTCACTGGCCAGTCCAGCCGAAACACCACTCTCCCAGTTCAGTGAGGGACCTCATTTCAAAAGATAGGTGGAAAATCATGGAGGGCACCTGACTTCTGGCCTCAGTGTGAAGGAAAACACACAGGCAAGCATACCTACTCACAGTGCACACAGAAAGGTTTTTGAAAGATTTATTATGTATAGTGTTCTGTCTGCATATACACCTGCAAACCAGAAGAGGGCACTAGGTCTCATTACAGATGGTTGTGAGCCACATGTGGTTGCTGGGAATTGAATTTAGGACCTCTGAAAGAGTAACCAGTGCTCTTAACCTCTGAGCCATCTCTCCGATCCACATACACACAAATTTTAAAACCTTAAAAAAAAAGTATTGCTATGTGTAAGAGGTATGTGGGGGAAATATACATGCTTAGTGTGTGTGTGCGTGTGCATGTAGAGTTCAGAGGACACTGTTGAAGTTGGTTCTCTTCTTTCACTTTCATGTGAGCTCCAGGGAGGTTGCTCGACTTGCATCAAGTAGCAAGTCCCTTTCCCATTGAGCTACCTTGCCAGTCTGCTTTTTTTTAAAAAATTACTGTTGTAAGTGACATAGTGTGTGTATGTGGAGGTCTAAGGGCAACTTAGGAAGCCATTTATCATTTTTGTCTTGTTTTGAAGTAGTCTTTTTTTCTGCCACCCTGTGTACTCTAGGAGACTAGCTGGCTCATGAGCTTCTAGGTCATTCTTTGTCCCTGCTTTGCGTCCCCATGGCAGTTCTGGAATTACATATGTGAACCACTACATCTGGCTTCTTTGGGGGGATGGGATAGGGTAAGAACCCAGGTTCCGTGTGGAGCCCTGGCTATCCTGAAACTCACTCTGTAGATCAAGTTGCCTCTGCCTCCCAAGGGCTGGGATAAAGATGTGCTTCAAGCCCAGCTTTCATCTGACTTTTTATAGCCTCTAGATATCCACCTTGGGTTGTCAGGTAGGCTTTTGCACTTAGCTGTTTTGCCTTCTGAGCCATTTTGCTGGCCCAGTTTTTTCCTAAGGAAACTTAAATAAGAGCCACGTCTAGTCTATTGCTGGAAGCCTAATGTCCTGGGTGTTTGAGAAACAGCCCAGAGGATCACCTGAGCCTGCCGTTCAGAACAGCCCGGTCAACGTAGTTAAAACCTGTCTCATAAGGAAGGGAGGGAGGAGAATAAGAAATAGGGAGTGTGGGGTTGGGAATTTAGCTCAGTGGTAGAGCGCTGCGCAAGGCCCTGGGTTCGGTCCCCAGCTCCAAAAAAAAAAAAAAAAAAAAAAAAAAAGAAATAGGGAGTGTGTTTGTCACTAGGCCTGCTCACCTGAGTTCAATCCCCAGAATCCACATGGTAGAAAGAGTTGTCCTTGAGCTCCACTCAAGTGTGCCCTGGCAAGAACATTAGTGGGGTGGCATGGGGGTGAAATGGTCCAGTTTATAAATGCACTTGCTATCGAACCTGACAAATGAGTTTGATCCCTGAAACCATTACAGTATGAGAGAATTGACTCTCAAAAGCTGTGTTCTGGCCTCCATGCTGTGGCATATGTATGCTTCATGTAAACATGCACATAAGTAAATGTCTTTGTCTGTCTGTCTGTTACTAAGGGTAGAGTGCTAGGAATGTTATTTACTTAACCTAGCATGTTCAACACTCAAAAACAACAGAGGACCTGTCCTTTGTCTTTCCTATAATGGCCCCTCCAGACTGACTGCCTTTCTCCTGGGCCTTGCTGTCCCTGAATGAATACAAGGCTTCCCGCCTTCCCTGTCTGACTTCCCCCACGAGACAGCTCCTGTGCACTCCTGCACGGCTGTGCTGTGTTGAGGTAGATTGTCAGAAGGTGCGCAAAGCTGTGCACGGGGACTTGACTGGTGTCTTTGTTCTCTGTCGTAGGTGGCTGAGATCACAGGTGTTGTGGAAACTGCCAAAGTTTACCAGCTGGGTGGTACCAGAACAAACAAAGGGCTGCAGCTACGGTAAGATACTTGTGTGCCAGGCATACCCTGACACACCCTCCTAATCCTGGCGCTCTAGTGATGGAAGCAGGAGAAGCACTGCGAGTTCAAGGCCAGTCTGATAGGTATCCTGAACTCCGGGCCACCTAGAGTTGCCTAAGGAGATGTGTCCTTCCTCATCTTCCTCTCCCCCTCCCCCTGTCTTTTTTGAGATAAGGTCTTTCTGTATACAACCCAAGCTGGTCACAAACTCATAATCCTGCCTCCGCCTTCCAAGGGTTGGGATAACTGATTTGTAACACCAACCCCCAGGTCTGAAAGGTCTTTCTGTGGAGACTTGACTTCTTTTTGATCCTGGAACTTCTCCTTTAACAAGAATGTTTGGATTCTAGGTTTATTTTCCTTGTCGGTGAAATGGAAATGTCATTTACTCAGCACGTTCCCCCAATTTCTACTCAGTGCCTGGCACTCTTCTTGACATTAGTATAAAGGAGATGACAGATACTCATTCCCATTCCTTTCCTCCTGAACCGTAACAATTTTAAAGAACCCTTATCAGAAGGTATAAACAGGATCACGGCAGTTAGCAAGTAATAGATATACCCACCCCAAATCCTCATCCCACATCCCCCCTGGTTCGTTTAGAAAGTGTTTGGGGGCTGGCAAGATGGGTCAGAAGATAAAGGGACTTGCCACCAAGACTGGGGATGACATGAGTTCAGTTCTGGAACCATGTGGTAAGAAGGTACTAATCTTGCAAGGTGTCCTCCATCACACACATTTGCAATTGTAAACACACATGCGAACACACACAAATAAGCTTAATATTTTTGTTTTAATGAGTAGGCTGAAGGGCTGGAGAGATGGCTCAGATTTTGAGTACTTACTGCTTTTTTTTAGAGCCCCTGGGTTCCATCTCCAGCACCTACATGGTATGGCTTATGACTACCTATAACTCCATTTATGGCCTCTTGTGGGCAGTGTCTATTTAAAAAAAATTTTTTTTCTAAAGAAATCAAAAAGAGCTTGTTGGGCTAATAAGTGTTTAGATACATCTCTAAGAGTATGGTTACAGAGTCACCAAACTTTTCCAAGGCACTGCTCAACAGAAACACTGGTCTTCTGTTCATTCTGGGAACTATGCAGACTTCATACTCCTGATACTGATGGGCTCTGGAGAATTTATAGTTAACAGACTTCTGAAGCACTCACCAGTCCCCCTAGGCTTTCACTGTTCTGTAAGCTCAATCCTGGATGCCCATTGAAACAACCTCTGGGAGCTGGTTTTGTGTCTGGTTCTTATTCCCAGAAATGTGGGCTTAGTTGGTGCTTCAGCGTTACAGTTCTCATGTGTCCTTGGTGATTCAGAGGGTAGCCTGGATTAAGACCCGCAGATGCAGATAATCTACACAGTCTGGTATGGTTGCCTAGCTGGTTACAGTCAACATGCACATTCTTGGAAATGCTGTCTCTCTTTTATGTAGGCATGGCAATGACCAGCGAGTGTTCCGTCTAGAGTTTGTGTCCAACCAGGAATTCACTGAAAGTGAGTTCATGAAGTGGAAGGAAGCGGTAAGCGGCTAGACTGTGGGGTGAGCAGTTGTTCAGAAACAACTTCCCCTAAACCCCTTATTGATCACTTTTTCTTCTATTTTGGTCCAGATGTTTTCTGCTGGCATGCAGTTGCCCACACTAGATGAAATCAATAAAAAGGAATTTTCTATTAAGGAAGCCCTCAATTATAAATTCAATGATCAGGACATTGAGGAGGTAAGAAGCCTGAATCTCAGAGGCTGGCTGTTCTTTAAGATCCAGTATGGAAAAGGTCAGACTTGTCATTTTTCTGCAATCTGAGACATTAAAGGGATTATTGCTCTTATTATTGATACTTTATCAAGCCTTTCCCATACACTGTCATCTACAGTGAGCCTATATAGACTCAAGTCTATTAGGATGTGTATTCCCCTAGGCTTGGTTCTTATAGAACTTCCTTTCTCCTAAACATTTTGGTACAATTCTTCAATCTCTGTTCTCTTGGACAGTGGCTAGCCTTACAATTCCATGCCTTTATGCTGCTGCTGTTTGGGGGGTTGGGGGGAGGCATGCTCCTTTAGACTGTTCCAGAGTCTCCATGACCCCAGAAGCCCCATGGTGTCCCTTGGAAGGAATTTGCTCACCCTCTGGTATATGACACTGCTATAGGACAAGTGGTCCCCTTTAACTATCAGCTTACCTTCAAAATGGTCTCATTTAGCATGTCTACAAATGTAGTTTGGGAATACCTCACTGCTGGTGTCTCTTGTCTGGTACAGATTGTGAAAGAGAAAGAAAGGTTTAGAAAAGCTCCACCAAACTATGCTATGAAGAAGACTCAGCTGCTGAAGGAAAAGGTGAGGACTTGGCGCAAGCCCTTTGCCTGACTTGTTGATGGAGAAATCACACTCATCTGCCCATCTCTGCTGCAGACTGAGTGCTTGCAGGACTGCAAGAGCAGCCTGTGCTCTGTGGTAACCAAACACTGCATTCTTGAGAACCCAGGCAGCTTCCTTCCTGGAAATGCAGTCAACCTTGTTTTCCTGGCTTCCTGTGTTTTCTATGCCTTTGTTTTGTTTGTATTATGAGGCCCATTATAACACATGGTTTCCATACCATCCATCAGGATGGGATGGGTGTAGCTATGGAAGTTCACTTATATGGGCCTATATTCTTATTTAAAAATTACTTTTGAGGAAGATTTGGTATATAAGTAGCATCTTGATTAAACATCATTTAAAAATTACTTTTTAGGAAGATTTGGGGCCTATATTCTTTTCTTTTTGGTTCTTTTTTTTTTTCGGAGCTGGGGACCGAACCCAGGGCCTTGCGCTTCCTAGGCAAGCGCTCTACCACTGAGCTAAATCCCCAGCCCCTGGGGCCTATATTCTTAAAGGTTAATGTGGCATCATCAACCCTCTGGGCCCCCGAGCTAGGTAACTAATGGAAAAGTAAGTGTTCCTACTGGACAAAAAAACAAAACAAAAACAAAACAAAAAAACACGCCTTGTCTTTATAAAGTGTTTCTTTCATTATTTCTTCACATTTCCTATCACTGGTTTATTATATGAGGTGCCTTACTGTGTTGTATGAGATATTTAATAGGGAATCCGTAACAGGCATGTTTCTGTGTAGGCCATGGCTGAGGACCTGGGAGATCAGGACAAAGCCAAACAAATCCAAGACCAGCTAAATGAGCTAGAAGAGCGGGCAGAGGCCCTGGACCGCCAGCGGACCAAGAACATATCTGCTATCAGGTGTGTTACTAATCCTTTTTTGCTAAGGACGCTGTCCTTGGCTAGCCTGTAGCCTTATACATTGAATGCACACATACCCCATAGATCTCTGGGATGCAGAAGTTCCATCCTGTCCCACCCCTCTCACAGCCCACTGACTGACCCCTCTTACTTTATAGCTACATCAACCAGCGGAATCGGGAGTGGAACATTGTGGAGTCTGAGAAGGCTCTGGTGGTGAGTTTTAAACTTCACATGGATTACTAAAAAAAAATTCTACCTAAAGCAGCAGGAGTTCCAGCCTGATGGCACTCACCTATAATGCCAACACTTGGGAGACGGCAGCAGGAGTTTAAGGCCAGCCTCAGCTGCATTGTTGTTCAGAGCCAGTCTGGGTTATTTAAGGCCCTGTTTCAAAAGAAAATTAAATAAAATTAGGGCCAGTGAGATGCCTTAGCAGGTAAAAGTGTTTGCTGTGCAAGCTTGGTGCCCTGAATTCAAGCTCTAGAACCCATAGAGGTGGAAGGAGAGAGACAACTCAAAAAAATTGACCTTTGACCTGCACACATTCATCATTGCAGACATGCCCCTCCCCCAGATAATAACATAATTAAGTTAAAAGTAAAATCTTTTGTATATTATCCATGTCTGTTTTAAATTTTTTGAAATCGTATGTATACTTAGCATGTGTGCACTTTCCACATCCGCTTACGGCATTTGTAACCTGTGATACAAAGTAACAGTCTTCTGTCTTGTTTGCCCTTACATTGATATTTTTATGATTGTTGTACCTCTATCTGTTTTATTGAGGTGTGTGGGTGAGTTTGGTGGTTGCTTCTGTATCTGTTCTGTTAGGGGATGTTTGATTGTTGTGCTCTATCTATTTGGGGGTGGTAGTGTGCTGTGTCTATTTTGATAGAAGAGGTTGGGTTCTTGCTCCTCTAGCTGTTGGGGAAAGGTGTTATTCCTGTACCTATTATTAGGGGAGGTTCCATTGTTACTCCTGTATCTGTTTTGTTAAGGGGAGTTTTGGTTCCTGTTCTTTTACCTATTCTGTAGGGGGTAGGGGCTAGTTGTTGCCCCAGAGTCTATTCTTTTGGGGTTGATTTTTGTTCTTGTTCTGCAGAGCTCAGCCCAGGTCTTATGGGTGCTTGGGAAGCGTTCTCTCTGAAAAGGATAGACAGCCTTTGAATGTTATTCACATGTAAGCTGAGGATGAACAGGAGGAGGGGGAGGAGAGCTCATGCATTCTTTCTGTCGTAGGCTGAAAGTCACAACATGAGAAACCAGCAGATGGACCCGTTTACCAGGCGACAGTGCAAACCCACCATCGTCTCCAATGTGAGTGCCTGGAGAGGACCTAGATTCTAGGACATAGAACGAATTCCATTAGGAGATTAATAAAGAAGTTAAAAATAATGTTTTTCTAGCTGTGATTTGCTTGCCTCAAGCTTGGTTCTGGATTCCTTCTTTTTTATCTTTCTAGAGAGCATACAGGTGGTAAAAACCTAGGAGCTAACCCTCTGTACCAGGCTATATTTTCAGTGCAACAGATTATTAGCATAGGATGAGTATCCCTGATCCACAGTGCTTGGTATTTTTAGACTTAGAAATATTTGCACTATCTATTGAGCTATCTCAGGAATGAGACCCAGGTCTACAGAGTAGATGTATATCTGAGGATGACTTTAATCATAACTTTAGTACTTAAAATCAGATGTGGAATTTGTGGCACCATGATGGTACACAAATTTTTAGATTTTGAAGGTTTTGGACTTTCATACTACAGAGTGCACAGCCTATATATGTTGGTTAGCATTGAGGCCTAGCTGGGATGTTTTAAATGTGCTTTTCTATTGACTTGACCTGCTAATGGATGCCCTGTAGTACTTGTATGTTAGTGGGAGTAAACAGAAAAGAATCTGGCATGGGACTCTGAATGTTAAATAGCCTTTAAAGTAATTTATGGATTTTTCTCTTCCAGTCCAGGGACCCAGCTGTTCAGGCTGCCATTTTGGCCCAGCTAAATGCAAAATACGGTTCTGGAGCGTTACCAGATGCTCCAAAGGAAGTGAGCAAGGCAAGTACAGTTCCTGAGGTTTTGGAGCTAGACTGCAGGCCGGGACCTGAGCAGGCTGCTTGCCTTTGATTGGCCTAATGTTTGTACACACAGGCATTCGGGGAGTGCTCATAGTCGGTCCTTCTCTTAGTTAAGAAGTCGTTATTAGTTTATTTAAGTTACTAAGAGTGTAATCGCTGGTACTGAATTGTGATCAATCCTAAACTACTACTTAATGGACCTTGACTGTGTCTTCAGGTCACTGCCTTCTGGACTTCTGCAGCAGGTTTTCTCAAGTAGAAAGTGTAGGGAACCATTAACAAGTAAGGGTCAGACAGTTGTAGCAGTGAAAGCAGAAATGGTAGTCAGGAGAGGCTCATTTATTAGTTCTTTGTTTCTTTGTTTTGTTTTCCTGTTCCCTCAACAGTCTCACATGTGCCCTTGGCTGGGCTTGCACTTGCAGGGACCCTCCTGCTTGTGGGTCCTCAGTATTCAGGGTATGAAGAAACAGTTACTAAAAGTTCAAGTTTGGAGGCCAACCCGAGTTACATAAAGCCCTGGGGGTGTGGTCATTTGGTAGAGTGTTCTCTACTGCAGTATGCACAGCTCAACTTGAAACTGGGGAGTACGGGGGTGTTTCATGCCCATAATGCTTCACAAAGAAGGTAAAGGCTGATGTTGAAAACCCTCAGATGTTTCCTTGACTAATCCATGAATGCCTTGAAATCTTGGGTCAGTAGGGGGACGGTTATCTTAAGCCCACCCTTTCAACTCATGCCATAGACAAGCTTTGAAGCCTATAAAGGCACCTGAAGAGAAGGCTTCCTCATCTATGGCCTCTCCTGGTCTGAGTTGGAGATTATTACAGCTTAGTTGGAGAGGGTGTGCCTGGCAAGCTCACTAAAACATGTGTGTGTGCACACGCATGTGTTAGTTTACTTTTAGAAAAAAGTGTCAGTCAAGGAGGTGGGAGGCTAGGAAGATGGCTCAAGTCAGTAAATTCTTCCCTAACATGAGTTGGAGATCAAGACTTGAGTTTGGGGCTGGAGAGATGGCTCAGCGGTTAAGAGCACCCAACTGCTCTTCCAAAGGTCATGAGTTCAATTCCCAGCAACCACATGGTGGCTCACAACCATCTGTAAAGAGATTTGATGCCCTCTTCTGGTGTATCTGAAGACAGCTACAGTGTACTTAGATATATAATAAATAAATCAAAAAAAAAAAAAGAACACCTTATTTAAAAAAAAAAAAAAAGACTTGAGTTTGATCCCCAACCCTGTGTAAAAATGCCTAGCCTAGCTGGGCCTAGTGACACACCTTTAATCCCAGACTCAGGAGGCAGAGGCAGGTGGATCTCTGTTGAGTCCCAGGCTAGCCTAGGCTATAGAGAGTGCTACCTACAGTAGCCAGCACTACTCAGAGAAACCTATCTTGAAAACTAATGCCTGGCATGGTGGCTTATGTCTGTGACTACAGAAGAGACAGAGGAGGGTTCCCAGGCAGCTAGCCTAGCCTAATGGGTGAGCTCAAGGCCAGCAAAAGATCCTGTCTAAAAGGAGATACGTAGCTTTTCTGAGGATCACACCCAAGGTCATTGTGTGGCTTCCACATGTATGTTGCACACATGTGTGTACTTCGAAAAAGATAGGGGCTCATTATGAAATTCACATGATCTTGAGCAAAACCTTTGAACATCAGTGGCTACCGTTTCTTGAAGACTTTGCATTTTACTTTTTTTTTTTAAGTTACATGTAATAATGTTTTGACTGCATTTATGTATGTCCACTGCATGATGTACTTGATGTCCTGGAAAGTCTGAAGAAGGTTTCTAATCCCCTAGAACTGGAATTACAAATGGTTGTGAACCATCATGTGAATGTTAGGAACTGGATCCTACAGCCCCTTGCATTTATGTCTTAGGTTTTGTTTCCTTGTCTCATTGCAGGGACAAGGAAAGGATAAAGATTTGAATTCTAAGTCAGCCAGTGACCTCTCCGAAGACTTGTTCAAAGTCCATGACTTTGATGTGAAGATTGACTTACAAGTCCCAAGCTCAGGTGGGTGTGTGTTGTGCTCAGAGGAAGGGCCCTAAGGACCAGATAGATTTGTGAATCTCTCAGCTTGGAGTCTTGATTATTTGAGGGGGTTGGAGGGGTCCCTACTTCATCTGTGGTCCATAGAGCCAAGGTCAGATAGGCCACAGGTCAATAAGACTTCCTGAAGAAGTGAAGCTAAAATCAGATCTGTATGGGTCCTTAATTTGCCAATTTGTTTTTTCCCAGAGTCAAAAGCTTTGGCCATCACCTCCAAGGCCCCACCAGCCAAGGATGGAGCTCCAAGGAGATCTCTGAACTTAGAAGACTATAAAAAACGACGAGGGCTTATTTGAGCACTTCCAGCCTGCTGCTTCCAACCCTGCATGCCCTGTCATCGTCCCGCCTTTCCTCTTTTCCTCTGATTTGCCCTCTTTGGGCTGGAGCAGCAGTGGAACTGGGAAGAGACTCTAACTGCCAGTCATTGTAATATAAACCATTTGCTGTATAGACCTTCCTTGTCTGCACCATCTCCCAGCAACCTCAGGCCCCGCCCACGGTGGGTCTGGGTGGGTGGGGCTTCTCTTCTTCCAGGTCTTTAGGTCTGCGTTTGCCCGCCCCACCTGCTTTTGGTTTTTAACTAGCACCGTCCGGCCACTCTGCACATTCAGTATTACCATGGAGCTAGGGTTCTTGCTAGAGCCCCTGGTGGCAGGAATGGCAGTACTCCAGTGTCCTCTTCAGGCTGCCTTGGGCCCGACCATCGAACATTTGGCACCTAACCCTGCAGAGAGTGGGACTGGGCGGCTGCCATCTTCTTCCCTCTCATCCTTCTCTTCTTCCTGTGTCCATGGAAGAGGGATTTTCAAACCAGTTTAGTTTCCAAAAAGTGTACATTTATGGGGGGGGAGGGGGCCTAATTTGAGTGTGTGTGTGTGTGTGCGCGCGCGTGTGTGTGTGTATGCGCGTGTGTGTGTGTATTTTTTATCATTTTTTAAAATGCAGTACTCTTTGTACCAGTCTGTCATGGATCTAGCTGTTTCAGATTTTTTTGAGCTGTACTTGAGCATCTGAAACTGCAAGAAAGAAACTGATTAAATGTGATTCTTCTTACTAAACAGGCCTGACTGCTGTAGCTGTGTGACTTCCCTCCCTGTCTACCCTAGCACTGCCCTACCCCACAGGAAGCTCCCATCCACCCCCCTTGCCCCATAGGCTGTGTTCTGACAGGTGGGCAGGAAACTCATGGCAAGGCCCAGGGGGGCAGCCAGAGTCTCGATCAGTGCCCAGGCACAGCTGTGGCTTCTTGACTGAACGTAGCACATCTCGTCCCCACCCACTGTTCCTCTCTCTTCCTAGTGACTCCGATGTTTGGCAAGAATAACACTTTGTTCTGGTTTTTATGAAATAATTCAACATGAATGTGGAGAGCAAACAAAAAGGTGTAGGTTGCAAATGTTACCAGCATGTGCAGTGGTGCGTGTGCCCGTGTGTGTCTGTGTGTGTGCACATATATGTGGTGAGCATCTATATATTGTGCAGTAGGATGAAGCCAGCAAAGAGGTGTGTATGTTATGAGATGTTTGAAAAGAAATAAGCTGCCTGCTTGATAATCACTCTCAGGTGTAAAGCGCCAACTGTAAATAAAAGTGGCATTTAACAAATTTAACAAATTTCTTCAGAACAAAGTACAGCTGATGATATCCACCAAGCAGTAAGCGAAAGAAACAGCTGGGAGCCGCTGATCTCCAGTGCTGAGGACTCGAGCTCTGCTCTGTGCTTCACTGACTTGTATAAGGAAGGGGTGATGGGAAATCATGGAATTAAGTAGTATTTAAACAAAAATGGACTTACTAGCTCTTCTGATTGAGGAAAGCCCCGGTGTTGCTTCACTTAGTTTACATTTTTACTTTCTAAAAAGCAGCAACGGACGGCTTTAAAGAAAAGCATTGTGACGTAGAATGGGAAATGTGGCCTGTGCCCAGCTTAGGTGTAGCTGTGGCACAGAGTCGAGCACAGGAGCGGTGATGGGCTCATTGCAACCATACATACTTGAAGAGTCCATTGACCAAAGCTCGCTCTAGACGGACTGTGTTGTGTAAATGGGGAATCAGCCTGGGGAACGCCGCCTGCACACTAGCAGGGTCCTGGAGCTGCCAGACCTCTCCTATCATGTCAGACTTGGACTTTTTTCCTTCTTGTTTAAAGGACGTAAAATCATAGAATCCATATAATCTGTGGCGTCATCCTGACCCACATGTAGATCTGTATCTAATATTATTTGGATTTGGACAAGTGTCAATGACATTATGGCTGTGTAATAAAATTTTTATTAAAAATTCCACACACTGTAGCCCCTTTGCCACTCCCCACCTGCAGCTGCTGAGATGCCAAAGCAAGGGGCAGGGAGAAAAGCCCACCAAAGAAGATGGAAGTTAGCCCAGCCACTGCTTGCCTGCCTGCTGACTGCAGCCACCCAGCATCTACCTGCGGTCGGTCTCAGCTAGTCATGGGACATTGGCTTTGTCCCACCCACTGGGTTCCTGGCAGGTCGGTTCTTCTGCTGGTGAATCTCCTCAGTGACCCCTCCATCACCCCAGCTTCACTTCAGTGTTGAAGGGCATAGCACCCAAGACTGTTCTACCCTCTTTCAGTTCTGGGAAGTAAGAGTCAGCGTCCGTATGCCTGGCTCATTGCTGTCTGTAGATCTGTTGTCTGTCTGGTTTCTGACAGGGACAGAGAACATCTGTTTTTGTTATTTTTCTGTGGTTTCCTGATTTGTCACTCAATTTGTAAATAGATTTGTAAATAAACTCGATGACATTTTAACAAGGGATCAGATTTGGTCCAAAGCTTGCATCTTGAGTGGCACCCTTTAAAAGTCTCCAAGAGCTGCTCCTTTGCCCCACTTGAAGTTCTGCATCCCTAGAATGAAAATGGCTGTCTCCGGGGTTGGGGATTTAGCTCAGAGGTAGAGCGCTTGCTAGCAAGCGCAAGGCCCTGGGTTCGGTCCCCAGCTCCGAAAAAAAAAGAAAGAAAATGGCTGTCTCCAACCCTTAAGTGACACCCTCATGATGGTAGTTCCCTGACCCAGTGTGAGCTCCAACACGATTTAACTGAGCAACTATATATGCCTGGTGTGCTGCCTAACCTTAGTGAGAACCGGGTCCTAACAGCTTTCTCATGCCCCAGGCACAGTTCTTTTGCCTACCAGGAAGCCAGGGACTTGAGTCTAACTGATTACCTGCAATCCTGTCCTACACAAGTAAGACCTATGAGGGCTCCCCACTGTGCAAAGGCTGCATCATACTTTACCTTTGTTAGCTAAGCAGCCAAGAACTCTACGGAGATAGTAGACACCAGGGCAAGGCTGCCTGGTGTTGATAAGGTAAACCTACAAGCATATCGAACTTGTCACAACTCACTACTTGACTGTTGGGTGCAGAGAGCCTTTTAAGGCAGAGGATGAGTTGACAATCAAGCCACTTTGTTTTCAGTATCCAGTTTGAAGAGAAAGGGAAAGATGGTCAACTTTATATCAGCTTCTCCCAGGAGAGGAGACTGTTCATTGAATGCCCCAAGAGCTCTAACAAGCCAGAAAGCCACAAACTCAGCTCAAGATAGAATCCAAGACCAAAGGCTGACATGGTCTCCTTGGGCTGTACTGAGAGCTGCAAGGAGCAGCATTAGTAAAAGGTCCACGGTAGTTGTAAGGCTGCTCTAGGCCTGCCCCAGTCCTATGTGGGTAAAACTTTGAATGCAATTGCTTGGCCTGGAGTAATACCCAGTCATTGCAACACAGGCACATCTAGGAACTCCAGTCTGTTCTGCACCTAAGATAGCCAAGGGCCAGAGGCTACATAGCTCATCTCCTAGCACTACCACTTAATCCCTAGAGATAACACGTCTCTGAGACACAGTACCCCATCTTTTAAATGAATAGTGAGCTAGACATGGTAGCCCGTGCCTTTAATCCCAGCACAACCACCAAACTAGCTGTAGCTAAATTGGCAGTTTGCCTGGCATTCACAGGGTTCTAGATGCAATCCCCATCAGCACATGCCTGCAATTCCAACAATAAGGAGGTGGAGGCTAGACAGATAATTCAAGGTCGTTGTCTTCAGCTACATATCTAGTCTGATTTGGGGAATCTTCTGGAGGCCTCACTCCCCGTCCTTATCATTACCTCTGGCCATCCAACATACACCACCATCCATAAACTACCAAGAGTATTGGAACTCAAGCCAGAAAAATAGAACCTCAGCAAACTTCCGGTTCTTCCCATTGAAGCCCCGTCCAAAAGTACGAGTTTCTGTCTATCAGCTTCCCCCTTACCCTTCAATACCTAGCTGAAATTCACCTGGGGGAAGCCCTCCTGGGACTTGTCTTAACTGTGGGGTGCCCTTTCAACTTCCTCTAGCGCATCACTTATTAAACAGTGGAGTTGGGAGCTCAACCCCATCCAGACAGCGCTTACCTGGAAAGGAAGAAACGAGGGGAAAGGATCAAGCTGACATCCTTGATCAAGCAAGACCCTGAAGAAGGCGCCCGTAGCATCAAAATCCCAGGCTTCCGGTCTGTTGGAATCTAAAAACGCGGCTGCGAAGGGTGGAGCTGGCCCATTGGCACTAAGCGCAGGTGTGTCCTAAGGATCTGATGGGTCCCATAACTTGGCAGCCCAGGTAGAAGCATGAGTAGAGGGTGAGCAACAACTGGGATGTATTGGCTGCACAGTCGGTGAGTACCTGTGAGCTCTTGCACGTAGGCGACGTGTCCCTCCCTTCCCCAAGTTTGAGGCACCCCTGGTCTTAAGGGAGGCAGGGAGGTGAGGTCTTGACACTGCACCAGGTGACTCGGTGGCCTAAATTCACCTACAGTGGACCCTAGTCTTTGGGACGCTGAGCCAATGGCAGCTTTCCGGGGTTCCTGCTTCTGATGTTCTGTGTACTCCATCACCAGGACCCCCAAATGGAAGTCAGACCTGCGGGAACTGGGTTCCAGTTGAGAGCCACATTTGCTCTTTCACTAGGAGATGCAGCGAGGTTTCCTAGTGAGCACTTATCATAGGCAGACTCAGCACATCACTAACATACATGGGTGGGGCTTGAGCAGCCTCCAGGAGGTCATCATCTTCAAGTCGCTGGCCGCTACAAAAGACCATACAGTTCCCTATCTTCAGAGACTTATAGGAACACATGCTCCTGAGGAAGAGCAAATCCTGGTTCTGAAGTGTGTCAGGAGAGACTGCTGTAACAGCGCATACACAGGCACGGTGACACATTTTGTTTTAGACAAAAGTGATAGATTATAGAAAGTCAGTCCTGCTATCATCATGGCTATTCCAGAACATTCACAAAGACTAGGCTATCGGTATGGGTATTGCCAGAGAGGAGAAGAAACCCAGAGTTGAGAAGTGTCAGAGGTTGGAGCTGTCAAGGAAGACACCCTGTACTTTTATTTCCCCTTCCAGGACTGTCCTTCCCTACCCTACAATTGAGGTTGGGTCCAGGTTCCCACCAGCCCTCTTTCTAGAATGCCCTGGGCAGAGCCAAACATCAGAGTGACTGACCATTTGAGAATGCTGGAATAGGTAAAGAAAATGAGAGTCCAAATTTCACAATGCTCCCGAGGACCCATTGCAAACAGTGAAGGAAGTCCTGTAGCATCCTATGGTCAGTTTCCTGGATGGCTCCTGTGTGGTTTTCTTCCCAAAAAATGTGAAATAATCACCACCTCCAGTAACAGAGTCATTTTGCTCTTTGCAGCTAGCACAATGTCTGGCTCATTGCAGCTCCGTAGGTGTTTGCTCGGTGAGTGAGCCAGGCATTCCCACAAAACAGTGGAGTCCTGGGGGTTAAGGGCACTGACTGCTCTTCCAGGGATCCTGAGTTCAATTCCCAGCAATCACATGGTGGTAATGAAATCTGATGCCTTCTTCTGGTGTGTCTGAAGACAGCTACAGTGTACATATATAAATATGATAAATAAATCTTAAAAAAAACACATTGAACTCTTAAGCTCATCTCTTAGAAACTCCCTAGGGCATGTGTTGCTGAATGAAGTTTTGTACTAATCCCACCAGAGGAAAATGCTACCTTAATCCTTCCCCTCCCAACACCGAGCTAACTGCACTGAGGAGGACCTGAAGGCTCAGAGTAATGAGTCCCTCATTCAAGAGTGCATGCTTTCTTGTCCTCTCTCTCTCTCCCTCTGTTTGTCTGGAGCTGGAGAGATGGCTCAGTAGTGAGAGACCTCTTCCAGAGGACATAGATGTGATCCCCGGCACCCACAAGCCAGTTTGCAACTCTGTAACTCCAATCCCAGTGGATCTAATGCCTTGTGAGCACTGGGCATTCCCACGTGGTACACAATTAGGCATGCAGGCTGAAGCCCATACACACAAAAAAAGGTTGTTGATTTGTTTTGTTTTTTTTTTGTTTTTGTTTTTTTTTTTTTTGCAGGACCAGATAGACGTGGGGGTAGTGAGCAGTAATTTTGCATCAGCACCTGGAGTGGAGGCAGAGGATAAAGATAAATTGGATGCACACATGTGTGCGTGCCCGCGCGCGCGCACACACACAGATACTCACGCACTCACGCACACACTCATGCACACACATGTACACACATACTCACACACACATGCACATCCCTCGATTTGCTCATTCCATTTCCAGGCCTACCCTTTTCCCATATTTTTTTGTCCCATGGCTGTTGCCCTCCAGGAGAGACAGCGCTCACACATACTGAGTCCAGATGGCTAAGCAACAGGGAGAAGACTCAGGTACCTTAGCTCTCACTATTTGAAGGTATAGGAGAACCACCCCCACTGAGATGCCTCAAGAAAGCTGGGTGTGGTGGTGCATGCTTGTGACCCCAGCCCTCAGGAAGTGGAGTCAAGATTGCAAGTTGAAAGTCAGCCTAGGCCACATAGCTAGATTCTGTATCACAAAGGTGATGGAAAGAAGCTGGAGAGATAGCTCGGTGGCTAAGAGCACTGACTGCTCTTCCAGAGGTCCCGAGTTCAATTCCCAGCAACCACATGGTACCTCACAACCATCTGTAAGGGGATCCAATGCCCTCTTCTGGTGTTGTCTGAAGACAGCTGTACTCATACATAAAATAAATAATTTTTTTAAAAAGATACTTTATTTCCAATGGCAACAGCTGGTCTACGGCCAAAGCAGAGTGACCCCTGTAGCCTAGCTCAGAGCAATCAATCCCTCAAGGACCCCCAAACCTTGACATACTCCTCTATACCCTAGCTCTATGCACCTTGTTCTCTCCCAGTTCTTTTGTTTCTCAGCATACAGGAGGCCACGCCTACTCCATAAACTGATTTCCTGCACATCCCTTCCACTTAAGCAACAAAAAGTGGAGGGAGCTGGGCATGGTAGCTTACATCTGAGGCCCTGGTGCTGAGCCTTCCAAGGCTGAGGCAGGAGGGTTACTAGACTTGGAAGTTTACTATTTATTAGTTAATTATGACCTGTCCAGGCCTTGCCTCAGTAACTTCCCTGTTTTCTGCCTGAGGTAGGTGGAAACAGACTCTTGCTTGGTTGTATAAAAACTAGAAGTCCCTGAATGAACAAAGCCCGTCAGCTGTGGTGGTGCATGTCTATGATCCTAGTGCCCGAAGGCTCAGGCAGGAGGATTGCCCAGAGTTGAGGCAAAGCTAGATTACACAGTGAATTCAAGCTGGATATGGAGGGGCACACCTTTGACTCACTGCTTAGGAAGCAGAGACGGGCAGATCTCTCTAAGTTTGAGGCCAGTCTGGTCTACACAGTGAGTTCCAGGGTGGCCTGACACCAGAATGAGATTTTATATCAAGAAATGTGAGGAAAGGGAAATAGGAAGGGAGGGAGGAAGAAATTTAACTTAACACATGGTGATAGAAATCAGGGGCCTAGTCACTCCCTAGCTGTAGTTTGGGGACATCCCTAACCAGCATTCTGGGATGGAATGCACTGCGACCCCTTGTTCTTAGTTCATACATTCCCTGCTGTCCTTATCTAACCAACAAAATCCACCTAAACAGCACATACTCTTGCTGTTGTTAAGAAACGGTTTCATGTAACCCAGGCTGGCCAGCTTATAACTAATGGATAGATGGATGGATGGCTTGAATCTCTGGTCCTCCTCCTTCTGCCTAGTAGAGTCCTAACAAAGGTAGCATAGGCATTCGCCATCACCCACAGCGACATTCTTTGGTTCCTGCTATGGTACACCTAAGACTTGGGCAAGTACATAATACAAGAAGAAAAAGAATTGTTCTCTCAGCAGCTAGGCTAGACCTTTAACCTACTCTTCTAGCATTGCCCACACACTGCCTGACACACGGGTACCCAGTAAGGCGCTCCTTCTCCCTCTTCCTACTTCCCTCAGTACGGTCCCAGTCTACCCTCTGACTTCTCCATGGAGGAGGCAAGTGTTCAAACTCCTGGTTTCTCTCTCTTTTGCTTTCATTCCTTCCACACTCCTCCTCTTCCTCCTCCTCCTTCCTTCATCAGTCACCTGGAAACCCTTTCTCCCTGCCAAAGGTTCTCCTTCTCCCTCTCAACACTCTCTTCCCCTTCTCCTGGACCCTCTTAAATTCTGGCTGAAGAGAGAAGTCAAGTCGCATACATAACCCTGGGCCTGCCCCAACAATCCCAGGCTCTAGGTGCTCAGTGAGAGGGCCCTCAATCCTTTCAGGGGAAGGCAGAAAATTCTGGCTTCTGCTCACAGTAGCCTTGCAGTTCAGCAGAGCACCAGCAAGCAGGGTCCACAGACCCATCCAGAGATGACGATAACTTTACAGTGTCTGAACTTCTACATCAGTGTCCTCTTTTCAGTGCTCAGTCACAACTCTGGGCCATGTGAGGTTTTCTTCTGTTTACAGATAGGGAAATAGATGGAGGGAGTGTACCTAAATTTCCTTCTAAGGTATGGCGGACCAGAGACACTAGCGGTCTATTACAACACTAAAACACTCGCGTTTTCGAGCATCAAGCCTTTTTCCTTCCTTCCATGCTGGGCAGGGAATCCAGCACTTGCCACAGAGTAAGCAAGTGCTCTATCACTGAGCTACACAGTCAACGTCCATCTCTAAAAGTTTACTCACAGCAACCCTACAACGTTGACAGCTTCCCTGCAGGAGAATCTGCAGTTCAGAGAGGGGAAAGGGCTCGTTTTGAAGCCACAAAGCTTCAAAGAAAGGGGCGTGGGGAGGGGGAGGAGGAGAAGAAACAGCACCACCAGCTAGTGGGGGGCTGGAGAGGGGCGGTGGAAATGCAGGCCAGGACTAGCTCCGACACTTGGAGTCAGGCTCCGCCTCTTGACCTTGTTCTCTGCCCGCTGGGAAGTGGAGAGCTTCAAGGGATGGGGGGTGGAGAGCAGTCTTAGCTCGACCCTGGCCACCGACAAGTTGGGCGCACGCCTTGGGGTGTGGCTTCTTTGGGTGGCTGACGGCCTTGAACTCCGGATTAAGGGGCCCAGGCCAGAGAAAAGCCCCAGAGACTCAAAAGACTTTGACCAGGAAGGTTGGAACACGGAAAAGAGCCCGAGGAAGCGTGTGAAGGAACGGGCGCAGCTTCTTCCTGTGCAGGTCAAGACCTTTGGTTGGCACTGAAGGAATCCCTCAAAAGCCGCGGGAGGGAACAGGGCTCCGGGGCGGGGCAGGTCTCTGCAGCTTCCTTGAGGGCAGGACCATAGACAAGGCCGGGTCCGGACCTGAGTCTGCCTGTGACACTCGGGACACTGCAAGCCTCCTGCAGCAGCGAGGGCCCCCGGAGGCCCGCGCTTTCTCAGAAAGTGAAAGGAGTGGGCAGGGGGCGCGGCCGGGGCGGGGCGGGGCGGGGCCGGGCGGGCGTTGCCGAGGCTCCGCCTCGGGGCAGTCCCAAGCCCCAGGCGCTGAGCGTCTCCAGTCCCCGCCGCGCCGCGGGCTGGTGGGCTCGGCTGCCGCTCCGGTGTCGGGAGATGACCCTGCCCGGACACCCGACGGGCATGGCGCGACCACGGGGCGCGGGGCCCTGCAGCCCCGGGTTGGAGCGGGCTCCGCGCCGGAGCGTCGGGGAGCTGCGCCTGCTCTTCGAAGCGCGCTGCGCCGCAGTCGCCGCCGCAGCGGCCGCAGGGGAGCCCCGGGCCCGCGGGGCCAAGCGGCGTGGGGGACAAGTGCCTAACGGGCTCCCGCGTGCTGCCCCTGCTCCGGTGATCCCGCAGCTCACTGTGACAAGCGAGGAGGATGTGGCCCCGGCCAGCCCCGGGCCGCCGGACCGGGAGGGGAACTGGCTCCCAGCTGCGGGGTCGCACCTGCAGCAGCCACGCCGCCTCTCCACCTCGTCCCTCTCCTCCACCGGCTCCTCGTCGCTGCTCGAGGACTCGGAGGACGACCTGCTGAGCGACAGCGAGAGCCGGAGCCGCGGCAACGTGCAGCTGGAAACCAGCGAAGACGTGGGGCAGGTACGGGCCGCGGGGGCGGGGCCAGCGGGGGCTGCGCGCCGGGGACTCCGCTCCCAGCTCTGCTCCGACCGCTTTGCTTCCCCCGCCGAGAGCCCAAGCCAGGGGCAGGGGACATGGGGATGGAGAGGGACCCAGGACGACCTCTCGCCTTGGTTCTTTTTTGGGGGCTAGGCAGGCGATGGTAGCTGAGCGCTTGGGCGTCTAAAGGAGGTTGAGGAGTACGCGACCCACGGAGCGGGAGCCAGCGGGTCCGCGGGCATACCTGGGTAACTGTCAGGTAGGGCTGGAGAGATCAGAGCCGGGTAGTCTTACCCTGGGAGCCCTGAGAGAGAAAGGGGCGCGTGAGCTTTTCTCTCTCCTCCCCCTCCCGGTGCCGCGGCCCCACCCCCGCCGTTGCCACGGTTTCCCTCTCCTGAGTGGGAGTGGAGCGGAGCTCCTGGCTCGGCTCCGGAGCCGCTGCCGTCTGCTCCCCGCGCGCGCACGAGGCGTGGATGCGGGAAGGGAGGGGCGCGGGGCTAGAATGGAGCGGAACCAAGATCCACCTGCTGCGCCCCCCTCCTCGCCCTGGCCTACTGCTCCTAAGTTACGGGAAGGTAAACTGAGTCTGACAGGAACTTAACTAGTCTCTGTATGTAGTAGTGTAAAAGTTCGCGGGCCTAATTAACCGTCAATATCACCCGCCAATATTAGGTGAAGTCATTATTCGTGGTATGGCCCTCCTTTACTGGAGGTTGAACTCGGGGCCTCAAACACGGTAGGCAAGCATAACCACCACTGAGCTACATTACATCCTCAGCCCTCTATTCATGACACTAATTTGCCAAGTTACAGTGAAACACAGTCTATAGCCCATTTAGGCCTTGTACTTACGATCCTTCTGTTTCAGTAATCTCCCTTGTTTTAACCATGGCCAGATAACTAAATGAACTGCCTGAGGACTGTGCCGCGTTGCTCTAGATTTTACGCAAGCGTTCCTCCAGTGGAAAGAGAGAGACCGGGAACGCCCCACTCTGGCCAGAAGGCCGGAGTCCTGGTGACTTCGTAAGACGCGCGCCCGGGTTGCCTAGCCGCCTTGAGAGAGAAGAGCGCTGAGGTGTGGCCTGGGCCCTCTGGAACCCGGCATCCCTGCACACTAGGACTGGACCGAGCGAGGGAGGCAGTGTAACAACTCCAAGTGGCACTGTGACTCAGAGACTTACAATACAAAAGAGAAGGGGGGGGGCTCACAGCAGGTTGTCGTCCCCCCACTTCCCATCATCAGGTGTAGGTGCGGGGGCTCAGTCACGAGTCCGCTGCACCCCTAGTCCTGACAAGTCAGAGGATGATCGGGTACAGTGGTCGTCCTTGGGGCGACTCTAGACTACGTACTGAGGCGAATGTCGCCGAGGTTCCTCCAAAACCTTGGCTTGTGAGCAGTGGGAGGACCTCTGAAGAACCTCAACGGTAGAGCGGCCACTCCCCTGCTCTAATCTCAGACACCCTGTGAAGGGCGCGACCCGTGAGAGCTGGGAGGACCCAGGCTGGGGCGCAGGCACACTCGCTTCCCTGTTCCGTCCGCCAGGACCCCCTAAGTGCTCAGGGAGAGGCTGTGCGGGGGAGGACCCGCAGTCTAAATCTGGGTCTAGTGTAGGTAGCTCCCGCAGGGGTCAGGACATCCAGGAGAAGCCCAAACTAGTGGTTCCCTGCAAGTCTTCATCTTCCTTTCCCACCCTGGTCCTCGGCTTCTCCAGGAACCCGCAGGAGTAGGTCCAGATGGCCTCTCCGGGCCCTTTCAAACTCCCAGGTTGTCTCCCAGGCTTCCCAACCCCCAGCCCGCCGGGGCCTCCCCGAAGGCAAACAGCTCGAGAGCTGCAGATAAGCCTGGAGCTGTTGACAGAGGCTGCCCGCGTCTGCGTGGAAGGGCTGGGAGCGGACTTTGCCTCACAGCAGGCCCCACAGCACGCCTGCTCGGGCCGCCTTTTAGGGCTTCCCCCGGTCAGGAAGCAGAGCGACTCCCACTGACCGTTAAGGATGCACCTGGGGAAAGATAAGGTGCCAGCATTCTAGGGCTGCAGTCTAACCAGCCAGCATCTCACACCCGACCTAGAAGGCTCTGCCTGTCTCAGCCAGGTTCTACGACCTTTCTTTTACTTCCTAGTCGCTTGCACAGCCTGCTCGGGGCAGGACATGAAGGGCTGGCCTGGACGCTTTGCTCCCTCCAGCGGTCCTTTTCTCTGATAGAAGGAAAATTCAGGAACAAGAAAAGCTGAGGAACCAAGGGAGAAGCAGGAGGCCTACTCCAAGGGCAGGTGCTGTGACTCTAAGGCCTTGGCTGTCTCCTCAGACATTTGTGGGAGTGACCCTAGCAGAAGAGAGGGTGTGTCGATTCTTTTTCATCTGGTTTTATTGTCTCAATGACTCAGGCTAGGTGAGGAGACCTGGATGCTGTCCCCTGCTGGACTCAACCCCCACACATCATTTTTCACTAATTATAGAGCAGAATTTAGGTTAACAGACTTCCTTTTTAAAAAGCAAATGCCCATGGGAAGGTGAAGTCGTGGGTCACTTATACCTTAGTGCAAATCATTTAGTAAATTTAAATTGATTGCTCTCCCCACCGTCACCACAGGGAGTGCTAGTTTGATAGGACAATTGGAACATTGGGAGGGGGTTGGGCTGGCAGAAATTTCAACCAGGATTGGTGACTCTATAGGAACAGAGTGAATCTCAACCTTCCTAATGCTGCAGCCCTTTAGTGCAGTTCCTCATGCTGTGGTGAACCCCAACCACCATAACATTTTTATTGCTGCTTCATAACTGTAAGTTTGCTACTGTTATGAATCATAATGTAAATATCTGTGTTTTCTGGCGGTCAAACAACCCCTGTGAAAGATTTGTCCCTCCCAAGGGGTTGAGATCCACAATTGAGAACCTCTGTGATAGAGGCAGAGAACGGGAAGACAGAGGAAAAGATGAGGTCTGCTAGCGAATAGGCTGTCTGGATCCATGTGAGGGGCAGATGTCCACAAGGCTTCCAAACAGAGCTTAGACAAGGAAGAGGTCTAAGGCCAGGACACAGCAAGTCCCTACTTATGGAGACACTCATCTGTAATGAAGAGAAGTTATCAGAGGGGCCTCCTTTGTCATCAGCAGAGGACACAGGCTTCTTGGCCTTTGTACCAAATGTCCAGGCAGCCTACGGTTGGTGGAAGCAGTCTCTCCTTGGAGGGAGGGGTGGACCATATCTTCCCTGATGTTATGAGCCAAAATCTTCACCCACCCAACAACCCAAGAGAGACTGTCTAGCAGGCCTTTTGGATTTACTTGTTTGTGAGTGCGTTATGCTCCCTGCAAAAGAAACCATTCTTCAGAGGAAGCTGGCCATGAGTTGGCTTCTATGGCGCTTACAACTGGATCCACATCACTGGCAAGGGAGCTACACCTTGTTATAAGAAGCTTCAGGAGCTGACTATGGGAGGCTCCGCTGAGATGATGGGCAGGAAAGCTCTTTGTTTCCTGCAGGGATAGAATCTGCTGCTGTTTGTTCTACAAGACTCACAAAACCAAGGCAGGGCGAGTGGGGAATGGCTCTATTCCATATCAGCTCAGAGACTAGTCCATACTGTTACCACGCATTAACCAGTCAACCAAGCAGGTAGCATACACATTTTTTTTTTTTTTTTTTTTTTTTTTGGAGCTGGGGACTGAACCCAGAGCCTTGTGCTTGCTAGGCAAGCGCTCTACCACTGAGCTAAATCCCCAACCCCAGCATGCACATTTTTAAAGACCTATCTCAATGTTTCTCAGCCTGGCCTCAGATTCCTGGTTCACATAATCTTCCTTTTCCAACCTCCCAAGTAGCTAGGACTACAGCCATGCACCACCATGTCCAATGAGCCGGCTTCTGTGAGGCTTCTCCTGAGCCTTCGTCCTTTCACTGAAAGTAGATCTCTGAGTTCAAGGCCAGCCAGGGCTACACACACACAAATAAAGAAACCCTATGTTGGAAAGGGGGGGGGTGGGAAGGGAGAGAGGAAGGAAGGAAGGAAGAAATCACAAAACCTCCAAAGGAAGGATGGTGAAGTTCCCTCACACAGCACAAGCTGGTCCTCCCACCAGGATGACTTGAGAACTAAATGTACCCTGGTTAAATTCCTTCTTGCCCCGCCCTCCCTTAAAGTTTTGTTAGGTTTTTCAAACCACCCAAGCCTTTCACCGTTAAAAGTAATAGGAGGAAGGCCCCCTAGGTTCACCTCAGAGGTTAAAACCTTCATAACACCCTCTAGCTATAAATGTTTCACCCTGTAAAAGCATATAAAAACTGCTAGCTGATTGGCTCGTGGTGAGGAAGTTGGGCATAAGTGGGAGTCTGGAACCAGGGCATGATGATGCTAACTTGGACGAGCCTTGATTTCCTCGTGTGGTGATCCAGGTCGTATTCATGCTGTGTAAGGCATCAAGATCACATTGAATGTGAGAGAAGAGGTCCAGGATACTTCTGCTAAATATCACCTTCCTGGAATCTTACTGGACGGTTTGGAGGGCGTTTCATAATAAAACCTGGATTTATTATGCAGCAAAATGCAAACCTTGTATGTATTTAAAGATTTATAAAAGGAGTTTTGAAAGATGTCATGTTTCTAGTGGGCTGCTTCTGGCTACACCCCCAGATCCCTGGGGATTGGACATGTGATCACGCCCTAGTGTGCCATGTTGGGAAAGTGAGAGCAATGGTGACCGTAGGAAGATGAGAGGCTGCAGGGGATGCAGCAGGCAGGCAGTAAACAGTGGGGGGCTCGTGCTAGGGCAGCTGCTACACCTCCCGGAAGAAATGGCACTTGCTTGGATCACTGAGCTAGAAATCGTAGGAAGTCAGGACTAAAAGTAACCTCTCACTCCCTACCAAGTGCCTTGTCACCAACCCCACTTCTTTTTCCAAAGGCAAGGCTTTCTGGTCAATAGAATTCTGCTATTTAAGCTACCTCCTCATTTCTTAGCATTCCCTTTGGCAAGGAGGTTTGTTTCAAGATACATACATGAGCCACCCCCTGAATGTCAAAGAGCAGACACAAGACTGCTGAATTTGGGGTAGAGGGTGGAAATGTAGAGATTGGGTGGAAGGCAGAGTAATGGCCATGAGGCGAGAAATAATGCCCCCAAATACCTACACTCACTGCGGTTTTCTCTGCGGTCTTCTACTTTGCACTCACTGGTCAGACTTTCTGTTTCTTGATCCAGATCACAGCCAAGGATGCCTTGGGCTTTTGGCTTTCTTGTTTGTTTGGCTTACTAAAAAAGTGTGTAGGATCCGGGAACAGCTAGAGGGTCCTAGGGAGCCCCAGGCCATTCTTTTCACAAGCCCTGGCAGGCTGGCCTCCCTTCCCTGGTCCTGTCTGAAGAGTTGATTGTGGTCGGTGTGCCCTCCTAAGTGAGAAAACTAGGTCCCACGTGAGTAAATCCAGTATCTAAATTTGGCTCAATTTTCTCTAGGAGTTGGATGGAGGGAGTCAAACTCAGTTCATTCATTACAACAGTGCTGAAAGCCTAATTGTTTCCCCATTTTACAGATGAAGAAAAAATAATGCACATAAGCATTTTTTAATGTAGATATGCAGAATTTTAGTTCCATCCCTGGCTTATACAAGACGTCACCGTGATCTCACAATCAGCATCAAGTGATTCCTGATATTCACAGAGTTCAAAAATCTTGACAGAGCCTACTCATTAGTAGAGCTAGGTTTAACCCTGAGCCCTCTAGTGCTGAATCCCTGAATGCTTTCAGACTATCCAAGTAGCTAGAAGGAACTTTTCTCTGCCTGTCTCAGTGCCTGCCACACTGGTTCGAATTTTCTTTGGGTAGGCAGCTGAGTGAGTGAGTAGCAAACGCTTGCATGAACAAGTGCTTCTGGTGGGACGGGGCCAAGTTGAATTCCTGCTTTAGAGGGACATTACTGAGATACTGACTCGCAGACCTGGACTTGTTGCTTTCAGAAAAGCCATTGGCAGAAGATCCGTACCATGGTCAACCTGCCTGTCATGAGTCCTTTCAAAAAGCGCTACTCCTGGGTGCAGTTAGCAGGGCACACAGGTGAGCATCATTGCAGCTGGGTGATGTCGCTTTGACAGGAAGGTGTGGGCAGTTCTAACTGGTGACCCTGTGCAGGGAGTTTCAAAGCTGCGGGCACCAGCGGCCTGATCCTGAAGCGCAGCTCGGAGCCTGAACACTACTGCCTGGTGCGGTTGATGGCTGATGTGCTGCGTGGGTGTGTGCCGGCCTTCCACGGTGTGGTCGAGCGGGATGGTGAAAGCTACTTACAGTTACAGGACCTGCTTGATGGCTTCGATGGACCTTGCGTGCTTGACTGCAAGATGGGTGTCAGGTTTGTGTCCCCTCTCTCTTGGTTGGGCAGAATCAATCCGGGAACCAAGGACTGGGATAAAAGCTCACATGCCTGGTCCCTGCCCGCACCTCACAGAACTTACCTGGAAGAAGAGCTGACCAAAGCCCGAGAACGGCCCAAGCTGCGAAAGGACATGTATAAGAAAATGCTGGCCGTGGACCCCGAGGCACCTACTGAGGAGGAGCATGCGCAGCGTGCCGTCACAAAACCTCGATACATGCAATGGCGCGAAGGCATCAGCTCCAGCACTACACTCGGCTTCCGCATCGAGGGCATCAAGGTGGGTCAGGTTCCCCTCACTTTGCATGACCTCTCTTCTGCCCCATCTTCAGTGCTCATGAGCTCCAGCCTCGACCATCCCCAAGAGACACCCTCTGATAGCCATCTCTTCATCCCCAGAGGTTAAGCCCCCGGGGAGGTACCACTGCCCTTTGCATGATCCTCTCTCCCCTCAGATGGGTCCTGGTCTCTGACACTCCTTGCCCACCTCCTTCAGAAAGCCGATGGATCTTGCAGTACTGATTTCAAAACTACACGAAGCAGAGAGCAAGTGACTCGAGTCTTTGAGGAGTTCATGCAAGGAGATGCTGAAGTGCTGGTGAGAGGAGGCCTCTAGAGCCTTGAGGGTTGGGTGCTCTTGTTTACAAGGGTGCCTCTTGGCGAGTGTCCTTACCTGTGCTGTGCCCAGTGGTAGCACTTCCCTTGTGGTACTGTCATTGTTTTTCCTCCTCTCCTATGTGAGCCACATGGTGTCTGTGTCTTCCCCACGACAGTGTTTGTTAGGCAAGTCGAAATAAATGCATGGTGCTTCCCAGAGTCAGCAGAGCCGCCCGCGGTGTGACATTAATCTGTCCACTCTGACTCTTCCTTCCAGAAGAGGTATCTGAACCGCCTACAGCAGATCCGGGATACCCTGGAGATCTCTGATTTCTTTAGACGGCACGAGGTAAGAGGTGGGTGGGCTCAGGACCTGGGTTTGTGCTTTATGAGGTTAAGAATGGGAAAGTGGGGTGTTTCTGGGAAAGGCGGGTGGCCTGACTGCCATGGCGGTCGGCAGGTGATTGGCAGCTCACTCCTCTTCGTGCATGACCATTGCCATCGCGCTGGTGTGTGGCTCATCGATTTTGGCAAGACCACGCCTCTCCCCGATGGCCAGATCCTGGATCATCGGAGGCCCTGGGAGGAGGGCAATCGTGAGGACGGCTATTTGCTGGGGCTGGACAATCTCATTGGCATCTTGGCCAACCTGGCTGAGAGATGAGGCTGGGCCCTTTTCCCTCAGCTTGGGCCAGCTGGTCAGAGATGTGGACCTGTGGCTGCATCCCCACCATGCATGCCGGCAAGAGACTGGAACCCCGCTGGGCGGGCAGTTCACATGGTCCTGGAGGACCAGGTGCCATCCACTAAGGGGGTGTAGTACATTAGGAGCTGGCTTCTACACAAGCCTGTCTCCCAGAGCTGAATGACACTAATTTATAGGAGAGGAAGGAAACAGTGGGCTTCTCCCCCAGCCTTGTCAAGTGACTTTGCACCTCTCCAGAGGGTCCCGATCCAGAATTGTACTTCACAGGTATATAGACTTACTGGTCTAACTTCCTACACTACCATGGACACCCTTCCTAATAAAACTCAAAGATTCAGCTTCTGTGACTCAAGACTATTCCCCTTCACCTCTGGTTCTCTCTTCCTCAGTTCCAGACTCCTTCACATTCACTCAGAGAACTGAAGAATTAGAAGGGTTTTATTATCATCATCATCATCATCACCATCATCATCATCACCATCACCATTACTAAAAACATTTGTAGCACTGGCATGGGTCAGAGGAAAGATACTTATAGGGAGTGGACAATCCAGGATTCCCAACTGACTCCAAAGACTGAGAGTAGCCCAGGCCTTCCCCAAGAGGGTCGAGGATGGTTTCCAGTGTAAAAAGGCCAGGCAGGCCGCTTGGACATCCCTGAAACATGCCTGAACATGCAGCAGAGACTGCAGGGGGCAGAGGCTACTGCTCGCCTGGAAAGGAATCCGAGGAGGGGCCATTGCTAAGGTCAATGTCTGAATCTTCACCCTGGGGGCTCCTTGGGGTCCAGGAGCCATAGGTGGGGTTCCAAATGTTCTGAGGTTGAAGGCATCTGGATGTGAGGGTCTTGAGGCCAGAGGGCAGCTGAGAGCCAAGAAGGTCTCCTCCCCGGCTTTTCAAGTTCTGGGAACTCAGTTCCAGGGTCTTTGGGGATCTAAGACCTTCCAGTGACCTGTTCCCCGGCCCAGAGGCCCCTTCCTCCTCCACAATGGGCCCTGGTTCCATGGGCAAGGGCGAGTTCAGCACATCAGGGTCCTGAAATGGGAGAGTTGGGGGACAGGGAACCACATGGCTACTTTATGGCTTTCTTCCTGCCCTACAGAACCAGGGTAGTTAGAGGGGATCAAAGGGATATTGGGGAGCTGTGAGTGGGGTGGGGGCACACCTGAATGCAGTATTGAATGCGCTCCAAGATGCTGGCAAAGTCAGGGCGGAGCTCAGGTTGAAGCTGCCAGCACTGGGTCATGATTCGGTACCTGGGGAGAGGCAGGAGTTGATCTCTCCCAAAACCTTTTAATAACTCCCTCCCTGGGGGACACTGTTAACTCACACTGGCCCAGGACAGTTCCTAGGAGGGTCCATCCTGTTCCCTGTGGCAATGAAGTCTAGAACCTCCTGGTTGGTGTGTCCAGGGTAGGGCATATAACCTAGTGAGAAGATCTCCCAGAGCAGGACCCCAAAAGACCTATATCAGGTGGAAGGAACAAGCAAGCCCCATCATATGTAGCGTCCCCTGCCATCACATGAGGTGGCATGAAGGGATAGGATTAGCTTCAGGGCAGAAGAGGGGAGCACAGCAGGGGACGTGCTATTACCAGGAGTCCGTCTTGGATGTGAAAAGGCCCTCCAGGAGAGCTTCTGGGGGCATCCACTTCACTGGGAGCAAGGTCCGGCCCCCTTTGCGATAATAACTGGCCCTACGTAAAGAGAAAGTGATGAGTTTTTCGGTGCTGTCAAGCCAGCCTCCTTGAAGGAGCAGTTTTCCCAGTCCCTGCTCACTGGTAGATATCTCTTGCCATTCCAAAGTCTCCAATCTTGGCCACTCGGCTGTCTCCACTGCAGCTAAGCAGACAGTTTCGGGCGGCAATGTCTCTGTGGAACAGACTAAATAGTCATGCCAGCACACCGGTGCTCTGGCTTGTTCTGATTCACTTCTTTAAAGGTTGTGTACAGAGAGGGATGCTCTGAGGGGACAAGTGGGCCAAGGGTCTCCAGAGTCAAGATTGTTTCCAACCTGTGGATAAAGTGATTTTCCTCCAAGTAGTGGCAGCCCTGAGCTATATCCTGGGCCAACTGTAATAGGTCCTGCATGGTCAGAGGTGACAGTTGTCCCTGAGTTGGGCAGAAGGTACATCAGTTCATCCAGATCATAGAACAAATGGTCAGGATTTTAGAAGGTCTGGGGAGCCCAGAGAAGGGCCTTACCGGGTGTGGTCTGCTATGCCTCAGAAAGCTCTTCATGTCCCCACCAGACATCAGCTCCAGCAGAATGAGGCGAGGGGCAGCCTGGAAGCTGAGCCCCACACAGCGTACAATATTCTGATGGCTGAACTTGCTGAGTGGAAATGGTGCATATACCCCGTCACCTGTGGGGAGATAAGCAAGTCCTAGATCCAATTAAAGTGCAGAAAACCTCTGTGCCCTAATGCTGCCTCCCACCACACCCTCCTGCTGCCCTCAGGTGCACCTGATGATGAGAGCCTCCATGAGAAAGTCCAGCTCATCCTGAGGGGAGCAGAGCTCCGGCAGAGTCTGGGAGGGAAAGCAGAACACTCCTAAGCTTTGGCTGGTGCTTTAGGAGGTGATTAACGAAGGCTGTAGCACAGCCCATCCTTCCATAGGCCTACCCCAAGCGGAAGTCCTACCCCTTCTCACCTTGATAGCCACCGGAAGAGGGCTGGAATCCCCAGGAAGACCAATCACTAGTCCCTCATACACTTCCCCAAAGGCACCATGGCCAAGGGCTCTGTAAGAGAAAAAGTTGGAAGGAAGGGGAGGGCATAGACAGACATGGTCTATGTAGGAGGCCATGCCCCTTTGTCTCTCTGGTTCTCACCCCATAAGCCCAGATGACCTTCTCTGAGCTCTCTCTGGGCCAGGGATGCTCTCAGACACAAGCTAATGCTGACACACAGAGCTGGGGCAGAAGAGAGGGCCAGTGTCAGGGTCCTAATGTAGGATAAGGCCTCTCCTTGTGTTAATGCAGACCCTTCTGGGAGAAAGGCAAGCTGTGGGTTCCAGAACAGTCATATTCCCAGGTCTCTGCACCCCAGAAGTGGTGCAAAAGCTGACCCTCTACATGTTACTTTGCCTTTTGGAACTTCCTCTGCACAGGGGATTTGAGTTAGATGCTCTCTGGAATTCATAATACATCAACAGGAGGAAGGATGGGGAAAAGGGCAGGGGTTCGGGGTGCATACCATCGCAGGAGGTGGTCAAGGACTCACCTGAGTAGAGTGACATTGGCTGGGGAAACCTCAGTGAGCCCTTGGGGCAGAGGCCAGGCCTGGGCAGGGCTGAGCCCCACCTGACAGTAATATGGGTTGGGTGCTGTCCTGATGGCAGAGGTTCTCAGCTTACTCAGCTCAAGCTCAGGGCCTGGCAGCCTGGTTCCCCGCAGGCTCTGACATTTCTTCTGGTTCACTGCGGATGAGAAGAGAAGTCTACCATCTACCTACCCATCAGGTCCATGCTGCTGTCCCAGAACACCTTTCCAAAAGTCCAGCACTACTCCTTAAACGCTGAGAGGAATCTACCATTGCTCTGTGGGGGTAAGGGCCATGAAGTCAACCACACTTACCCTAGAACCACAGAGAAGTCCATCACACCTTAGTAGAGAAGGGTCAGCTTGCATCAGTCATGCTAGATGCCCATACCTAGAATTAGGACTCCACACATCATAAGGAGACTCAGCGTCAAGGCTGTCACAACAGCTCCCATCATTATCAGAGGGCTTGTGGTGGTTGGCAGGCCTAGGGAGAAAGAACGTCATCTCCAGGGGGAAGGCTCCTCTGTCCCTCCACCTTTAAGTATTTTTCTCATTCGTCTTGTGTTTTGTCTTTTATTTTTGAGAAAGGGTCTCCCAGTAGCCCAGGCTGGCCTCAGACTCTCAATTCTGCTCTAGCCCACCCAGTGCTGGGATCACAGGTGTGTGCTACCATGTCTGGGTACCCTTAATCTCATCCATGCTGTGAGCCCCATCTCAGTGTTTACTTTCCCACGATGCCACCCACAGTTGTCCTAGACAAAAGCAACTCTCCCTCTTGAGAGCCCCTTAACTATTTGATACCTTCCATAGCAACTGCCATTTTTAGATACATATCTATATCTAAATATCCATCTTGCCTCCCACACTGGCCTACATGTTCTTGACAAGAGACTGAGTCCTGATGCATTTCCAATGCTCTATGAAGACATACCCGTGCATGTGATATTATCCACAGCTAGCTCCATGCCCTCTGGGCATATGCATTCAGCCCTCCAGAGCTCTGCCTGCCACTGGCAGTCTTTGAAAGAGCAGTGACTGCAATTGGGGTGCCTTCGGATCTCCACCTCAACATCGCCCTCTGTGACTCTGAGTAAAAGAATAGGTATGGCAGGGTGGGAAGTGGGGATGGGGAAGGGACATACTTTCCAGGCACATGGCTAATTCTAGTCAGGAGTGTAGAGTGAGCAGTGGTCCCAAGCACAGCAACACACAGGGTGATGTCAGAGCCCTGGGGACTTCTTTTCTGTTGACCGATTTCATTCAGAGACAGACAAAAGCATGCGTGCACATGCTTGTGAAGTCAGAATCTGTATTCTCCTTCTGCCGTGGTTTTGGGTCATCAGGCTTCTTGAGAGGCAAGGGTTTTACCAGCTGAGCCATCTTGCTGGCCCAACCTGGGGACGTCAGTCAAGCCTGGACATTACATCTTCTGAGACCCATGAGCCCTGAGGTGTTTGGAGAGAATTCATAGCAAAGACACTTGGCTAGCAGTTTGGAATACCTGTACTAGAATCACAACTCACGGATGCTTCTCAGATGTTCCTGCACCATTTAAGAACTGGGTATCTCACAGCTCAGAGCAGCCGGTACCTATGTATGGTGTGGATCTAGGGATTGAGGAGGATGGCTGGCCAGGCTGAGAGGCTGGGGTTCAGGGTAAGTACCTGCCAGAGGTTGTAGGTAAAGCTCGCCACTAGGGTGGACGAAGGATATGCCATCTTCCCCATCAGCCCAGAGGAGGTCAGACTCAGAAGTATCACCGCCTAGAGATGGAGAGTGACAAAGAGAAGATTTAACTACAAAAAGGAGACTGGGTTTGGGGGAGGAGCACCCAGCTGCCTTGTGTGGGAAGCTGGCTTATGACTGGCAGGAAAGCTAAGATCTCCCATTGTAAATCCTGTGTGGCCTTCTCTACAGTGCCGCTGCTATACAGCTGCTGCTGAAAGGCTAGAGAAGGGGGTGGGGGATGGGGGACTGACTGTTCTGCTGGATCCCAAAGACCTGGCTTAGCCTGACTAGAACCCTTGTCTGTCTGAGCCCATCCAGACCACATACTGCTCTGTGAAATGAGGGATGTTCAGCCCACAAACTTCATTCCTGTGTGAACAAGGATGTGTTGCAAACTATTTATGAACAGGCCCATCCTGAGAGACCAGGGGTTCTATTTCTTTACATCAGTAGCCCCAAACTCTAGAGCATCTTAGGACCAATTAAAGCAGATGGCCAGCACGTGTCCTGCAGCCATGGGTTCTGGACATCGTCCTTGCTTTTCTTTTTAAAATTAATCATGATAACTAAGTTTTAATCAACAAATAAAAATCGTGTGCTTATTGTGTTTGAGACTTCGAAATGTGCGTGCATCGTGCAATCCTTTAAGCCAATAAACCATTGTTTGTAGCAAGAAATCTCAGAACTATTCTCTTAGGTTGTTGAGACTAGGGATGTAGCCTAGTACTAGAGCATTTCTCTAGCATGCCCAAGGCCCTGGGTTTGACTACAGGCTGGGTTTTATCCCCCACACTGACAGAACCAAAAATATCGGTATTGTCATTACCGTGTTGAACTAAAGATAACTTAAATTGACTCCCTCCATCTAATTAAGTTTCATTTTAATGTGTGACCAACATCCTCTCAGCTTTCATCCCTGAATTTTTATTTCTAATAACTTCTGTGATAAGCGCACTTTGAGAACTACAGACTTAAACCATCCTTGCCCTTAATTTAAACCCTCCCAGCTCTGCATGCTAACAAGACCGGCCCTAAATTCCTTAGACTTTGGCAAAGTAAGGATTTGTTTTTGGAACAGGCACTTGATTTAATTTCATGTGTGATTTGCAATTGATTTGGGCTTTCCTTTTTTGTTTTTAAGTCAGGGTTCCGTTGTGGGTTCTGCTGGCCTGAAACTCACAGAGATCTGCCTGTTTCTGCAGTTTCTGTAGTGATTAAAGAAAGTTGGCTCTTTGTAAAAAACAAAAGAAGACCAGCCTGGCTGGTGGTCGTGCACTCCTTTGATTCCAGCTCCTGGAAGGCAAAGGCAGGCGGGTCTCTGTAAGTTCGAGGCCAGACTGGTTTACAGCGGGAATTCCAGGACAGCCTATCTCGAAAAAGAAATCCTGTTTTGAAACAAAACAAAACAAAACAAGACAAGACAAGACAAGACAAGACAAGACAAGACAAGACAAGACAAGACAAGACAAGACAAGACCAGACCAGTCTGTAGCCCAGCCTGGCCTCAAACTCACTAGTTACTTAGCTTGGAATCCTTCTGCCTCCAGCACCCGCGTGCAGGCGAGCATGCCACCCCGCCCAAGTCTGACCAGGTCTGACCTTCTAAGAGCACCTGCTGGGGCATGGCACAGTGGAGAGTGGGACATTCCCCATCTCTCCTCTGGAAAGCTCAGGCCAGGCACTTAGGCTCTCCCGTCACATCACCCGGGCTGCCCGACCACCATCGCAACCGGTGCACCTACCCCGGTAGCCGCCGCTGCCGCCGCCCGCCGCGCAGGCCCCGCCGCCGCCTCCGAAGCCTCCCTCCGCAGCCCAGCGGAGCGCAGCCCAGGCCTCCGCGCAGCCTTCGCCGCCCTCGGCCCCTTCCCCGGGCGAGCGTCCGGCCTGCGGAGAGGGGGCCCGCGACGTCCAGCCGCCCCTTACACCTGTGAAGCGACAGCAAGAGGCGGGCAGTGGCGGTGCGGAGCTGCCCGCCTTCCCCCGCCTTTCCCCTCCGGGCGGCGCGCTCACCGGCCGCGCCTCCTCTCCTGCCGCTGCCCTGCGCCGCCGCGCGGGTCTCCAGCCTCTCGGGGGCCGCCTGAGTCCAGCCGCGCTCAGGTCGCCTCCTGTAGGACCTCCCGCCACCTCCCGCCGCCACCAGCAGCGGCTCTGGCTTCCCTGTGCGCAGCTATGGGGCCAGTGGCCGGTCAGGGACCGCGCCTGGGTCCTGAGCCCCGGGAACCCAGCGAGAGAGAAAGAAGGGCCTGGGACACTCAACTGGGGGTCGAGGCGACAGCACCCAGTGCACCTACCCGGAAGATGTAGGTGGCGCCCCCGCCACCCCCGCCCCCGCCGGCCCAGCGTCTCCAGCCTGGGACCCTTTCGCTCCCATCAGTCGTTTCATGCTCCCCAGATTCTCCCAGACAAACGAGCTGGCTCTCGGGGCTCCCCTGGGTGGCACCAAGGTGAAACGCTGGGTGGCACCAAGGGGACCAGGGACTCTCTCCTCCCCCAGCTGTCGGCCAGGGCGCCCCTGTCCCACTCGGCCCGCTTACTCCGGGACAGGCGTCCTGGCCCTGCTGCCCCACAAGGATGTACACCGGCTCCCCGCGACTGTGGAAGAAAACTGCCGAGAGGAAGATGCCGTGCGCCCGTGACAGGTGGTTTCGGGCGCCCTTGCCACCCGCCGCTCCGTAGGCGGAGATCCTGCGGGAAGAGGCTCAAGGTCGGGAAGCCGCGGTCTGGAAGCTTCCTAAGAGACTTAGATGGACTGTGAAGGGACGGGCAGACCGAGTTTGCACTTAGGTTCCACGTGTATTTCAGGAGTGTCAACGGAGATGGCGGGAAGAGTCAAGCCCCCATCTGGAGCCACCGTTGATTAGGCGGCTGTCCTATCGATGGTTAACATAGAAGGACAGACAATGGCACAATGATAGTGACTGACACTAGCATCCCTACGTAATATTTGAAGATAAAGCGGTGGGGCTCTGGGCCCTCCTTCCCTAGACTGTAGAGCCTCAGCCTAGCAGGTGATTGCCACGCTGTCCCTTGCCAGGCACTTACAATACTGGCCGGTGTCTGGCGCCCGCCACAGCTGCACGCCTTTGAGAGGCCCGGCAGCCCCCACTGTCACCATCACGCTGTTTCCTGTGTATGCCCGGTCGCACTGTGTTTGTGTGGGTCCCCTCCGGCCGCTGGCGCCACAGGTGTTAATCACCCAAGGCCCCCGCTTGCCTAGGTGCAAGGGAAAAGAGTCGAGCTCCTGTCCAGGCCTAGGGATCTGGAGAGGGTGAGCCAAGAAAAGGAAGGAGCCTGAAGCTCACCTAGAGGATTTGGGAGGGAAGCCGGCTTCAATCTACTGGGCGTAGGGATGATTCTCTCCTCCTGGGAATTGAGGACCAGCACCGGCAAAGGCGAGGGTGTTAGAAAGGGTGCCTGGAACTCCGAGTTGGAGCAAAGAATAATTCCTGAAAGGTGACAGGGAGAAAGAGGGATTAGAAGAAGATGCGGAATGTGGGAGACGCAGGACATAGATAGCCCCTCAGCGGTACCCTGCTTCCAGCCACACCCCGAATGCCGCCCAGCTGGTGCATACAGAGCCTGAAGCTAGACACCTACCACCCAACTGGGTCACCCAAGACATATGTCACGTCCTCTATTCAAGAGTTCTCACGGACTGACTTGGGCGCTGCACCGCTCCGGGTTGTGCAGCACCCCACCCCTCTTCCTCTACCTTCCTCCCAGGTAGTGCCAAGGCCCCACCTGATTCTGAGATTTGGACACGCTCCGCGCCTTTCTTGCTGCACTCTATCTAGAAGCACAAGGCCACCTTAGAAGGACCCATTGAGACCTGGTCTCTTGCTAATGCGGCCACAAATCTAGGTGTCTCTGGTTGGCTGGTGCTGACTACCAAACAGCACTTACCCGCAGCTCCCAGGCACAGCAGCAGCTGGCGGGAGTAGCCCATCGCCCGGTCTTTTGATCTTTTGGTTCCAGCTAAGGATGGGGGTTGAGAACTCGCTACTCTGGACCCCGGCTGCAGTTTATAGGCGTGTCCAGCAGTCTCAGAGCTATCACCACTACCCCGTCGATTTCCAGCTGGCCTGGAAACACTCACGTCAGACCCGGGAAATAGGAAAAGGCGGGGCATGAGGGCAGCGAGGTCCCCAGGCTTCCGGGAGGAGCCTTGCTGAGCTGAAGGGCTCTCAGTCTCCACACATGGTGCCCCTACAACTAGTATGAGTCCCTGGAAGGAGAAAAAATTGGCTTTACACTATTCCTTTGAGATAGCAGCCTGAATGGCAGTACCATCCTAGTACTTGGCAGTGGCTTGTGTGGGTCTCAGGATAGCATCATAGTGAATGGCTTTATTGGTGTCAGTGTTAGTGTATGTGTATGATCACACATGGGGAGTATGGAGAGTCAGGTTGGCCTCCAAAAATCCACCTGCTTCTGCCACCTAAGTGCTGGGATTAATGCCACCAGGCCTTGCTGGAAGGCGTTATTGCTTATCATTGCTGTGTAAGGCAGAACATCCCAATACCTCAGAGGCATGGCTTTCTGAGTTTGCTGCACACTGTTCCATTGTCCTGTGCACAGCCTCTTATGGCCATGACTGGACGAGGTGTTAGAAAACTTGGGCAGTGTCTGTCACATTTATAATCCAGTACCTGTCAAGTGGACATGGGACCCCATGTTTCAATGTTATTCTCTGCTTTCAAACTGGATGCCAGCCTGGGCTTACATGAGCCTTCCTCTCGAAAAGCTACTAGATATTTTAAAAGGACAGTAGAAGATTCAAGCGCTAGAGCACTCCCAGGCAGTGCAGAGTCGCTCAGATACAGTCCACCACCTGCAAAATCACATGGAAGGAAGGTTCTACAAGCCACAAGACACCCACGTCCTGAGAGAGCCCATGGAAGTAAGCCGTCAGATGGATTGTGTATTGTGCCCTTTATCTTTTGTTCAAAAAACTAATGTTAAGCCAGGCGTGGTGGCTCATGCTTGTAATCCCAGCATTTAGAAGGATGAGGCAGGAGGATTGCTATGAGTTCCCTTAAAACAAAGACAAACAAGCAAAACCTTCCTATCAGAATAAATCTTTTGCAAAGGATCTCAACTGTCTGTAGAAGAAAAAAGCGCTAATTTATTTCGTTAAAGTAATTTACTTATTCAGCCTCCTCCCAACCTCCCCCTTTGAAAGCTCCTAATTTCTAATCCATGGTTGTAAACCACCCAGGAGGCTAAAATCCCACCAGGGTCATTAGCACTATACAAATAAGTCTTGTGTGTTGCCTGCTCCAGTCCTCTGCTAGCCTTCAAGGGGGAAAGCAAGAGTCACAGGAGGATGTTTCTTTTCTTTTTTTTTTTTTGGTTCTTTTTTTCAGAGCTGGGGACCCCCCCCCCCCGAACCCAGGGCCTTGCGCTTCCTAGGCAAGCGCTCTACCACTGAGCTAAATCCCCAACCCCCAGGAGGATGTTTCTTTAGGAGGAGACAACTGAGGGAAGCTGGATCAAGATGAGGGAGAGCCATCCCAATAAACACATACTGGACTAAAAAAAAAAGTTGATGACTGAAGCCTAAATGCTAAAGATGTTTTTACATCTGAAAACTAACGTATGGCCTAGTAGGTAACTAGTTAATTAGTAAATTCTGAGTATCTAATACTAACAAGCTACAGGAGATTTTATAAAAATGGAGAACTCATGTCCCACTTAGTTCTACATCACCATTAGGAACTCTTCCATGGACAGAATTTTGTTTTAATAAGCTAAAGAAAGGAGCTGGCGGTATGTGGGGCTGAGGAGACCTGCAACTGGGGGAGCCAACCTGCAGCCAGAGGATGACAAACCTCTGAAAATCTGGTCCTGAGACCAGCAGGAGTAGGACTCCTCCCTCCCTGCTCTGGGCCTGTATGTCCCAGCATCCCTCCTCTCGCCTCCATCCTCCCATCCATAGCGCCTCTGCCACACCATTGAGGTGGTCAAGTAGCCTAATGGCCATGTTGCAGGTTAAACACCTCTCTTCTTATAAGGTTGTGTCCAGCAGGCACCTGGAATTCCTCTTCGTGCAAGTAAGGCCACAGCACCTTGGCTCCATTTACTCCAAAGCCTCTACCCACTCCCCAAAGGTTTGAAGTTTTTTTTTTTTTTTTTTTTTTTTGGTTCTTTTTTTTCGGAGCTGGGGACCGAACCCAGGGAGGTTTGAAGTTTTTGTTCCCCGCAATTAAAAGAGCTGCTCATTGAAGCCTTCTCCTGAGTCTGTTCTCATACCCCTCACAACCGCCTAAGGTTTCCATCACCCACTTCTTGCCTCCACTTCCCTCACAGGCCTCTAGTCTGATAGTGGGCGATCACGTCGCTTATGTTGGCTCACTGGCAGGGCCATACTGAACTTCTCCTGAGGATTTGGAAGAACAGTTATAGCAAATGATAGGGCAAGAAAGCCTGTGTTGGCCTGGAGAGACGGCTCAATAGTTAAAAGAACTTGTTCTTGGGGTTGGGGATTTAGCTCAGCGGTAGAGCACTTGCCTAGCAAGCGCAAGGCCATGGGTTCGGTCCCCAGCTCCGGAAAAAAAAAAGAACTTGTTCTTCAAGAGGGCCAGGGTTCACTTCTCAGTACTAAAATGATTGGTAACAATTGGTCACAACCATCTGTATCTCTAGTTCCAGGGGAATCTGATGTCCCTGTCTGGCTTCAAGGGGTAGCAGACACACACATGGTACACAGACACATGTAGGAAAACATCCATACACATAATGTTGTGTGTGTTTTCAAGACAGGGTTTCTCTGTGTCTTGGAACTCACTTTGAAGACCAGACTAATGCCTTGTACAGTAAAATATATTTTCTTAAGCAAGCCTATGTCAGAATTCAGAGGGAAGGATAATCTAGAAAGTACCAGTGCTGGTGGTTAAGTACACTGGAATTTGGTTTCTAGTACCCACAGTAGGGAGCTCGCAACCACACAGATCCAGGGGATCCAACATTATCTTCTGGTCTCTGTACACATGCCATTCACACACACAGATGAACACACAGTAGTTAAGGACACTGCCTGCTCTTCCAGAGGTCCTGAGTTCAATTCCCAGCAACCACATGGTGGCTCACAACCATCTATACTGGAGTCTGATGCTCTCCTCTGGCAGCAGGATGGAGCAGTCATATACATAAAAAAAAGCCCACTGAGAGTGTAGGAGAATGTACCAGGCTAACATTTGGGTTCCCCGACACCAGCCCTTCCAGGAGCACCCACTCTAGGAGCACTCTCACTGTCACAGACTCTCGGTCACAGACTACCATTCCCAGATGGGGACTGTTTAACTCCCACCTCTTTCCTTGAGATAATCCACCCTTGCTACCAACTCTGAACGAGACAAAACAGTCCAGATCAGTAAGACTAGAAAAGAATTTTATTTCAGGGCGTAGCACAGCAATCACACACCCTGACCTGGTAAAGATGGGAGGTGGTGAGAAGAGCTGTGCTCAGACTGTCCTGGGCCACCGCAGGGGAAACATTGAAGTCACTCCTAGCACAGCCCTCAGAGCTCCCAGGTCCTGAGCTGCAGTATCATAATGTAATATGAGTTCCTTCTGTTCTAAAAGAAGAGGCTCGATGTGCTCACAGGAAGGAAGGCAAGCTTGTGTTTCTCTCATGATGTGCACCGGGAAGCCTCAGGAGAATGAATCTTTAGCTCATCTTTAGTTCATCTTTAGCTGGGGCAAGTGCCCTATGTCTTGAATCCTCCGTTCTGGAGCACCTCTGTGGGCAGCGTCTGAAGGTACTGCTGCCTCAGGCGAGGTAACTGGGGATACAGTTCAAAGCCTTCTGGGAGGCTGGAGTTGGGGAGTTTATAGTGAAGGAGATGCTGCCGCAGATCCTGTGGAGGGCAAAACCCATGAAGTGAGTGGTGAGAGTTTGTTGAGGTTTGGTTCCTTAAACCCCTGTATCTTTCCCTTCCCAATACCCACAGTTCTACCTTGTCTGCCAGTAGCCACACCTTCTGCAGCATACTCCTTCGGGCAGCCTTCACCTCATCCTGGGAGCGTAAGAGGGAGATATGGCATTAAGCCGAGGATTGGTAGCCACCACTGGCCTCACTAACCCTCAGCCCAACCCCAAGTGGCCCACCAGCTCCCTCCGTCCCTCTGAAGATAGATTGGTGACTTACTGAGCTCTTTGGGTCCTGGCAGAAGACGAAACTATTGACATGAGCCACAGCTACAGTGTAGAGGACGGGGCACCAACGTGCATGGAGTGCACCAGTAACCAGGGCCCGGAAGTAGAGCTGAAGGAGAGCCAGGCTGTCTTCAGCAGGCTCTGTGTAGCACTCCAGAGGCACAGGCAGCTGTGACAGAGGGAACAATATGCTGAGGGCCAAGCTGGAAATGTCCACCAGTAGCAGCATGTGTCTGTTGGTCACATGTAAGCAAATCACAGGGCAGACATCAAGTCCTAGAAAGACCTCCTTCTTAGTACATGGATGAAGGGTGGAGGGCAAAGACTGGTGCTGGGCACAGCCTACAGCCTGAGCTCCTTCCTAGGATGCATGAAGCCCTGGGTCCCATTTCCAGCACACACACAAAGTATTGATTTCTTACAAGTATTTAAGGATGCCGAATGCTTGTGATGTAAGGTTAAATGAAAAATTCATTATGCAGTAATTCCAATTTTATAAAAATATAAAAGTATACAAAAGAGACTAGAAAAAATATAAATAAAGACAATTATTACTGAGCTGGGAGTGGAAGCATGTGTCTATCATTCCTGAACACATACACAAGGCTAGGGCAGGGAAATTGCAAGGGAGCGTCCAGCCTGGCTTACATAGGAAGACACCGTCTCAAAACCCTTTTCTTTCTTGAGACAGGGTCTCTTTATATAGCTCTGGCCCTGAACTTCTACATGAACTAGGCTGTCCTCAGACTCGCAGAGATTCAACTGCCTTTGTGTCCCAAGTGCTGGGATTAAATGTGTGTACCACTATACCTGGCTCTAAAATGTTTTTAAATAAAAAAAATATTATGGGTACCTATTACATTTTTAGATATTTTTGTTTTAATTGTGTGTGTTATATGCACACCTGAGTGCAAGTATCCCATCAAATGTGAAGCTCAGATCAGCTAGCAAGCTCTATCATCCGAGCTACAATCCTTAGCACGCTGATGACAGTGTTCGATCTCACCCTAGACTAGAACTCTGTATAGCCCAGGCTGTCCTTAAACTTCAATCCTCCTGCCTCAGCTAAGAGACTAGGGTTATAGGCCTGTGTTACCAGGCCTGGTTTTCTTTACAACATGTGAGCTGACTCTTTAGCCTGACCATTCTTTAGGGCTTTGCTTCATAGCCTTTTTGTAGTAAGCACTTTACAGAAACCTTTTAAGAGCCAAATTCTCCACAAACTTCCAGGGGTTGGTGAACAACACTGAGTCAACCTCTCCTCCATAGCATTTTCTCCTTCAGAGAAGTCCACTCTGATCTTTTAAAAAACTCTCTGAATTCTGACTTAACACACCAAGAATCTGAGTGATTAACAACTATGGTTTTGTTTTTCGGTCTTAGCATATCTTCATCTAGACTGTAGGAGTTCACAAGCAGAAACCAAACCTTCTTAATAACATGAACCCTGCTGTAGTGGTGATACACGCCTTTAATCCCAACACTCAGGAGACAGAGGCAGGATCTCTGTGAGTTTCAGGCCAGCCTGGTCTCCAGAGCAAGTTCCAGGATAGGCAAGCTACAAAGAGAAACCCTGTCTTGAAAAAAATCAATGATGATGATGATGATGATATGAACACCTACTCTCTGCCAGTTTCCATGATAAAAGTCCTTCTATTCCCTGCATCTTGATACTTTCAAAGAGGTAATGAGGTAATGATGCCACTGAAGCTCCACACTGCTCCAGACTGCCCCTAATGTCCAGTGCAAGGGTCCTAGGCAGGCCTGGATAGGCTGAGAACGTACCTGAGCCAGAGGCAGGCCAAGTGCTCGCAATACTCCCACATGCTCCCCAAAGAGGGCAAGGCGCAAGGTGACACTGAACCGGCGCTGCAGAGGAAGGAGGACCAGAGCCCCAAACAAGTGGTCTCCAAATGAGACGGCCTCAAAGTGGTCTAAGAAGCTGGCATAGAGGTCAGGAAAGGAGGTCAGGCCAGGGAGGGGGCAGTCCAGCTTGAGGTTTGGCAAGACTTGGGGCTGACAGAGCCGAGCTAAAAGAGCAGCCACTAGACGTTGTATGGGAGTCTCTCGAAAAAGCTCGCTATCCACCAGGTACACACACATGAGACGTGCCAGGCGGGCAGCAGGGGGCACAGCCCAGAGGGCCTCAGGGCGCCAGCTCTCCAGAACTAGCACCCACTGTAGGACCCGCATGGTGATGCCTACAGTGTCAGCAGCAGGCAGCCCAGAGGGAGTATCTGAAGCTCGGTGGTAGAGATGGATCAGCGGCTGGAAGGGCCAGTCAGTGGGCAGCAGTGGCTCCTTAGGTACAGGCAGCAGCAGACTTGAGACTCGCGGCAGCTCTCCACGGTACAACGCTTGGGAGGTCAGCAGACTGGCTCGAGCTGGTGAACAATGGGCCAGGTAGCAGCTGCGGATGCTGGGGAGATCCTGGCAAGCTTGAACTAGGAGAGCCCCTCGTCTACAGTGAGGGTCCCCACTGTTCCCTAAGGACAGCCCATCAGAGAAGTCAGCTGCCTCTGGACCACCTGAAGCATTTTCCCTGTAACATGATACAAAAGCCAAAACTAAGGGCTAGAATCACAGCATCCAGACAGTGTCCCAGATCTAGGGTTTCTAAGTTTAGTCCTGTGCCTTTCTGCTCCCCTGACAGCCGTTCACACCACAATGCTGCATGGCATTTAGGAGATGGCTCAGAAGGAAAGTTTATGGAAATTTGTATGCTTTCATTTTCTAGCTGTGCTGGGGTCAAGGTGTCACCTTTCCTATTTATTTACTTGTTTATTCATTTACTTAAAATCTACCATTTGTCTATTCATCATTTATCTATCATCTATCTCTATCCATCTATCTATATCTATATGTCAATATCTACATCTGTCTATATTGTTTTGAGGTAATCTCATGTAGTCCGGCTGACCTCTTGAGTGCTACGATAAAGGGTGTGCATCAGTGAACCAGGTCCCTACTTTGAATTAGAGCCTCACACATGCCAAGCAGGTGCTTTACTGTTCAACTACATCCCTAGCTTAGCTTATGTGACATTTTTTAGCCACTGTTATACTGTGGAGACTTATCGTTCTCAGGTGGGGGGACGGTGAATAACCTAACCTCATCTTCACTTTACTGAGGGAATAACGAATTAATTATAACATGTGAAGCTTGAGACTAAAACCTAGGTTTTGTTAAGAGTTCAGCAGCATCCAAAGTCCCAAGCCCCTGAAGCCTGAAGTGCCTGGACTTACGGCAGGAACCCCAGCCGGAACACACAGCTCAGCAGCAGCTCGTGGGCGAGGAATTCACTTCCAGGCAGCAGCCGGCTCAGCAGGACCAGGGCCATAACATGATGGAGGGCAGTGCTGGCAGCTGGCTCTGGCTGCGATGTTGCCTAGGGAGGAGGCAGGGCGGGCACTATTAGGCAGGGAGGCAGCATGGAGGACCGAAGCAGAGGGCATGAGGAAATGACAGAGAGATGGAGGACATGAACCAGGGAACATGGACTACAGCACAGGGGCAGTACAAACAGCACAGGTGGCAGAGAGGCAGGAGGGACCGCAGGGTGGGGCTGGCTCTGCAGAGAGGGACCCACCGCTTTCTGGGCTAGGGAAAGCACCAGGTACTGTAGGTGGTACTCATGGCGCAGGGCCCAGGCAGAGAAGGGTGTGAGCTGTGGCGCAGGTGCAGGAGCCACACACTGGAGAAAGTAGTTCTGGAGTCCTGGGGCAGTCAACACAACAGCCAGCTGAGGGAACAAGTTTGTTCAGATCTGGAAATTGACACTGATGGGTTCTGGGGCTCCCCAGACTGTTGCCCGCTCCTAACCACTCAGAAAAATGAGGCCTCCCTTCTCCCTCTTTCCTACCCCTGCTATTTGTCCCCACGCCTGGCCTATAAATGGACACCTGAGGCTTACCTGTCACCTGAGGCTTACCTGTCTGCAAAGCCCCTTGTGGATCTGGCCCAGAGTGTTGATAAGAGAGAGGAGGGCAGTGAGGAATGGGAAGGGTGAGGCTGAGCCAGCCACACTGAGAGGGGGACAGCCTCCTGCACAGCCTAGTGACACGAGGCTGGGGAGAGCTTCAGGGGTGGAAGCACAGGACAGCGGATTGCAGAGCGGGGAGCAGTCCCTGTGGGGAGAATATAGATGCTGAGGGGACCCTGATCTGGTGAGTGCAAGCCAGGATGTGGCTGTGCAGACCAGTGTTCATGTTCCTCAGAGTACCAAGGGTTGCTCCTGTTGGGAATTTGGGTTTCCTCAGGCTCCTAAAAGCCATGTCCTGGGATGGATTGGGGAGACAGACCCATGAGCCCCTCAGGAGAATGGTCTCCATCCCACACTCCCCCAGCTGCCATCACAGATCATACCTTAAGGAATCCCACATCCTGCCCAAAGGAGGCTGGCTCAGCAGTGGCAGCAAGAATTCATCCAAAAAGCGTTCCATGTCCTGAAGCCAATCCTCTGGGCACAAGCCTGACTGGAGGGCCAAGGTGTTCATTGAGCTGAAGGGCTAAAATACCCATTTTCCTAGCCCTATATATCTGGACCAGTCCCACCACATTACAGGTCTCAAATAAATCTGTTTGGAAGCTTCCACAGCCAGATCTTTCTTAAGGGGAGACAGCCCTGAGTTTGCTCTAGTACACATCTCGGATGCATGAGAGGGCAGACAAAAGCTGAGCTGATGCTCATCAACATGGGTCTCGGAAGCTCCCCTGGGAAACAGAAGTGGGAAGGGATGGGTAGAGTGGAAAGGTGAAGGTCGTACCTGTCAGTAGGAAAGAAACTGTCTGGCATGTGTGGCTCTGGAATTCCACACAGGACAGCCATATTTACACCCAAAGCCACACAAAGGGAGAGGTAGAAAAGGAACCAACAGGGGCTGGAAAGATGGCTCAGGGGTTAAGAGCACTGACTGCTCTTCCAGAGATCCTGAGTTCAATTCCCAGCAATCACATGGTGACTCACAACCATCTGTAATGAGATCTGATGCCCTCTTCTTTTTTTTTTTTTTTTTTTTTCTTTTTTCGGAGCTGGGGACTGAACCCAGGGCCTTACTCTTGCTAGGCTCTACCACTTACTCAGTGCTCTACCACTGAGCTAAATCCCCAACCCCCTGATGCCCTCTTCTAGTGTGTCTGAAGACAGCTCCCTGGGGAAAACAACTGGCCCATATAAAAAAGGGAGGTGGAGAACCTATAGAGAAGAAACAGGAGGAAGTGTGTAGGATCCAGATGAAGGCAGGCAGGCTGCACTCACCTGCTGGCTCCAGGTCTGATAGTAAGCACCCAAGAACAGAAGGCAGGCACTAGGCACCGGACCCAGGGCATTCCACACATCAGGTCTGCGCAGAAACTTTAGGGTCTGCTTTAGACATGGCTCAACCAGTGGCTTGAGTCCAGATACATGTGTCCAGGTGATTGAGGAAGGGATGGCCACCACACAGGACTCGACAGAGCCACTGCAGGAGTGTCAAAGGGGGCAAAGGTAAGCATCTGGCCATACTCCCTAAACTCCAGCCACCTCCCCCTCTCCCTGTGGAGGAGCACCCCTCTGTCCTGGGGTGGCTGCAGTGCACACCTGCTGACAGGCTTGGAGCTGGCTTACCTGGTGGCCTCAGGCTGTGTGCTAGCTGCCAGGGTCAGCTGGGTGAGCAGAGTGAGCAGAGAGGCCATCCGCTGCATGGACAGGGGCTGCAGGGGATGAGTGCTGAGCTCTGGAGGCAGTGTCTGCAGGGCCCGCATGAGCACTGGGTACAGCTCCCTGGGGAAAACAACTGGCCTTCACTATGCAGAGAGGCATGATCAGGGCACAAAGCACAGTTCTGTCAGGAGCTTCAACCTGGTCAAAAAGGAGCAGGAGGGAGACAGCCCAGGACAAAGACACTTGTGCAAGGCTAGGTCCTGCAAACCTTCTAAGTTACTGCATACTTGGGAACTGACCTCTGACTTCCCCAATATCCTAACGCTATTGACAGAGAATGCTGTTGGCCCACTCTTCCCTAGTGACTCCACACCGGACAGAAATCCCCTCATCATGCTCGGGGTCTTGAGCAAAGGATGTAGTGCAGAACTCACACTCAGAACAGCAGGGCCCTAGAGAAGCCTATCTCTTGCTTTTCCTCACCTGTAAAGGTCACCACCCTGGCCATAGGAGGCAGCCACGGCCCAGAGACGGAAGGCCTCAGTTGTCAGGATCTCTGCTTCTTCGAATGGCAAGGCCAGGTCACGTGGTGCTTCAGCTATGAATCGGCACAGTCGGCTCCTGACATCAAAGCTGCTTAGCTGGAGATAAGAAGGTAAGGGCGTCAGGGTCATCCAGCTAGTACTGGGTCTCTTGGAAACGGGCTCAAGCTGCCCTATTCTAAGTCTTTGTGACGCCACAGGGCCTATAGCTCTGGGCAGAGTTGAAAGAGCATTGGCCCCCTCTTTCAGCCTTTGTCCTTAGCATTTATTTGGGGCCATAAGTGCTCACTTGTCAGACATATGGAAATCAGAGGGAACTCCAGGAGCCACTTCCTCCTCCTTCCATGTGGGTTCCAGAGACTAAACTTGGGTCACCAGCTTGGCAGCAGGCGCCTCTGCCTGTGGAGCGTCTCACCAGCCAGTGCTCTTCCCTTCTCTTTAGATAGTGCTTGCTGGGCACTTCTCTGCTTGGCTATAGGTGATGTGCACCTGTCTGCAGGCAGCAGCTCTGGACAGGCTACGGTCAGGGAGCCCACACCATGTCAGGAGGCCAGGGTAGGCTTACCAGTCGGGCAGCGATATTCCTCCCAGCTGAGGCCAGGACCCTGAGTAGTTTCATGGCAGCAGCACAAGGCACTTTATATAGACTGGGAGCAGGCCCCACCCCTATAGGGGACCAACTGGTCGGCAAGAACTCCCGAACTATGGTCTCCATCAGCCGAGGACACTCCAGGACCTGCGGGAGATAGGAGGAAAGGGAAACAGAGATAAGGTCCATCATCTGGACACAGGCCACGGGCTTATGCCTATCGTCTTGGTACTCAGGAAGCTGAGGAAGGGTTTCTGCGGTCTCAGGCCTGACTAAGCGATACAGCAAGCTCTCAACCAGCTTGAGCTATAATGAAACCCTATCTTAAAACAGCAGCAGCAACAAAAACAACAGTAACAAAAACCATAAAATAAATCAACAAGAAGAGTCCACGGGGGGGAGGGGGGGCGCTGGCTGGCTCTGTCCATTCGTTGCCCTCCTTCTCTGCTCACCCTCATGGCTGACTCCAGGGAATGCCGGGCCAGGCGTATAAGCACAGCCAGGATGTCAAGGACCACAGAGGGCCCTGGGCAGGTCACCTCCAGCACATAGCGGAACCGAGGCAGCAGGTTGGTAGCCAGAAGACCCTAGGACTCAGAAAGAAACCCATTGCCACATAAGGGGGTTACCCAGTCTTGGTGACCTCTCCTGCTCATCAAACCTGGAGGTCAAGGACAGGAATGCAGAGTGCCCTCTACCTTGATGACATCATGTCTGGCCAGGTCGGGTGGAGGGCGGCTTCCTTCCTCAGGGGTCTTTCGATTCACCTTTTCTTTTGTGAGTTCTTCGTCCTCATCTTCATCCTCTTTATCGTCGTGGCTGGGCATCATAGGGAACACTGAAGCTCCATGATACCAAGAGAAGGTGCTGTCAAGGAGCTCCTTCCAGAGGAGGGGTGAGAAAGAAGAAATGGTTCTGGGCAAAGCAAAATCATCTTTCCCCAACACAGAGCAGCAGGGAGCCAAGGCTCTTGGGCTTGTGTCCTTTGAAAGTGGCTGATACCTGCCACCCTATTCTCCACTCTGCCTGCAAAGCCTTAGCAAAAGGCACGCCCAGAACGCAGAGCAGAGAGAGCCCTGTAGCCTCTGAACCCATTCCTATCCCTGACATACCTCATCTCCAGGAGCAACCAGCAGAGCACGAAGAGCTCGGACAGCTGCTGCAATGACGCTGTCTATCCTGTCATCCAGAGAGAAGCGCAGCAGGAAGAGGAAGCCAGCATCCAAGAGGAGGCGCAAGACACTGCCCACTAGACGGTCCCCAAACTCACCAGCCTGGGCCTTGGGTACAGGAGGATGACACTTTGTTGAAGATGCAGAACTTGGATAGAACTGTTGCTGACCCATCACCCTGTTTTTGCCCCATTCCTAGTCTGACCCACAGTAAGGAGGAAAAGGCTAAGATCACAGGATGAAGGATGGGGTATGGCTAGGTAGGACCAGGCCAGCAGTCCACTTACCCTGCCGACGATGTGGGACAACACATGCAATGCCAGTGCTCTCTGCTGGGATACCTGGCTACGGGTCAGGTGGAACAGCTCCTGTAGAGAGTACCCTGCTCTCTGGTGCAGGGACAAAGAGTCAGAAGGAATCAAGACACAGGACAGTGTCTTCTAAATACCCAGGAAAGTACCAAGGGGAAGGCAAGATAAACAAGTGACACCTAGTCATGGCTCCCCTTGGAACCTCAAGCTAATGAAAAATATAGTCCATGCACAGAGCAATGGCACCCACCATAAAGCAGAGGCGGATATAGTAGCTGATGTTTAATTTCTAATCAGAGGACAGGCATGGAAAGGGAATCTGCTCTCAGTGGATGGGTACAGCTTTAATGGTCCAGCATGGAATAAAGGTATGGACATTCTTTGGAGTGAGCCATGCTAGGCTGTGAAAATGGGGATTCCATGTGGAAGCATTAGCAGAGTGGTCCAGAGGAGTCAAGGAGGCGGAGCTTGAGGTCTATGGACTGTCCTGCCAAGCTGAAGAACTAGGACCAATAAGGTGAGCAAAGGAGGACTAGGAAACTTCCCAAGGTAAGGGAGGGCTTGAGTTAGGAAATCAGGATGGCAGCCTATGAGGAGGGAATGCTCTGAGGGAAAGCATGCAAAGCCCGGCTGTTACAACAGGGTAGGGTGCAGTAGTAGGAGCATCCTGTCTCTAAGAAACAGAGTGACAGCAAGGCCACGAGCTGGGGCAGGACACACAGGGCAAAGGCAACTGACCAGGGATCCTATTTTTGCACAGTTGCTAATCATTTGCTAAGAGTCTCCAGTTTTCCTTGGATCCCATGCCTTACCTCTGCCTCTTCTCCGTGGTGGTGCAGGCCCAGATGTGTGGGCAGATCCACATCAGGCTCCAGGAGCTCTCCCTGAAGGCTGAATCGAGCCTGCATTCTCTAAGACAAAGAAAGAGCTATGCTGGGAGCTGCATCAGTTTCTCCACACTCAATCGCCTTTAATCTCCAGCCTTTTAGGATTAGTCTGGGCTCTACCTCTGACTGGAAATAGGGCTCCTGTGGCCTATAGGGCCAGGTGGGGTGACAGGAGAGAAGCTGAGAGCAAACAAGAACTATTTCTCAGGCCCCAGTTCTGGGCAGAAAAAGAGCAACTCCATCCCACATGTTCCCCCTCACCTCCTGTGTCTGCTGCCGCCGGAGCGGTGGCAGGTCCTGGGTCCAGTGGAGCTTCTCCAGCTCTACGGTGTCCATATGGAGCCATTCTTTGTTGGGGGTCATGGGGAGCTTCAGTGCTGGGGAGGCAGAAGCATAGGGTTCCTCAAGGAGCTCAGCCTACTGGAGAAAGCAGCTGCCTCAGGCCTTCTGCACTGAACCTAGCAGCTCCTACCCTCAGCTAGGGCTAAATGGTATGGCTTGGCACCCCTGACAACTGGATGAATGTCTCAACTATAGCGACATAGCTGGTCCTGGCTCCAGCCCCATGCCGACTCCAAAGACTTGTTCTAAGGAGAAGAGAAGAAAAGGAAGAAGTGACAGAAAAGGAATATGGGACACCAAATGCCAAGGAAAGTACAGCAGTACCCTCTGGTGCAGCCCTCTGAAGGAGTAAGGGAAGGGAGACAAAGAAGGGGAGGCAGCTATGCTGCTGCAGTGGGGCAGGGTACAGAACACCTCTACCATCTCCTCCTTCGGCCTCACCCCCACCCCACCCCCACTCAACCTGCCTGGCTGGCCCAGCAGTGCTGGCCCAGCAGTCCTTCAGGAGCAGAGGTTCCGGGCTGTCATAATTCAATTTCCTCTTTTGTTAATCTCTAATGAAATAATCTTGTCTCTGGGAGATAAGTGCTTCCACTGGCCTCTGCTCCTGGTCTGGCAAGTCCCGAGTCCTACACTGGAAATGTCTCCCTTTTCCTGGCTCTACCATGCCTCCAAAACACTGACAGAAAGGGGATGAAACAAGTGCAAAGGCAGGAAGTTGGTCTGCCTTGGGAGGGAGCCTCAGTCACACTTTGCTACCCATTCAGATGTCGGGAGTAGGGATAACAAGACAAAAAAACAGATGTGCAGAAAGACATGCGCCAGCAAATTAGGACCATCTGAGCCAATTTAAAGACACTAATGAAGATGAACATTCCATATCCAAGGGAGGGGAGCATCTCCCCATCAGCAGGCCATGGCCAAGGACACTTTTTCCCACCCTTTTTCTTTTTTAACATTTACTTATTTTGTGTATGAGAAGTGCGTGTGTGCGCATACACTACGGCATGTGTGGAAGCTGTTTTTCTCTTTCACCATGAAGGTTCCAAGGATCTACCTCAGGTTGTCAGGCTTGGTAGCAAGCACACTCCCGCTTTGTAGCCTGTGATATGCAGATATTAGGCTGGCCTCCAACTGACAGAGATCCGCCTGACTCTGCCTATCAAGGATGCTGGAATTAGAAGCATGCACCACCACACTGGGCTATTTTTTCCTCTCTGACGAAATGATGGTGCCTGTTCTCCAAACCTGGGGTTCTTGGCTGCAGCTTGTCCTCCAACTTGTCCTCCAGCTTGTCCCTGGTCCCAGACTCCCCGGTACATGTTGACATGATGGGCTCTTCTTTACTGACAGGAACTGAGGGCCTTTCTGGGTTCTGCTCCTTGGTGGCTTTTGTTTCTGTTTGCTCCCGGGTATGGTTATGAGCTCTCAAGAAGGCAACCAAGCTGGGGTCTAGGAGTAATGGTGGAGAGAGGGTAAGAAGCCAGGGTAGGTCTTGAGACTCCTCCTCATTTGAGACCTGCTGGAAGATTCCCACCTCGGGTGCTAAGGTCAAGGCAAACTACTTCCAGGTCCTGGCTCAGGCCCCTGCACTCTCCTGCCAGTCCACGCCTGTGTAGCACCTGGGGCCTGACTATCGCCACAGCCCCTGCTCTCCACAGTCCTCTGGCTGGGTTCCTATGCTGGAATCTGCTTGCCGCCAGGTCAGATGTGGGAGAAACAAGTGGATGTTGGCTAGAGTCAAAGGACAGTACCTAGCCAAACAACTTCTTTCTTTTCTCTCAGTCTGTACATACATTTACTAAAACCTGAATATACAGCACACAATCGGTCTGCATACGATGTGGAACAAGACTGAGAGGAAGATCCTGTATGCATCACTGCAGTCACACTAGAAGGTGAAGGACAGAGGGTAGAGCACAGCTGTGATAAAGCATGGTGTGACTGCACCAGGAACTTCGGTAGGACATAATGGAGCAGGTGGTTAGACCAGTCGGAAGCACCAGACCCAGTCTGTAGCACTGGATGTACAAGACATGGCCTAGGGTTCTGGGTTTCAACTGTAGCACTCCTCCCATCAATCCATTCTATATTCCTTATCAGCTATGTGACTGGTGGAGAATTTCTCTTAAATTTCTGAGCCTCATTTTTATTTTTCGAGGGTTGTTTGTTTTTTGTTTTAAGTTACTACTAAGGATACGGGGAGGTAGTATGTGTACATATGGAGGTCTCAGTACAACTTAGTGGAATCAGTTCTCGCCCACCTTTTCATGGTCAAAAGGCTTGCTCAGGGAGCCCTTCACCCACTGAGCTATATCATCAGCTTCAAGTTTTACTTTTGAAGAAGGGTCCCAGAGTCCGGCTAGCCTCAAACTAGCCATACAGCTGAGCAGGAACTCTGGTTTGATTCTACTTCCAAGTGCTGGGATTAGAGACATGTACCACTCCAAGTAGCAGAGCCTGCTTTGTTTGTTCATTCATTCATTAGCAAAATGAACTTAATACCATCTCTCTCCCAAGAGTAGGAGGATAGTTTAAGGACAAAGAAATGTATGGAAGTATTAGCATATAGTTCATTAATCTCCAATGCCAGTAAATAAGTAAATACTACAAATATGTCTGCCCTGCAATTACTTGTACAGGATCTCTGCTTCTCCTCAACTCCTTAAGGGCTAGAGGTATGATTAGTGGTAGGGCACTGGCCTAGAATATGTAAGGACATGAGTTCAATCCCAGCTACCACAACAGTCAAACACACACACACACACACACTCACACACACACACACACACTCTCACACACACACACACACACACACACACACGCACACACACACACACACACACACAGAGCATAAAGCCTAGCATTCGCAGTAGGCCTTCCCCAACAAGTGGCAGCCCCTGCTTATCTTGGCCCCAGCAGGAAGACCTAACATCCATACCAAGTTGAGCCAGTAACTGCTGCTGCTCCTTCAGGATCTCCTCAGGATCCATGGCTTGTAGTCTTGCTACATTCTCTTCATGGATGGTCTGGACCTCCTGCACAGCCGCCTGGCTCCTGAGCCCCTTTCCTGTGATTAGATTTGGTCTGTGGAAGCTATGGCTCCTCCCAGGAAGCTGGCTGCCTCTGTCCTTAGAGGAGGGTGTCTCACAGGGCACGGCACCTGAAAGAAGTGCACAATCAGTTTTATCCCTCTGCTCTCCTGGCTATACCTACACCCTCTGGCCTCTTCAATAAGGCAACTAGCCCTAGGGACCAGTGATGGCCCTGGAACTTCCCTGGCCACAGAATAGAAACCACACAGCATTCCAGGTGTTCTGGGGAGGCAAGATGGTCACTTCTCATTTATTCTTCTCTTAAGATTTATATGGGAGAGCTGGAGAGATGGCTCAGTGGTTATGACCACCTGTTGTTCTTGCAGAGGACTGGGTTCTATTTCCAGCACCCACATGGTAACTTACAGCCCTCTATAATTCCCAGAGCACTAGGCATGCATGCAAGCAAAACACTCACTGGTATATAACAATAAAAAAAAACCCAAAAAACTTCACACCCTCTACCAGACATTTCTAACCTCTCCTCTTCTTTCATTAAAAAGTCTTGCTATGGGCTGGAGAGATGGCTCAGAGGTTAAGAGCACTGACTGAGTTCCAAAGGTCCTGAGTTTAATTCCCAGCACCCACATGGTGACTCACAACCATCCAAATGCCATTTCCAGGGGATCCAGTGCACTTTTCTGATCTCGGAGAGTACCAAGCACGCCCGGGATAGCACATAGGCCAAATACAAGCAATCATAAAGTAAAACTAAAGAAATCCAAATATAATTTTTATATTTATTAATATTTTGAGTTTCTTTCCTTCTTCCTGTCTTTCTTTTTTTCTTTCAGTTTTTTATTTTGTTTTTGAGACAGGATTCCTGTGTAGCCTTGGCTGTCCTGGAACTCACTCTGTATATAGACCAGGTTGGCCTCGAACCATCAGAAACTCTCTTGCCTCTGCCTCCCAAGTGCTGGGATTAAAGGCATATGCCACCACTGCCCACCAAAAAAGTTTTTAAAGGAAGAAAGACTGAATAAGTAATTGTGCATTTGAGTGGCTAGGGACGTAGCTCTGTTGCTGGCGTGCCGGTCTCCGCTAGGACACAGGAAGCTCTGGTTTGGACCATACCCATATGACCTGACACGGTCACACGTCTGTATCTCTAGCAGTCCAGAGGTGGAGGCAGGAGAGTCACAATTTTAAAATCTTCTTTCAGGGCTGGAGAGATGGCTCAGTGGTTAAGAGCATTGGCTGCTCTTCCAGAGGTCCTGAGTTCAATTCCCAGCAACAACATGGTGGCTCACAACCATCTGTAATGGGATCTGATGCCCTCTTCTGGTGTGTCTGAAGACAGCAACAGTGTACTCACAAATATAAAATAAATCTTTAAAAAAAAAATCATCCTTCGTTATACAGGGAGTTCGAGGCCAGACTGGTATACGTTAATTGACTTTGCCCCACTCTACCACACTAAAAAGAGAATACATTTATAACATTTATAGTCCAGATGACTGAGCGCCATCATTGTCAGTCGGGCAGCACTCACCCTCTGGTGCATCTGGGCTGGGGACAACTTGCTCAGCTGATGGTGCCCTGTTGTCTGACACCCTCCTTGCTGCAATCTCTTGGGCAAAGATGCTCCTTTTACTAGATGCTGCTGGTTTCACCTACAGAGCAAAGAGAAAAAACCAAGTTACCAATTTTTTTTTGTTGTTGTTCTTTTTTTTTCGGAGCTGGGGACTGAACCCAGGGCCTTGCGCTTCCTAGGCAAGCGCTCTACCACTGAGCTAAATCCCCAACCCTTTTTTTTTTTTTAATATTTATTTATTTATTATGTACATCATACAGCTTTCTGTCTGCATGTGTGCCTACAGGCCAGAAGATGACCCCAGATCTCATTATAGATGGTTGTGAGCCACCATGTAGTTGCTGGGAATTGAACTCAGGACCTTTGGAAGAGCAGTCAGTGCTCTTAACCGCTGAGCCAACTCTCCAGCCCCTACCAATTTTAATTACCTGTTCTGCCTTAGCTCCTTAAACCAAGGATCTGGAGCAGAGAAAAGAAACTTTCTCACAGAAAGTAGGGCTTCTGGGATATCGTGGTACCCAGTTAAAATCAGCACTCTGAAGAAATAAGAGGAGTTCAATCAAGACACCCTGTGCTACACAGCAAGTTTGAAGGCTGCAATGAGAAATGAGACCTTGTCTGGAAAAACAAAAACCAAAAAACCCAAAAAACAACAACAATGTTCCCTTCCCACATGTTGGAAGGGAAGAACTGACTCCTACAGGTTTTCTTCTGATTTCCATGCCTAGGCCTGAACACATTTACACACACACACACACACACACACACACACACACACACACACACACACACACAAGTATATGTATCTGTTCTGTAAACAAGAAGATCTGATTTGAATCCCCATAACCCATGTAAAACTGGGTACAATTAGCATGTGACTGTAATCTCAATATGCCTAAAGCGAGATAGAAGACAGACAAAAAAATCCCTGGAAATTCAAAGGCCATTGAAGGCTGGATGTGGTAATATATGCCTTTAATCCTAGCATTTAGGGGGCAGAGGCAGGAGGATCTCTGTAGTGCCTGGACAATCTGGTTTACACAATGAGTTCTAGGACTCCCAGGGCTACAGAGAGAGACCCTGTCTCACAAAGTAAAAGCCACCTTAGTCCAACACACAAAGCTGGAATACCAAAGACAAGCTATTTTAAAGAAGATAGCAGGCAGGAAGGACACATAAGGGGCTTCTCTGACTGCCAGAACAAACATACACAAACTCATGTACACACATCATACACACATACACATACACACCCAAAGAAGAAAGTAGGACTTGAACTGTGGGTAGAACTCAGGATGCATTGCTTAACCAGGTCAGAAAGTACTGGATTCAATTACCAGCAATGCAAAGAGACAAAAAAAATAAAATAAAATAAAAAATTCTATCACTTGGGAAGGCTGAGGCAAAAAGACATTTCTGTGAGTATGAGGCCTGCTTCCTACTGAGACAATTTCAAAAATAAAAAGTGTGTGTGTGTGTGTGGCAGGGGTAGGGGGAGTACAGACAGACAGTTCAGTGGTTAGAAGCATTTGCTTTGCTGCTCTTGCAGAGAACTTGAGTTCAACTCCTAGTTCCCACGAAGTGACTCACAACCATTCATTAACTTCAGTCCCAGGGAATCAGAAGGCCTCTTCAGATCTCCACGAGCACCAAGCATGCACGTCATGGCATACACACATGCAAGTTGAAACACTTACACAGAAAAACAAAATGTCTAAAGAGAGGTCTCAAGAGATGGCTACTTGCTGTTCTTCCAGAGGACCTAATAAATTCAATTCGCAGCACTCTCCTCAGGCAGCTCGCAAGCCCCTGTAACTCAAGCTCCAGAGGCTCCCTTTCCAGCCTCTGTGGGTACCATGCCCACATGCACATACCCACACATAGATACTTATACATGGCTTTCTTAGAGAAAACAAAGGACCTGTTCTTCATTGCCCAGACTAACTTCCTAGGGACGATGCGCTCTGAGAGCCCCTCATTCCCTAAGCACCATCTGTGTTGGATAGTTTTGTGACAACTTGACATAAGCTAGAGTCACCCAAAAGGAGGTCCAGCTCCAAGGCAGTTTCCTAGTTAGTGACTGACAGCGAGGGCCCAGCCCATTGTGAGAGGTGCCACTCTGGGCTGGTGGTCTTGGAATGTATAAGTAAGCAGGCTGAGCAAGCCATGAGGAGCAAGCCAGTAAGCAGTATTCCTCCATGGCCTCTGTATCAGCTCCTGCCTCCAGGTTCCTGACCTGTTTGGGTTCCTATCCTGAGGAAAGTGTAATTGAAATAAAGCCTTTCTTTCCCAAGTTTTTTCTGGTCATGGTGTTTTATGCAGTAATAGAAACCCAATCTGAGACTCCACCTAAGGGAACTCCTGCTTACCTGTCTCTCCTGAGAGCGGTGGAACACAGGGGGGAAAGCCACACCACTGGGCACAGGCAGAGTCACAGTAACTGAACTTGTATCCCGTTCCTGTGGCAGCAAAACACAAAGTGATGAAGATGTATAGGCTTCTCCAGGCTGAACCCTATTCCAGTGGCCTCCATGACCTTCATTCCAGGGGTTCATGAGCCCATGTTGAATCTAGTCTAGGTGGTTCTAACCTAGCCCCAACCTGACTGTGGAGTGTTTAAAGTCTACCTTTCTGCAGCACCTTCCACTCCTAGCCCTTTTCTCCCCCACTCAGCCGGGCTGACACGTACAACAATCTTAGACAAAACAGCAGTGATGTGCTCATCGTGTCTGTTCAGCCTCTCCTCAGGGTCTTCATCGTGAGGCAGGGGGCGGCCAGGGCTTGGTCTAGCTCTCTTGGAAGGAGCAGGAAGCAGAGCCGGGGGCAAATCTGGGAGACCTGAAAGAGAAAAAATGCAGAGAGTGAGATACTCACACTTTCCTGAGGAACTTTCAGGATTGCGGGCAGAAAAAGAATAAAAGACTGCAGCTCTGGGCCCTGGCTTCAGCTGTGATATCTTGGATATGATATATAATATATGATATATAACCTCTCTGAACCTCAATTTCTTCATCTGTATGAGGAGGCTGCAGAGCTGGGCTGCACATCTGGTACCCCAGTGTTCATAAGATCGTCACAAATTCAAAGTCAGCTTGTGTTCAACAGTGAATTCCAAACAAGCTAGAGTCACAGGGAGAGAGAGACCCTTTCTCTCTCTCTCTCTCTCTCTCTCTCTCTCTCTCCCTCTCTCTCTCTCTTTCTCTCTCACACACGAACAAAAGCAATAAAAATAAAACAAAATTTCAGCAACAGAGGTTACATTTGGAACAGAATTCAGCCACCTCAGCATAAAAGTGGGATCCCCCAGGCTGACCCCCTCTCCTCATGCCCATGCTCGAAAGCACTCACTGTCCAGCATCACCACATCCCGATGGTCCTGTGGGGGGAGCTGGTCTGGATGCGCATCACCACGCCTCCTACTCCCTTTCACCAGCTGCACCGCTGGAGCTGCACCAGCCTCGAGGAACTGACTTTGGAAGCGCAGTAGGTCCACCTCAGACTCTCCAGGCTTCGGTCTGGACAACATCATGACCCTGGAGCTGTGAACTGTGGATGACTCCTTCCAGTACTGCGTTGTTGGTGAAGAGAATTCCTCTCATTCACTCCTAAGAGCAACAACACAGCCTTTATAACTGAACACTGGTTGTCTTAATCTTTTCCATGAGTTGATGTGAGCTCACTCTTCATTGGCATTTCTTTTTCCCTCTCTGACGATCAATCTAGTAAAATTATTTATAGCCAAGGCAAGGGTGGTTGCACATCCAAGAAGGTAAAGAGTTCAGGTTATCCTTGGCTATACTAAGTTTAAAGCCAGCCTGAGATACATGAAACCCTTTGTCAAAAAACAAATACGAGTGGGGCATGATGGCACACACCTTTAATCCCAGCACTGGGGAGGCAAAGGCAGGTAGATCTCTGTGAGTTTGAGGCCAGCCTGGTGTACCTAGTGAATTCCAGGACAGCCAAGGCTACATAGTGAGACCCTGTCTCAGAAAAATGAAACACACACACACGCAACAACTAAGTATTGCCAATTTAGGTTGTTTACAATCTGTGGATGACAAAACTCTAAAATTTTTCTCAAATTAAATGATATTGGTAGCAACCCTGTTATATACAAAAAAGCCACTGAATTGTAAGTACACTTTCAAAAAGGTAAATTTACCAGGCATGGTGGCACATGCCTTTAGGGAGGCAAAGGCTAATGGATCTCTGTGAATTTGAGGCTAGTTTGGTCTACAAAGGCCCAATCACAGAAAATAAATGATTAAATCAACAGGGATTCAATGGTTCAACCAATAAAGACATTTGCTGCCAAGACTGAACTCAGTCCCCAACTCACATGGTGCAAAGAGACACCAAGTCCAGCAAGCTGTCCACTGACCTCCACAAGCACAGTGTGGTATGTGTGCCGCCCTCCACAAAATAAACAAGTAATGTAATAAAAATAAAATGTAAATACACGGGCTGGAGAGATGGCCCAAAGAGTTAAGCACTCTGACTGCTCTTCCAGAGGTCCTGAGTTCAATTCCAAGCAACCACATGGTAGCTCACAACCATCTGTAATGGGATCCGATGCCCTCTTCTGGTGTGTCTGAAGACAGCTACAGCGTACTCACACACATTAAATAAATAAATCTTAAAAAAAGAAAGAAAGAAAGAAAGAAAGAAAGAAAGAAGGAAAACATTCCTAACACAAGGGCCAAAGGAGGCAGATAAGGAATAGTACCAAAAGTCAACTGTGATTGGCTATGCCTGTAACCAACTCTAAGCACTCAGGAGGTTAAAGGATTGAGAGCCCCCAAAAAATCAAGAACAAAGTTACCATTAAAAAGCTTTTTGAGAGTCTGCTTTGGGCAGAGGTGTGCAGAAAAGGTTATGAGTGTTCAGGGCTGTAATCAGCACGCAGGCAGCTGAGGCAGAAAACCAGCCCCCAAGGCTACACAGTTAGCTCCAGGTGTAGGGGTGTGTGTGTGTGTGTGTGTGTGTGTGTGTGTGTGTGTGTGTGTGTTTAGGTGGTCAAGTGTGTATGTAGGTCAGTGGCAGAGTGCTTGCCTAGCATTCGTAAGACCTTGGTTTCTTTTGGAACCTAACTAAAACATTAAGGCCTAGGTAGCTGTTAGCTGGTTAGCCTGCTGTTGTTAGGGAACTTTCTCATATGTTTCTGTTTCTAGAAACTTTCTAATGTCAAGATTGATTACATATTGTTATGTTCTGTGCCCTTGGAAACCAATCATGACAGAAGTCAGTAGAACTGTTTTGTATAGTTACCAACAGTAAGCTTGGACCTGAATCAACCAATCACCCAACAGAACTTCCTGCACCTGTGTATAAGTTTTTATGGTATAAGACCCTCCTGGGCAGGACCCCAACATAAGAGAGATACTTGCACCAACATAAGAAGCTATTTGGAATAAGACTTCCATCTTGAGTAGTGGTCAAGTAAAGTTTAAGTCCCCGAGATCTCCATGGGAACTGAACTCTATTTGGCAGAAAGAGACATATACCTGCGTACTTGAAACCTGGTTGGCAAGTTAAGACACATGAATGTTAGACAAAGATAAGGCAAGTCACCACAGTTGAATACCCCAACCAATGGGAACATTACATGTGTGTAACAAAAACATGTCCCAAGGAAAGCCTCCATCCCAAAATCCTGACTGCTGAAATAACCTTAAACAGATGCTTGTGGATTTGGGGCTTGAAAACCCTGTAGGATCTTAATTCGGGGATATGGTTCAGTTCCCAAATCTGTCTGACTGAGATCAGTGTGAGGCGATTCCCAGCAGTTTCATTGCCCAGTAAAAACACACACAAACACGAGGCTGTTATGGGTTAACAGAAGCATTAGAAATCTAAGTCCGAAATCGAATACTAGCTCTACTACTTACGAGTGTAAAATCAGGCAAATTATTTAAACTATTCCAAATTCTGTTTCAAGACTGTAAAATGCACAAGGCTGAGCTTAGCATTTGGGAAGTGGAGGTAGGAGAATAAGGTGTTTCAATTTAACCTGGGACACAGGAAACCTTTATAAATAACAGCAAAATATTATTGCATGCAGCGTGCCTACCACAGTACCTGTTATATAAATAAACTTCAGTGAATGAAACAGCAAGTCCCATGCTACATGAAGCAAATGTACTCCCCCACAAACTCCAGGGAGTCTGTGGGGGGATTTGTCTAAAATCAATTAGTGCTAAAAGTTACACCTTGAATTATAATAAGGATAATTCCTACAGATTAACTCTAAAGCGAAGGAAGACTAACATTGGATTTGCTGGATTTTGGAATAGCCTCTTACACCGCAGCCTATTGGCCACACGACCTGTCCGGAGACTGCGCCGAAGGATCTAGTTAAGCATCCTGGATCGCCAGCGTCTGTAACCAAGAGACAGCTCGTGAGGCTCGAAATGAAGAACTGTACCCGAGGTCTATGGAACACAAGCTACTTTTATGCAAAGACTCTCAAGAAGGTTATGATAAAGTAACCAGACACCTTGCTTCTGGGTTCTCCACCTGAGTAACTTGAAGCGGGTCCCTGCAAACAGCAACCTACTCGAACAAGACCGGCCTGGGCGCCGCCATCTTAGCCGTGCGGAGCGGCACTTCCGCCGCCGCTAGAGTTCAGCTTCCGCTGGGCAGCCCCTCCTGCCGCGCGTTGGCTCTCCCAGGAGTTCGTAAGTTCCTGCTCAGTGCTCTATGTCTGAACCCAAAGCAGCGAACCCTACGGCATCTAATCTTTACACAGACTCTTGGAACACACGCGTTCGGTGTACTGCAGAACTTGGCCTTTCCACACTCACAGCACGGCAGAGGCAAAAACGGACACAAACGTTCTGCACTCAACACGGTGCTTAACTGCATCCTGTATTCTGACTCCACCGCACTCAGCATACAAAAGTCAGCACACAAACCAATGCGACCTCTCCACAGTACTTTTTTATACTAGAGAGAGGGTAACTGTGAAAGGGGACCCAAAGAAAGTAACTCTCCCAGAGAGCACTGTAAGAATTGGGTGTTAGTGAGAAGACTAAGGAATCTGATTGTTTTCAAGGTTACGTGCTTCCTAAGCTTCATGCCAATCTCTCGGAAATTCAACACCTTATCCCCACGTCCCCTCCCACAAAGTTTTTCCCCTTTAAGTCTAGCCAGAGTCAACCTTTGTAAATCCTTTACCAATCAGTTCTGCTCCCTGAACTTCTGAACTTAGATGGTCTGAAATCCAAGCACCGACACTGACCACTTATGGAGCAGACTGCTGCGATTACTACAAGTTCTTTCAGCCTTGTGATATGGAAGGCATGAGTAATTCCAGCACTTGGGAAACATATTGGAGGATGACGGGTTCAATGTCTACCTGGGTTACACAGTGAGACCCTGTTTGGTTTTGTTTGTTTGTTTTTCAGTTTTTTGAGACAGGGTTTTTTTGTGCAGTCCTGGCTGTCCTGGAACTCACTCTTATAGACCAGGTTGGTCTCAAATTCAGTCTCCTGAGTGCTGGGATTAAAGGCGTGTGTTTGTTTTTTAATATTTATTTCCTTTTAAATATACACATTTTTGCCTGTGTGTACATTTGTTCATTATGTGTATGCCTGGTCCCCTGAGAAGTCAGAAGAAGGAGTTAGATCCCTTGAACTGGAGTTACAGATGGTTGTGATCCACCATGTGGTTGCTGAGAATCAGACCCAGGTCCTCTGAAAGAACAACAGTTGCTCATTTAAAAAACAATTATAGGGCTGGAGAGATGACTCAGTGGTTAAAAGCACTGGCTGCTCTTCCAGAGGTCTTGAATTCAATTCCCAGCAACCACATGGTGGCTCACAACTATCTGTGATGGGATCTGATGCCTTTTTCTGGGTCTGAAGACAGCTTACAGTGTCTCATATACATAAAAGGTCTTTATTAATAAGGTCTTTTTAAAAAAAGTTTATACTATGTATTTATAAAGTGTGCGTTTTGCCATCTCTGCAGCCAATGCCCTGTTTTGACTAAGTAAAAAACCCCGTATGTTGGGATGGACTGGATAGACTGGCTTCCCTGTGAGTGTGGGTCTTTGTCTTTGTCCTCCATTATGTTCAGCAATGAGTGTATTGCTGTGCACATACTTATCCTTAGTAGATCATAGTTTGAGGCCACCCTAGGACAGCCAATGTTAATTCAGAGGTTTAGAACTTTAGCAGTCATCAGAGTTTACTAGGAAGATGTTTACACACACACACACACACACACACACACACACACACACACACTAATTGCCTAGAATGATGGATACAAATCTATGTAATCCTTCACAGAATCTCCAGGGCTCAGTCACATCTGTAAACCTCAGCTATTAGGCAGCCTTCAGACTTCAATCTGTAGTAGACTAGACCTACTAAGATGTTCCGGAAGTGGGGGGAAGAGCTGATACAAAGTAGCAGAATGAAAGTTAGGAGGAAACCACAGCCCAGAATGAAAGGATGGATCCTGGTGATTTCTCTACCAACTAACTGCATCCCAGCCTGGTTTTGTTTTTTGAAACTTCACAAGGTTAAATGTAGCTCAGGCTGGCCTTACATTTGCTGTGCAACTAAGGATAACCTTGAATTTTCAGATCCTCCTGCCTCCACCCCACCAGTGTTGGGAGCTGCTACACCCAACGTTTACTGATAAATCTTAGCATCACTAAAGAAGACAGTTGCACACAATTACTCTCTTGGTGTGATGCTCAGAAATACAAATATCTAAGGATTCTTTTTTGTTTGCTTGCTTTTGCTGTTTGAGACTGTTTCTGCTTTTTTCAGTCTGTAGCCCCAGAACTCTGCAGACCAGATTGGCCTAAAACTCACAGATACCTGCCTGCCTCTGCCTCCCAAGAGCTGGGGTTAAAGGCATGTGCCAGCACACCTACCACATCTTGTCCAAAAAGATCAGAGTACAGTCAAGCATTATGACCTAGAAATACTAGCAATACAGGAACATAATATACAATGACCCAAGAATACAATTAGCTAAATCCAATTGTGGATAATTGTGCCAGTGGCCAGTTTCTTTTATTAACTGCATGTCTAGGAGAGGAGGGAGAATCTTGTAGATTTAAAATTATTTAAGAAGGGCTGCAGAGATGGCTCAGCAGTTAAGAGTACTGTCTGTTCTTCCAAAGGTCATGAGTTCAATTCCCAGCAACCACGTGGTGGCTCACAACCATCTGTAATCGGATCTGATGCCCTCTTCTGGTGTGTCAGCGACAGGGTGCTCATATACATTAAATAAATAAATCCGAATTTAAAAAGTTTAAAATTATTTAAGGAACTACCTTAAGGTAAATATGTGGTTCTTATTCATATATTATTGTTACTGCTTCATTAAAACAGGGCAGCTCAGGCTCCCTTGGAATTTACTATGTAGTTGAAATTCTTGGAAATTCCCTTACCTCTGTGCTGGGATTATATCATAAGCCACTAAACCCACTGGCTTTTTGTTTGTTAAAGATTTATTATCATTTTAATGATATTTCTGTGTAGGTATCTGTAGACTGTTGTCTTTATGCAGGTGAAGACAGGCATAAGATAAGGCAAGGTCTGTGATTGGGCAGTGAAAAAGTAAGGTTGGGACAGAGGTTTTGTAAGGCAGGAGAGAGGAGACAGAGGGGAAGAACCACGATGAAGGCAGAGAAAGATGACCTAGATCCATGTGGCCTTAAATGGCCACAGGTAGTTATGATTATTTTTATAGGACAATTTGTCTTATCTAGGCAGTTTATATCATTTTCAATTAGTTGTGAGTTTATTGTGCAGACATTTTGTGGAGTTTGAATTTACTGATATAAATCTGATTGCTAAATTACAAGCTTACTGAGTTTTGATTTCAACGGGTTCCTGGGAGTCATGACTATAACCATTAGGGGGTAGATGCTGGGAATGTGAGCAGAGTCCACAGCAAAAGAGTTGCAAGAGCTCAGATTGTAGCGGGCAGCAGCATGGGATGAAGATTGGGAGCTTGGCGGATGAGACACTTTGCTGACTGAGATGAAAATACTCAGCAGATGCCGCGTGGCCCACTGGTGCTGGCTCTAGTGTCAGATGATAGGATTACATTTTATTACTACTTATCAAAACAGGTATCTTTTGAGGGTATGTGCATGTGAGGGTGGATGCCTATGGAGGTTGGAGTTGTTCGATAGTGGGTGCTGGGACTTTCATAAAAGCTTCTGGAAGAGCAGTATGTGTTTGTAACCACTGGGCCATCTCTCCAGCCCTAGCCTAGGCTGGCCTCGTGTAGACCATGTTCAAAGATCTGGAGTATTTGCCCTGGCAAGACTCTTGAATTTCTTTAAAGCATTTTTTCATTCCCTCTCCCTAACTTCTTCCTTCTGTCCTTAAAAGGAAATAAATCAAATTCAGAAATCTCTATCCTTTATTTATCTAGTGGTTGGAGGCAGGCAGCTTTTATTGTCTGCTGCTCATTGCCTTCCTCCTAGCACCTGGTCAGGGAGCCGCCAGCCTCTTTGCACAGCAGGGGCTCCCAGCTTCTTGGTGGCTGTGTTCCTTTGTTCTAGTTTCATTGCTTTCATGGGAACCACAGCTCCACTAGCTGAGAAACTATCTCTCCCCTCCACCTAGACTTATATCAAGTGTGTGTGTGTGTGTGTGTGTGTGTGTGTGTGTGTGTGTGTTCCATTCAAGAATCTTTAAATAATTTTAAGAGTGAGTTCTTGCCCCCACGTTGTGTGCCATTCTGTAGGGGTAGTTTTGGCTACACAGCTTTGGCTCCCAGCAGGCCACCCAGGTCATTTTAAAATGCCTTGGCTAGCTCAAAGTTTGGGCAGTTCTAGTCCTCCCCTCAGCTAGCACACATTTCCTCATGTAATCCTGGCTTTTTGCCCTCTAATTCTATATTCTATCTTCATTGCCTTGGCTCTTTCTGGGTGGCTCCCTAGTCTTTGCTGCCCAAGACTCTTCTGGGCAGCCCTTCCGGGGGCTGCAGTTCTTCTCACCTACATTTTGGATGATTTTCTTTCTGCAGGTCTAAATCTGTTTCATTTACAGTCTCCCTCTCAATCATGGCTATTCCCTTCTCCTTTCTCCCAGTTTCTTGCCTGTGCAAACCTAAAGGTTCTAATACTCTCTCACCACCCAGCCATTGGCCTTTGGCTCTTTATTGATTGATCAAAAATCAATTGGGGACAAGGACCTTTAGCTTTGGACAAAAAGATTCCTGATTAATTCATAGCATTAAAACCAATTCCCAACAGTTTTGTTTGCTTTTTTTGTATGTTTGTTTTATAAGACAGGTTTTCTCTGGGTTAATAACCCTAGCTATCTTGAAACTCACTCTGTAGACCAGGCTGGCCTGGAACTTACAGAAATCCCCCTGCCTTTGCCTCCAAGTGCTGGGATGAGCTACTGTGCCCAAGCCCAAAATGTATCTCCCAGGCTAGCCTCCAACTCCTGGCCTTCTTGCCCCTGCTTCTTTAGTAAAAATACATCAAAAATACCAGCCCATGTTACCACTACCAACCCTGCTCAGGTCTCAAAATTACCCATCCTACTGACCAATCACTCTCTCACCTCTACCTCATAACTGGCATTATAGGCTTGAGCTGCCAAGCCTGGTAATATGTAATATTAACAAGGCGTATTTTAAAATTACTAACTAATATTGACCACCAACTTTACACAGACATAGTCATTTTCTCCCCATACATTCTTTTTCTGCCCTGAGATCATATCAAGCATGCTATATTATATTTAGTTTCTATGTTTGCAACAATTTCCTAAGCATGTTGGGAGTTGGAATTGCTGAGGACTGAAGCCAGGGACTAGAACATGCTAAGTATGCCCTTAACTACTGAGCCACATCAGGGAGCAAAGGCATAAGGGCAGGAACAGTTGAGTGTCCATATTGAAAAGCTAGTCACAGTGGTGAACACACTTTTAAGTGTGGGAAAGCAGAGACAAGCATATCTCTGAGGCTTGCTATCTAACAAGTCTAATCTACTGGGTCACTTAGATACCCAGCTGAGAAAAAGAAGATAGAACTGGGCATGATACATGCCTTTAATCCCAACACCCCATAGGTAGAGGGAGGCGGATCTTAGAGTTTTAGACTAGTCTGGTATATATTATGAGTTCCAAGTCTACAGGCAGGGCTATATAATGAATGATGTCTCAAAAAGGGATTGGAATGTGGATGGTACTTGAGGAATAACATCTGAGGTTGGCCTACACACATATATGTACACATGGGAACATGGGAACAAATGTGTGCTCGTGCGTGCATGTACACACACACACCGCAAAATAAGTAAATAATTAGAAATGAAAAAAAAATCCTTACCAGAACACAAAGAGAATCAGGAGCCCTGCAAGATAGCTCAATAGGAACTTGGCATGCAAGCCTGAAAATCTGAGGCTTGAGGCTTTACTTGATCCCCAGGACTCAAGTAAAATGGAAAAACCAACTGATTCCACAGAGTTTTCTTCTGAGGACTACATACAGGCTGTGACACAAGAGCCCTTCATAAGCCCCCTCCCCACATGATATACAAGCACACATTCGGAGCTGAAGACCGAACCCAGGGTCTTGCGCTTCCTAGGCAAGCACCCTACCACTGAGCTAAATCCCCAACCCCACACATTAATTTTTTAAAGGAAAAATAGGACACAAATACACATTCAAACATACAATGCTTTCTCCCAAGGGCTCCCCTCCCCGGTTGAAGTTGTTTTCAAAACATGTATTTATATTTATTGTATATATGAGTGTTTTCCTGCTTGAATGAGCACCACATGCATGCTCTGTGCCCAAGGAGGCAAGAAGAAGGTGTTGGGTCTGGGGGCTATGAGTTGTCTGTGGATGATCGAAACCTGATGCTTCTGCAAGTGTCACTTTTAAAAAAATATGTATTTCCATTTTATGTACATTGGAGATTTGACTACACGTATGTCTGTGTGAGGGTGTCAGGTCCCCTGGAACAGGTATTAGAAACAGTTGTGAGCTGGGAAATGACCCCAGGTCCTCTGAAGAATAGGCAGTGCTCTAACCACTGAGCCGTCTCTCCAGTTTCTTCTGCAAGTGTTCTTAACACGGAGTCATCTCTCTCTACTTCCACATTTGGACCTAACCTCCTATCAGAAAGTCCAACCTTACCCCTTCTCTTCTTATTCCTAAATCTGTTTTGGGGAGAAATCTGATCATTTGAGGCTTCCCTGAGAGTATAAGGGAACGTCTAGTTGCCTCTGGGAATATACCTTTCTGCTTCATTTTCTGTGGGGCAAGGAGTGGCATAATCTTCTGCTAAGGATTTAGTAGGCATAGCAACAGTTTCTAGCACCCTTGGAATTCAACTATAGGCATTATTTTCCCTACCAAACCCCAAAAAGCAACAAAGTTTGCCTGTAAAGAGATAATGACAATAGTCTGTGATCTTCCTCACCCCTTGAGTGGGGCCTGCCAACACTTGTGAACCAGTAGTTAGAGGGAGAACAGGTAGTCGGTTATAGGTCAGGGTGCCATGCCCCCATAGCTCCCCTTGGCTCCTCTCTTTGTGGCAAGAGAGACCTCAGATCTAAAGAAGCTGAAACAGCTGTTTCCTGGGACGCTGGAAATTGGCATCAAATGCCTGCTTCTGTGAGCAGTGGTAGGTGTATGAAAGTTGCCTGCACATTTGTATGCCTGTCATATCACGTGTGTGCCTGGGGCTTGAAGAGGTCAGAAGCAGATGTTAGATCCCCTGGAACTAGATTTATAGACTGTTATGAACTATTGTGTGGGATCTGGGAATCAAATGAGGGGGCCTTCTACAAGAGCAACAGTTCACCTAAACACCAAGCCATTTCTCTATTCCCAGTTTTTAACATTTAATGGAGTAAGGAGACGCTATGGTCTAACTTTGACCTGTCCACAATATGAGTCTGCCACTAGCCCCTCCTTTCACAGTATTGTGTTACCCATGCAATAGCTTGTTCCTCCCCTGAGAGATGGAGCTGGCTCTGGTTCCGTCCAGAGGACAGGAACTCCAGGGATAGCTGCTTCTCTGTTAGGTCAAATAGATTTCCTGCTGATTTGATTACTTTCCCTGCAAGCAGTGCATTTACAGGAGGAAAGGAACTTTTGCAGGCATGCATTCGCACAGGCATCCATCCTCCTCCAGCCACACATACACAGACACACACAAGAACACACTTTCTCCCCAGCCACCCACAGAGCGTCAGTCACATTTAGAATTTGCACAAACGCACACCCTCCCTCATACATCACAATGCACACCCTCTCAGCCACCTACACATCTCTTCCACAAAAATCACACCTGCTCACATACCCCTAGAAGCACATTCCCATGCTATGATCAGAGAAAGAGAGAGAGGTGGGGTGGGCACTGAGTGGGTTTAAGAACCAAGAAACTAACCACTCTTGCATAGCAGATAAAAAAGCAGACCAGAATCCCACAGGTTTCTGCCTGCCACTTTGGTCCTGTAAGTAGAAATCCTGAAAGCCAGGAGGGATACTGGAGTGAAGTTAGGGAGAAAACACAGAATCAGGATGCCCTTCAGGGAAAGTATGGTAGGATTTCCCTTCAGGGGAAGCAGACACATTACCTGACAGGATGGTTATGTGTCTCAGGCTTATAGCTAGAATGAGGAAAGCCACATCCGTGACTTGCCTAAGAAGCCAGTTTGACTGATAACAAAGTATAAACCCTTGGGCTAGAATTCCCTATCAGCTCAGGAGTGAAGAACAGGAAGTAGGAGCTGAGTTTGGCCTCTGGATTCAACGTCCTCCCGGAATACGCTTTGCAAGGTTAGCTGAAATAAAGAGAAGAGTTCTCTTTACTGGAGCCTTGAAGTTCCCTCTGGAGAACAGATAGGGAAGGTTTCTTGAGAAGTGAGGGGTGACAGTGTAGAACAGTGTAGCAGCTTAACCCGTCTGGCTGCCGTTCCAGACTGTCTGACACTCCAAATTCCAAAGCTCTAGAAAAGAGCAGGCTTGTGTGCTTTTCTTTTCTTTTCTTTTTTTTTTTTCCCTTCAGGAAAGCGTCCTGGAGCCATTCAAGAGTTCCCAAGAAAATTGGCAGAGCGCTCAGCAGGAAGTCAGGCCCCTGCTATCCAACTGTTGACCAGAGTTGCCAAGTGTCTTTCTATGCTGCCGCCTGGGGGCGCCCCCAGCTGGGTCTGCGGCTGCAGCCAGCAGTGCTGTTATCATTAAGATAATTAATAAACAAGCACTGATGGGCCAAGTGGAGGAAGAGGGAGGCTCCTACTGCTCAGGAGAATCCCTGGAAAGATCTAGTGAGTGCATGGGACATCTCACTGGCTAGTTCTTTCTCCCAATCTGGGACCCCTGGAAAGGACCTTGTGGGTTGGCCTTCAGGGAGCAAGAAGAGGTGAGGACAAGAAGAGGACTTGGCAGGTGCGATTTGGAACCAGCTCTGCATCTTCCTGACAGGATGTCTGTGGGCAGGCCACCTCCAGTGATTACTGGTTGTGGAGCATGCAATTATTCATTCCTTTAACAAGGATCTGCCTATTTATTTATGGAGTGCCTACTGTGCGCAAGGTGGTCTACTAATAATAGCAGATGTTTCACTAGCTAGCATGAAGACAATGCCAATGTTCACACTATGTCCCAGAAGCGGGGGGGTGGTGGTAGAAAGAGGAAGCAAGTAGGAAGAATGACAGCCCCCCAATACACGGCGATTTGGCTTTGGCCTTCGTAGTCTAGTGTGGGGATGGACACCTGAGAATTACTAAACAGATCTTGGAAAACTCTAGATGGACGACAAACTGTAAAACACGTTGGGAAGGTAGGCTGGAGAGAATGGTCTTTCGATAGAATAGTTGGCGATTAAAGGGAGGCTAAACTGGGTGAAAAGCTCAACGAAAGAGGTACAGGGATGCTAGTAGATCCTGAGGGAGCTGTCACAGCCGTCTTGGGGACACACGAGGGTTGCTGTGTTTAGTAGGTGCTTTGTGTTCTGAGAGGGCTGTGCGAGAGTCTGAGGTCAGGATTCAGAACAGTGTTGGGGTGTGGCAGGAGCTTGGAAAAGCGGGGTTCTGAGGAGAGAATCCGGGGTGCCGCTCTGGAGACTGGAAAGTATTTGGGGAAAGGAGGGGCGTGGCCGGGTGCCTGTCCAGGGAGCGAAGCAGGTCCTCCGTAGCGGCAGCGGAGTGGCCGGGACGCGGGTCGGGCTATGCGGTCTGGAGGTGGGCGGGAGGTCGGGAGGTAAGGGCCGAGGTTAGCGCTCGGCTTTCGACACCGGGGCTGCGCGCGGGGGGCGGGGGGGCGGCACGAGCTCCGCGGAGGGCGGGCGGGCCGGGAGGAGGCGGCGGCTCGCTGAAGAACATGAATCAGCGGCGGCGGCGGCGGCGGCTGTGGAAGGAGCACGGTGGCCCAGCCGCGGCCCCGGGGACTCCTCGCTGCTGACGGCGGTGGCCGCGGCTCCAGCCGGCCGCGGGTACGGGACGCCCCGGCCGAGCGCCGCCCCCCGCCCCTCCCGCGAGCCTCCCGCCCCTCCTCCGCCGCCCTCCACTCGGCGCTCGCGGGCCGGGCCCGGCATGGTGCGGCGTCGCCGCCGATGGCGCTGAGGCGGAGCATGGGGCGGCCGGGGCTCCGGCCGCTGCTGCTGGCGGGGCTGGCCTCTCTGCTGCTCCCAGGGTCCGCGGCCGCAGGTAGGGGTGGCCCGGGAGGCGGCGGGAAGCGGGGGGCTGATAAGTGGCACGGCTGAGGGGCGAAGCCGAGGGACGGTAGCGGGCGAGACCCGGGCCTGGGCCAGCCAGAGGTTGGGGTCGGTGGCCGGGGCTGGAAGGCCGAAGCTAGGACGCAGCGGGTGTGGGCTGACAGACCTCCGGCCGCGGCCCCCGCCCCCAACTTTCTCGCGTCCGGGGCTGGTTCGGTGCAAAGGAAGGGAGTGGGGGGTGTGGGCAGCCGGGGGTGCTTAGGACTGTATTTTCCCGCCTCTATGTTCCTAGTTATTTGCTCCCTTTCCCTTAGTCCTGAGGACCCATTCTGCCTTCCGCACACCCCCGAGGTCCCACTTTGAAACTACAGGGTCTGGGTTTGAGCACCCAGGGCTGAGAAGGTGCTGGATTCTAAAATACCTCTGGCCGTACTCTAGTTCCTGTGGCCCTTGGCGCTCCCGGAAACCCGAATGTTGAATAGCTTGGGTTGAGTGAAGGTTACTGCTCCTTGGGAAGATTAGCTTTACGTGGCCACATAGCCACTGAGGCATTTCCCTGAGACAGAAGGGCAGTACCTTTGCCCGCAAGTTCACACCGCACACATCTGGAACTGCTGGGTGTAGTAGGGGTGTGAAGCTATGTCTCCTTGTCCTGTGAGGGTGAAAGGGTAGGATTGAGACGGGCTTCTTCGGGCTTCTTCGGCAGCAGCCAGCCAGCTAGCATTTTTTTTTTTAAACTGAGTTCTTTGCCACATTAGCCTCTCAAGGAAGGGAAGATAAAGAGTGGAAAGTATTTGCGAGCTTCGAGCTTCGAGGTTCGTATTTGATGCTCAGAGAGCCCAGGAATTTACCTAGGGTGACACAGTAAAGAGCAGAGAGAACAGGTCTGGATTTCTTTCATGCATATTCTTCACCTGCCCATCTGTTTAAAAACATGCCAGGAGGGTGTGCGTGTGGGCGTGTGTTTATGTGTGTCCACCCTTGCCTGAGGAGGGTAAGAGTCTAATAAGTGGGCCCTGTTGATGCTACAGTATCTCGGAGGGGGGGGGTCTTGGGGCTTCTGCTTAGGGCCCCACCCCTCCCTTCTGCCCTCCATCTTCCTAACACCCGCCCCAGCACACATTCAGGTATTAATAGAGCAGGCGGCTGCCAGGAAGGCTGCCATGTGTTTGATCTGACGTGGTTTTGTAGCCATATGTTCTCCACTTCAGGGGAGCACTCCCTCCTTCCTTTCCTCAGCCTCCCTTCATTTTACAGGGTGGAGTCAGGGATACTGGCAGCAGTTCATGGGCTTGACTGACACCCTGGGCAGAGAGCTGGCAGCCTGTTGCACTGGTTGGGTAGAGCAGTCATGCCCAGGATGATGCCTGCTCCGGGAGGTGACAAGTCTCCACGGTTTCAGCTCGGTTTGCCTTCTGGCGATTGGGCACTAGGGAGCTATGGGGAAGAAGTCCTTGGTGCTAAGGGAACTGAGCAATAACAGGAAACTGGAAGTCTTGTCATACCCTCTCTCCCAGCCTGGGTTCAGGTCACCGTCCTCCCCACAGAATCCTGCCTCTGCTTCTTTGGTGCTGAGAATGAACCTTCTAATATAGACACTGCTTTCTAGAAGAGAGTGAATGGGAGATGTTCCCAGAGAGAAGGGCTATTTCAGTCATGCAGACACATCCCCTCTCCCATCCTTCAGGCCTGAAGCTCATGGGAGCCCCAGTGAAGATGACAGTGTCTCAGGGGCAGCCAGTGAAGCTTAACTGCAGTGTGGAAGGGATGGAGGACCCTGACATACACTGGATGAAGGATGGCGCTGTGGTCCAGAATGCAAGCCAGGTGTCCATCTCAATAAGCGAACAGAACTGGATTGGCTTACTCAGGTGCAGGACTGTGGAGGAGGGAGTGGGATGACAGCTGGGGGACAGACAGCCTGTGTCCTGAGAACTGAGGCTTTGTTGATGTCTAGAGGTCTGTGGTCTTAAAATTTGTCAAACTGTGGAACCTTCTAGAAAACAACCATGATAAACCCATTAAGTCTGCTCAGCAGAGTTGCCCCCCCCCCCTTTTCCCTCCAGACAAGGTTTCACTATGTAGCACTGGTTGGCTTCAAGCTCACCCTCTCTTTGTGTAGACAAGTCTACTCTCAAACTCACAGTCAGGTCTCAGGCTCTAGGGTGATGGGATTAAAGGATCTGGCTCTCTTGACTCTGAAAAGTAAGCCTGATATCCTGTTTCCACAGCCTAAAGTCAGCGGAGCGGTCTGATGCCGGCCTGTACTGGTGCCAGGTGAAGGATGGGGAGGAAACCAAGATCTCTCAGTCAGTATGGCTCACTGTTGAAGGTGAGAAGGCAGTACTAGCTGTGTGGGCCATTTAGCTTGGAGCTAAGACTAAAACTCTGCAGAAGAGAGCTCAGTTTAAGCCCTACTGCCTTCTGTGGCCTAGGCCAATGGTTCTCAACCTTCCCAATGCTGTGACCCTTTAATACACTTCCTTACGTTGTGGTGACCCCCAAACCATATTTTTTTTGTTGTTGTTGCTACTTCATAACTGTAATTTTGTTATCATTATGAACTATAATGTAAACATTTTTGGAGCTAGAAGTTCGCCAAAGGGGTCTCCACCAACAGGCTGAGAGCCACTTCTGCAGGTTCATCCAGACCTTATAGGGACCCTACCTGCTGGAACCACGGAGGCTACTAGGACCCACAGTTTCTGACGTCCAGTCTGTTTCAGCCTTCTGTCAAGCATTCAAACTGTCAAGCATTCATCAGAAGCTGGACCTTGTTCTGCCAAATGGACCTACCAAAGGGGGAGGGTTGGGGGAGGGGAAGGAGGCTCGCAGCTGCTGGAGCTCAGAGCTGTGCAGCCCTGGGAAACAAAGTGACTAAGAAAGTAACAAAGGGCCCTGAACCGGAGCTGGGGCCTGCCAGCAGAACTCTGCTAAAGCTCCACCCACTCCCCCTCCTAGGGTACTCCTCCCCCACGTCCCAACCCCGGCCTCTCCGGTACTCTGAGACGGACTGTCAGAGCAAGTCTGGGAAGGGACTGTGGGGGCTGGCAGTAGAGTCTGCCTTGCCTAAGGGGGCAGCAGAAGAGGAAGATGAGGAAAAGGAAGCCCATTCCGCCCCCTCCTCACACCTGATAACTGTCTGCAGCTGACCCATTCTTTAGGGTCCGGTGGTGACTACCCATTACGGAGTACTTCAAATGGAAATGAACTTGCGATTTGAGCAGTAGGAAGCTAAGAGGTGGCAAGGCTAACTCCCCTCACTTTTCCTCCCTAGGTGTGCCATTCTTCACGGTGGAACCAAAAGATCTGGCGGTGCCACCCAATGTCCCTTTTCAACTGTCTTGTGAGGCTGTGGGTCCACCAGAACCCGTAACCATTTTCTGGTGGAGAGGACCCACTAAGGTTGGGGGACCTGCTTCCTCTCCCTCTGTTTTAAATGTAACAGGTGAGCAGCCTCAGGAGGGGTCTTTGAGCCAAGAGTGAGCTGGGTCAGTGCCCTGGGGGTGGGTGGGGCACCGTAGTGTTGGGATCTGCATAAATCTGAGTTTGTCGCTTGAGTGTCCAGAGCAAATCCCAGTGTCAGGGTGCGTGAGCCGTACCGTTGCTAAGCTTGTTAGCTGGATGTGCTCTGCTGGCTAGGTGGGCTGATTAGGTGTGATCCTGCTGTGTGGTTAAGGAGGGTGCTGGGGCCTCCTTTCCGCGCCCACAACAGTCTGGTCCTTGCACAGCTGGCCATGAGAGAGGAACTATATGAGATCAGGGACACCCATCCTCCCCCTCCCCAGGGAAGGAGCCAGAAACCAGCCCACGCAGAGCTAGGGAGGAGTGTCTGGCAAACTGGGAGAAGACTCGGCTCAGGCTATAGAAAGTGAAATGGGGGAGGGTAAAGGGGAGGAGGAGGCCAGCACAAAAATACAGGGCCTCCTCACCTGATGGGCCTTTCTAGAAAATTTCCTGAATCACTGTATCTGTTCATATCCTATACTGTTAGACCCCAAGCGGCCACACTGCACATTCTCCTAGATTTCCCCCAAGAACTTGAGCTTATCCATCACATGTTTGTGAGATTTGCTGATCTGTGAAACTAAGTGTACGGTTTCCAGATGAGTCTGAGCATGAAAGGGAAGTCCCCAGGGACTTGCATCTTGATAGAGGTACTGTAGGACCTGCTGGTGCCAAGGCAGGATCTGTTCAGAGAGGGGGAGGCTGCTTCGCAGCTTCCAGCTTCCCTCCACATGTGCGTGGTTAGGACCCTCAGGCAGTCAGCCCTGTAATAATAAGCACTCAGTGGAACTCCTACTGCACGTACCACACTGTGCTGGGCACCATGGGGAATGGAGGAAAACAAAGAATTGAGGATGGTTGGGTAGACAAGACACAGACGTGGGGAGCTGAGTCTCCAGTGATGGGGCAGAGAACAAAAGGGCTCTGGTGTGCATAATCAGGGAGTTGCCAGAAAAGGGAGGTGCCCTGTGCTGCTTGTGGGAGGTGGGATTAAGGTGGGAGGCGCAGTTACAACATTTTTCCGAGCTCTCGCTGTGCACAGTGCACTTTAAGTCTTACTTTAAAATTCTCCCATTCATCAGATGGGGAAACGGCACCATCCAAGCCTTTTAGACTGCAAAGTCCTCCTTCCAGTTCACCATACCCCACTGCCCAACCCCTTCCTTTGGCTAGAGGGATTTCTAAGATGTTCTGGCAAGAACCTGAATTGAAGTCCCTCTTTCCTAAACTCAAACTCGGTGGGAGTGGCTGCTTGGGGGGCTGACTAAGGTTTTCTGGCCCCAGGAGTGACCCAGCGCACAGAGTTTTCTTGTGAAGCTCATAACATAAAAGGCCTGGCCACTTCCCGACCAGCCATTATTCGCCTTCAAGGTAGGGGGACACAGGCCGGGGTGGAGGGGGTGGGGGTGTTGAGAAAGGGCAGGGGTGGTCTCAGCCAGCTGTCTAGCAGGAGAACTGGCTGGCTTTTCAGCGTGCAGTGGCTCTGCAGGAATCTCCAGGTGAGGAGTAATTGGCACAGCTCCCATTCCTAGTGGGAGCACCTGAGACCCTGCCACAGCTGAGACAGAAATAGAATCCTGACGTCACAGCAGATTTCCCATCACGAAGCAGAGTCCCAGGGAGGGAGGGAAGGAAGGAGCCAGCGGGAGATGGTCAAGGCTTTTATTCAACCTTGTTTCTGTCTTCTGTAGATGGAATGGGGGTGGGGCAGCAGCCTAGCAGAGAGGGTACCCAAAGTGTTGGTGCCGAGAGGAGGAGGGAGGGAGGAGGGAGGGACAGAGGAGAGAAGCCAGTATGCAAAGGCACTTATCTGAGGAAGCTGGGCAGTTGCCAGTTTCTCCTCTTGTAGTCCCAGAACACCCCTTGCCCTCTTATTCTTTGGTCAGGCCCTTTGTCTGGGTAGCCAGCCTTTGCCCACAGCCTGGGCCCCCTCCCAGGTATAAACAGTGCCCTACTGGTGGCTGGTTTATGCCCCACATGCCTTGGATGGGCTGATTAGTCTTTAGGAGGTGCTCCAGGCCTTGGGACAAAATCAAGCATTGACTCCTATGCCTTTCTCCCTCCCCTCATATTTTCACTCTGTGCTGACACTAAGTCCCTATCCACAGCACCGCCTGCAGCTCCTTTCAACATCACAGTAACAACGATCTCCAGCAGCAACGCTAGTGTGGCCTGGGTGCCGGGTGCTGATGGCTTAGCTCTGCTGCACTCCTGTACTGTACAGGTAGGCTGAGCCGTGCACACTTACTAGGCCTGCCTGAGAGTCTGCGTCTGCAGCTCTGTTCAGATGCTTCTCCTAGTCCTTTAAGTTCAGTGGCAGACACTGCAGACGGGCTGCAGGCCTGTGACTTCTTTATGCTAGGAAGCGAAGCATATCCAGAGCAGGCTTGGGTGTCTAGAAGAGTATTTTCTTTCTTTCAGTCTCTCCCCCCCATCCCCGCCCCAATGTTAAGAATCAAACCCAAGTCTATCACATACTAGGCAAACCCTGTACCAGCACGAAGATCAAAGAGTTTTTCTTTTTTTTTTCTTTTCTTTTTTTTTTTTTTTTTGGTTCTTTTTTTTCCGAAGCTAGGGACCGAACCCAGGGCCTTGAACTTCCTAGGCAAGTGCTCTACCACCGAGCTAAATCCCCAACCCCAAGAGTTTTTCTTTTAACATAGCCGATATTCCTCCCTCATACATCCTGCCACTGCACCTAAAGAGAACAAGAGGACGAGAAAGGGTGCCAAACCCTGGCGATTTTAATTAATTAATTAATTTTTCTGTGCTGGAAATAGACACAAGGCTTTGCACATGCTAAGCAATCACTTCTGTGCCTATGTATTCCAGTCCTTTAGTAAGAACCTTTGAAACTTTTCTAATCATGTCCCCTAGACAGGATGAGCCCTCTCCTGGCTTCACCCTGGCCACAGCCCATTGTCCCAAGGGCAGAGTCTTCAGGGCCAAAGGACAAGCTTATCTGGTTCATCCTCACTGCCACATAACACTGTACATTCAGAATGTCTTGCCCTGGCTGCTCTGGGTCTGAGTCTAAGGCCTGAATGGGCCTCTTCTCTGGTCCTTCCTTCCAAAGGTAGACCTTGCTATGATGTATGTACTTCTGTGTCTAATGGCAGCCACTGGGGGTTGATGGTGGGGAACAGCCAGCATTGTTTATATCCATGCACGGGAAGCCCACATGCTGAGGGCTCCTTCCTGAGGCCCAGCTCTTCCAGGGTTCTGGGGGAGGGGGTTGTTCTGGAGATGTAGCTCAGCTGGTAGAGTGCTTGCTTAGCAGCTAGGAAGACCTGGGTTCTGTCCCCAGCACCACCTAAATCAGGCATTGTGTTACCAAGGACATTCTTAGCTGTAGAATGCATTCAAGGCCAGCCTGAGCTCCTGAAACCCCCTTAGAGGAAGGGAGAGGGTCAGAGAGACTATGACAATGAGAAGCAGCTAGACCAAGAGTAGAGCGCAATGGAATGGCACTTGTCTGGCTCACATAAAGCCTGCATGTGGTCCCCAACACTTCTGAGTAAGTAAGTAAATAAATACGTGTGCTGGATGATCTTTAATGCTTAAGTACTGAACCATGGGGTATGAGGATTGTGTGTATTGAGAGTTGGGGATGCCAAGGATTGAACTCAGCTTTTTGAACTAATGTTGAGTACTCTGCTACTGAACTTGTCTCCCCAGGCACACACACACAAGCCTTCGGTTGTATTCTTGTTCTGGGCCCCTAAAATGTAAGGAGAGAAGCCAGCTCACAGGGCTCTCTGCCCCCCATTCTTCTCACTCTGAGAAGCTCTGAGCTTTGGGGCAGCAAGTAAACAGAGATGGCAGGTACTCTGGAACAATCAGGCACTAAGTACAAATAGGCAAGCATAGGTTTCTGGAGTTGCTGAGACATCAGGAAAGTGATACTAGCCTGGCATAGTGGCACATGCTTTTAATCTCAGCCCTCAGGAGGCAGAGGCAGGCAGATCTCTCAGTGTGGGGCTAGCCTGGTCTACAGAATGAGTTTCAGGACAGCCAGGGCTACACAGTGAGATCCTGTCTCAAAAACAACAGCAAAAGGGACACCTGTCTTGACTCCCCCACTCTTTGCTGGGTATTGTACTCAGTGCCTTCCTTGCCCGAGAACAGTCTACTACCTGAGCTTATACTCGGCCTCAGAGTAAGTAGGACTTCTCTAGGAGTAGCAGGCCATTCCAAGCAAAAGGAATACTATCTGCAGATACAGAGTGTGAACCTGCGATGGTCTTGGGGTGGAGACAAGTTGGGGCAGTTGTTTGCTGACAGACTTGGAGGAAACATTTGTTCAAGCTCCCATGCCATCCATACCTATCCCGTCTTCCCTCTCATCTCCGAGACTTGACTGCTTATCTAATCATCGCTTCTGTGCTGTTTGTTTGTTGTTTGTTTGTTTTGGTTTTGGTTTCCGAAGGTGGCACATGCCCCAGGAGAATGGGAGGCCCTTGCTGTCGTGGTTCCCGTGCCACCCTTTACTTGCTTGCTTCGGAACTTGGCCCCTGCCACCAACTACAGCCTTAGGGTTCGCTGTGCCAACGCCTTGGGCCCTTCTCCCTATGGCGACTGGGTGCCCTTTCAGACAAAGGGCCTAGGTAAGGAACTCAGCAAGAGGGGCAGGACTGGAGAGGGAAGGCATCATTCATTCAGCAGCACTTATTGAACACCTACTGCACACCACTTTGTATTTAGTTCTTATAGGAGGACTGCTAAGCAAACTGGAAAAGACAGGATAGATACAACTCTTATTCATTGGTTGCTTGATCTCTTGACTAGAGGTTCAATCCCCCAAGACCCCTAGAAAAGAAAATATCCTGCTGGGATCTGACAGTGTAACCAAGGCTATCCATAAAGCTCAGACTAGAGAACTGCAGAAGTTAGTTTAAAAAGAGAACTCATGTTTTAAGTAAGTGTATGAATCTGTTCATTCATAAGGCCCCTGGGCTCTGGGTTGGAAAGGCCTGGGTGACAGGCAAGAGTAAGACCTGCACAATTAAAAGGAGCCATATACATATTTCGTGGGAAAGTGCATCAAGGTAAGGGCACAGCAAGTCCTAGGAATCTGCTCGAAGTTCTCTGCCTGATAAGGGAGACTGGGAGGGAAAGGCAAGCAGTACCAGGGCGATGAAGAGTCACACTGTAGAGATGTGGGGGCTGGGCTGCTTCTGTCCTGCCTAGGCTTTTCTTCCAACACAGAGTTGTTAGCAGCTGGGAGGCAAGCCCTTTCCTCAGCCTCTGCTTTCTAAGCTGTTCAGCTCTTGGTTGGTGTGGGATCATGATGGTAGGGAGGGCAGGGAATCCTAAGAGCTTTCTTTCTTTTGGTACAGCGCCAGCCAGAGCCCCTCAGAATTTCCACGCCATTCGTACTGACTCAGGCCTTATCCTGGAATGGGAAGAAGTGATTCCTGAGGACCCTGGGGAAGGCCCCCTGGGACCTTATAAGCTGTCCTGGGTCCAAGAAAATGGAACCCAGGTAAGAGAGACGATCCCTTCTGCTTCCCCTACTGTGCTGGAGTGTCTGCCCCGAGACTTAGAAAAGCTTTAGAATGTCCATGGAGGGTCTGGCACTCCTACAGACAGTCAGAATACCCTCTACCTCCTGGCAAGGGCAGCTTCCTGTCTCATTGGTTTGTCTCTCCATTGGGATAGCCCTGTGGCCACTTTGTATGCAAATCAGGAAGCCTATCCCGGCCCTTGCAAGGGGGGGGGTGGTGCAGAAGGGGGGCACAGATAAGGCTTTGTCCACAGTCCCAGCTCGACTTCCTGTCATCTTCTTGCAGCCGCAAGGCTTGTTTGTGTTTCAGAGAGGCCTCCCCCACTCAGTCCACGGCAGGAATGTGGTGACTCCCAGGGGATTGTGTTCTATAGCCCCTCACACTCACTGCTCCCCTAAAATTCCCTGATTCCTTAGCTGAACTTTCTTCTGCCCTCCCAGCCCAGCTGGAGGCTTCCTCAGGCTCAGTGTGAGGGTGGGACTTTTCCTGGCTACAGGATGAGCTGATGGTGGAAGGAACTACGGCCAATCTGACTGACTGGGATCCCCAGAAGGACCTGGTTTTGCGTGTGTGTGCCTCCAATGCAATTGGTGATGGGCCCTGGAGTCAACCACTGGTGGTGTCTTCTCATGACCATGCAGGTAAGGCATAGGGCACAAGGCTTTCAGGGATTACACCGACTGATTGGAGGAGGCTAGTGGCACCGGTTTTTCTAACACACTCGCGCGTGCACACACACACACACACACACACACACACTAAGGAGTCAAGCAGTGGGGATGAGAGTAGGGTTGGTGTTTCGGTCTTGGTTTTCCTCTCTTTGCTTTGGTTACACTGCAGATGATAGCATGATAGCAGTGAGAGCCTGTCACTGCTCAGGTGCAAACTCTTGAATCTTTAAGGTCTTTTTGATTTAACACCCTGCTTGGGCTTAGGGAATCTTTTGGGAAGGCTAGGTGAGGGGGCCATCCTGGGACAGTTCTGAAAGGACATTTTGGTGTCAACCCAGCTCATGACATTGCCTTTCCCTCTCACAGGGAGGCAGGGCCCTCCTCACAGCCGTACATCCTGGGTGCCTGTGGTCCTGGGTGTGCTCACCGCCCTGATCACAGCTGCTGCCTTGGCCCTCATCCTGCTTCGGAAGAGACGCAAGGAGACGCGGTTCGGGTAAGGAAGTGGGACTGTGGCCAGTGAAGGAGGCGGTAACACGGGGCCTTGTAATTTACCTGAAGTCCTGGGTTTCTCTTTAGGCAAGCCTTTGACAGTGTCATGGCCCGAGGGGAGCCAGCTGTACACTTCCGGGCAGCCCGGTCTTTCAATCGAGAAAGGCCTGAACGCATTGAAGCTACATGTGAGTGCTGGAGCAGCATAAAAGGAAAAAGACAGGCTACCTTTTACCAACTCATTTATCCAGCTAAAGTGCCTGAACCTTGATAAGTCCTGGAGTAATGAAAAGGGACACCCTAAATTGCTTGTGGAGTTTAATCGCCACAGTTGTGGAAGATCCAGGCGCTGTGCTGAGGGCGGAGAGCTGGGGGAGACAGTAGGCTGGAGTGTGGGTTTGACTGCAGCTCTGCTTCCCTTTCACCTCCTCTCTGCAGTGGATAGCCTGGGCATCAGCGATGAATTGAAGGAGAAGCTGGAGGACGTCCTCATCCCAGAGCAGCAGTTCACCCTCGGCCGGATGTTGGGCAAAGGTGTGGGGGTTCTGGGGGACCAGCATGAGTTTGCTCTCTCTGAGTGGGTTGTTCCATTTGCTTCCAGGGCGTGAATTTGGGTTAGTTCCTATAAACAAGGTATACATATGGGTGCCTGATTTAGGGATAAGGAATCATCATGGTTAAAGGCAAGGAGCCATTCCCAACACAGTCTCCTCTAAGAGCCTTCCTTAACTAATGATTTTATGACCGTATGAAGAGTAGCCTGAGAGGGAAGGGCACAGGGAGCCTGAGGTGTCTTTTTTTTTTTTTTTCCGGAGCTGGGGACCGAACCCAGGGCCTTGCGCTTGCTAGGCAAGCGCTCTACCACTGAGCTAAATCCCCAACCCCGAGCCTGAGGTATCTTGCCCTGTCCGTTGGTTTCCTGCCTAGGAGAGTTTGGATCAGTGCGGGAAGCCCAGCTGAAGCAGGAAGATGGCTCCTTTGTGAAAGTGGCAGTGAAGATGCTGAAAGGTGAGTTAGACAATAGCATTCGTCGGGGTAGGGAGAGGGGTTAAGGGAGTGACTGATCTGGAGCAGGCGCCACTCTGCCTGAGATTCCCCAGAAGCTACTCAGCACGAGCAGGGATGCTGACTGCACCACGTGAATAATTCAAGAGCATGAGCCCACGCAAAGATCCATGCCCCAGCTTTGCTCCCTGCCGTCAGCGGTGACGGTGTTCACCGTTCACTCTCGTGATTACAGCTGTGATTGGTGCAGCTCCTGAGCTGCCAAAACCTACGGGAAAGGCCAGCTTCCTAAAGGGAAATCTCGGCCCGGGGAGGCTGAGGTAGGGGATTGTTACAAGTTTGAGGCCAGCCTGGCCAATATAGTGGGACCTAAAAGAAGAATTTAAAAACTCAAACCTGGCCCTGGGTTCGGTCCCCAGCTCCAAAAAACAAAACAAAACAAAACAAAACAAACAAAAAAAAAAAAACCTCAAACCTGGGCTAGAGAGATGGCTCAGTGGTTAAGAGCACTCTAGAGGTCCCTAGTTCAATTCCCAGCAACTACACCATGGCTCACAACCTTCTGGTGTTTCTGAAAACAGCTACAGTGTACTTATAGACATAAGATAAATAAATAAATCTTAAAACAAAACAAACAAACTCAAGCTGGGAGTGGTGATTCTAGTACTGGTGAGGAGTAAGGTAAGGCAGAAGGATCACAGGTCTGAAACCAGGCTGAGTGAGCCCTGGATCAAACAAACAAAGGATAAAAAAGTGAAGTGGGAATTGTTAGCAGGCAAAGGAAAAGTTAGAAAGCACCAGCCCTGGCCCCCTGTGAAGCCCAGGGCTTCTGTAAGTTCTAGGAGCCCTGGGTGGGCGGCAGTGAGTGGTGAGTCTTGTTTCCATTCCTTCCCCTTCCTTTCTCCCAGCTGACATCATTGCCTCAAGCGACATAGAAGAGTTCCTGAGAGAAGCAGCTTGCATGAAGGAGTTTGACCATCCACACGTGGCCAAGCTTGTTGGTGAGCCCATTTGGAGGAGGCAGATATAGAATAGGGCTAAAAATATGCTCCACCAACGTGAGAGGGTAGCCTGGAGGAGAAAAGTTTGGCTACCCAGTGAGCAAGCAGGTAGTTGGTGAGGTCCTGTCTGAAATCTGGCTGGAAGGAGCTGAGCTCCAAACTGCTCATGTGGGCGGAGGAGAAACAGAGGAGGTAACACTCAGAGCAAGGGCCAGCAGGCCGAGCAGAGCCCTTCATGGGTAGTCCCCAGGCAGGAGTAACAGTGCCAGGGCTAGAGATGGAAGCCAGGAGGTAGGGAGGGCCTGTGGCAGATACCTAGCTGTCCTTAGGTCTTTGTGTGCCCAGTTCTTGACTTTCCCTTGTCTCCCAGGAGTGAGCCTCCGGAGCAGGGCTAAAGGTCGTCTCCCCATTCCCATGGTCATCCTGCCCTTCATGAAGCACGGAGACTTGCATGCCTTTCTGCTCGCCTCCCGAATTGGGGAGAACCCTTTTGTGAGTGCCTCAGGTGGGGGTGGCCAGGAGGAACTGGGTGGGAGACCGATCCCTGTAAAAGGGACAGAAGCTGGGGAGAAGAGGCTTGCCGAAAGGGCAGGACTCAGGGAGCTTATGGAGAGAGGGGTCAGAGCCTGACTACAGTTAAAATGGCTTCCTTTTTCCTCGAAGCCCTGCTGGGAATTTTAAATCAGGCAAAGATGTTTTTGGGGGAAGAAATTTGATTCTGCAGCTCTTTGGCAGGCTTGCCACAGCTTCCTTAGAGGGTCCTATCTCCTTTTCAGTGGTTATTATGATAGTCTTTAGGCTTTCAGGCCAGAGAATTTCATTCATTATGCCCCACACAGAGTGGAGAGCTTCAACCTGATCTTGTCCTGTCTGTCTACCAGAACCTGCCCCTCCAGACCCTCGTCCGGTTCATGGTGGACATTGCCTGTGGCATGGAGTACCTGAGCTCCCGGAACTTCATCCACCGAGACCTAGCAGCTCGGAATTGCATGTAGGAATTCTGGTGGCCTGATGGGTGGGAGACAGCTAGTGCCTCCTGGCACTTGCTGATGTCACCTCCTGCCTTGGATAGAACCTCCTATGCATGGGGTTAATAAGACTCTGAGCATGGGGAAGACTGAGTCTGTCTCTCAATACCCCTCTCAGGCTGGCAGAGGACATGACAGTGTGTGTGGCTGACTTTGGACTCTCCCGGAAAATTTATAGCGGGGACTATTATCGTCAGGGCTGTGCCTCCAAACTGCCTGTCAAGTGGCTGGCCCTGGAGAGCTTGGCTGACAACTTGTATACTGTACACAGCGATGTGGTGAGCTGGGTGGCCCAGTGGGGCTTGGTAATGTGAATAGGGTAGATTAGTGTGTGGGTGGATGTGCAGGACTCCAAAAGGACCACTAAAGTTCTGCTCTTTGAGCTTTAGTTGTCTAGCTATGAGACCTTTGAATCCCAGGATGCGGCTCTGCTTGGCTCAGGAAACCCAGTAACATTCCTCCCCAACCCTCGTTCTGTACCAGTGGGCCTTCGGGGTGACCATGTGGGAGATCATGACTCGTGGGCAGACGCCATATGCTGGCATCGAAAATGCTGAGATTTACAACTACCTCATCGGCGGGAACCGCCTGAAGCAGCCTCCGGAGTGCATGGAGGAAGTGTGAGTACCCTGGGTAGTGGGTTATAGAAGGAGATTTGGCTCATGGCTGCTACTGTAGCAGGTCTTCCAGGATGAGCTCAGAACCTCTACCTTACTTTTGTTAGTCCTTCTTTTGGGCCTCGTGGTTGAATGTGAGGATTGATCTCTACCTCATATTACATATTTTCCCGGAAACTCCCTGTTTTCTTTCTCTCTCCCCCTCTCATTCTCCCTCTACCCCCTTTCTTTTGTTTTCTGAATGGGAGAATGTTGAGACAATGTCCCTAGGCTGCTCAGGTTAGCCTCTAAACTCTGGAGTCCCAGCCATGAGCCACCATGCCTGGCTATTACCCCGTATTTCCTGCCCCTGGCTTTTCCAGTCTGAGTGAAACAGGAACCATGAAAGGCAGAGGAGAGAGTTGAGTGGCAGTCCAGGTTTCCTTGTCACCTTTTGGGAACCTGGGTCTATAAACCTGGGTCTTGTAACCTGTCTCTTCCCACAGTGCTGCACAGGGCCTCAGGAAGAACAAGCAGCCTGTGACTGACTGACTGACTGACTGACTGACTGACTGACTGACTGACTGACTTTTCTTGACCAGGATAAGCTGGGGAAGGAGCAGGGCTTCTTCCTTGGTTTCAGCTTCCCCTTGAAGAAGAATCCTGAGATCCTGGGAAGAAGAAAACCAATCCTTTTCTTTGCTACCAACCCAAAGTACTGTGGAGCAGGGCGGGACTTCAAAATAGGTTAAACAAACCCTTTTGAGAGGGTGACATAATTGTCACTGACCTAGCTGAGCCCTTTAGGTATTCTCCCAGGCAATCCTCTGTTCGCCCTATAAGGAGAAGGCTTATTTTCTTCATTTTGTGGATGAGGAAATAGGATTAAAGAGGTTAAATGACACGGCCAGGGACACATGACTATTATGTGAATAAGTTAGCACTCAAACCCAGATCCTTGTGGCTTCAGTGTTTATGCTCTGAACCCTGAAATCAACTGTGTTTGGTCTGTTCTAGTATTACTGCCTAACTCCAATCAACACAGAGTAGAGTGGTCCAGGGAACTAAATACACGTTCCTTTTGTGATTTGGGGGTTGGGTCTCCAGAATGTTGCAGCCATGAGAACACATAAAAGCTGAGCCTGAATGACAGTAGTCTTCTATCGGCGGTGGGTTTGAAGTGCCTGGGCCTAGGCACCAAAAGAAAAAGAATTAAATCATTTACTTACTTATTTATTTATTGTGGTGCTAAGAATAGAACTTCGGGACTGTATGATAAACAAGTGCTCCACCGCTGAGCACAGCCAGCCCCTCCGCTGAGCACAGCCAGCCCCTCCGCTGAGCACAGCCAGCCCCTCCGCTGAGCACAGCCAGCCCCTCCGCTGAGCACAGCCAGCCCCTCACTCACATTTCAAATGGAAGTTTAAGTGTAAGCAGCAGCAGAGCTCATTGTTGACGGTGAAAGCTCAGATCTCCTTGTGCCTGCACTGGTCTCAGCCCTCTTCTAGAGCTGCAGAAGCTGTGTGCGCTGTGAGGAGCAGTAGGGACAGACCCTGGCTCAGCCTTCTCCCAGACTGGAGCTGCTGTTGTCAATGAAGGGTGGGCGGACACTGGCCTCCCACCAGGCAGCCTGTGAAAGGGCGCCAGTTGGCCTCTAGCACAGCCTTGAGAATTATATCCCAGTCTGGCCATACACTCGTAGTTGTGGACCATTCCCACAGCCTGCCTGGGGTCTGGCATGATTCTTCTGCAATTGGAACCCTGATTAGGAAGGCTTTTTGTGAGATAGTACTTGGGGCTTTTGCCATGGACAAAAGTCAGGCATTGTTTATTGCACTTTGTTTGAAACCTTCCCCACAAGGGGAGAAGGGTGTGTGTGTGTGTGTGTGTCTGTGCACATGCAAACAGTGAGAGCTGTAAGAGAATTTGAAGGATAGAGAAAGAAGTGCGGCAGGGTATTCTTGGCAGAGACAGAGGACTGGAAACTTTCTGAAGATGTACATGAGTGGGTGCTGCCTCACATAGACTTGGGACAAAAGAGGGAATATACATGTCTGCCCCCTCAAAAGAACCCTGAGTCCAGGGTCTGGGATATGATAACTGAGTGGGAGAGTACTTGCTTAATATACTCTAGGCCCTAGGTCAAAAGACAAGAAAAACAATCCTGACTCCAGTCTTTTTGTGTAAGACAAAAGTACTTTTATTTTAGTCCCTTCCTGAGACAGCTCAGAAAAAAGCTGGGCACTGGCCTCTGTGGCTTCAAATCATAGTTATGTGACTTTGGGGAATTTGTTTGCAATGGTCTCACTTATCTTAGACCAGACTCAAACCAGCTGTATAGCTGAGAGGTACTTTAGACTTCGAATCCTCCTGCCTCCACCTCCCAAGTGCCAGAATTACAGCAGTGTAGCAGTTATGAGGTAATGGAGGTCAGACCCCGGCCTTTGTGCACACTGGGCAAGCATCCTACCAACTGACTGCATTCCAGTCCTGTTTTTTATTTATTTTTTATTTTTTTATTTTTTTATTTTTCTTTTTTTCGGAGCTGGGGACTGAACCCAGGGCCTTGTGCTTGCTAGGCAAGCGCACTACCACTGAGCTAAATCCCCAACCCCCTGTTTTTTATTTTTTGAACCAGGGCTTTGCTGTGTTACTTTAGCTGGCCTCATACTCAAACTGTATCTTAAGCCCGCCCCAAACCGGTGCCCGTCCTCTGGGCTCCACCCACCGAGTGCCAAGGTTACAGCTGTGCATCACATGAAAGCCTGCTCTGTTACTTGCTACTTCATTAGGGATTTTTTTGCATATTCTTTATTATTTTTACTATTACTAATTTATTTCTGTCATATCCCGATCGCAGCTTGTCCTCCCAGTCCCTCCTCTCACCTTCCGTCCCTCCCTCCTTCCATCCCCCTTCCCTTTCTCCTCAGAGAAGGGGAGGCCTCCCATGGATATCAGCCTACTTTGGCTTATCAAGTTGCAGTAGTATTTTTTTAAAGACTTCTTTTTAAACTGGGCGGTGGTGGCCCAGGCCTGTAATCCCAGTACTCAGGAGGCAGAAGCAGGTGGTGAACTTGGGTCCCTCGCAAAGGCTCTACTAGGAACTGCTGAGCCACCTCTCCATGCTTTAATTTCCGTATTTTCAAATAGGAACCGTTCCGTGTAGGGCTGGCAGGGTGGCTGAGCCAGTAAAGGTGCTGCCAAGCCTGAAGGGTTAACTTTGATCCCTTGGACCCATGTGGTAGAAGGAGAGAGCCGGTCCCTGAAACTTGTCCTTTGACTTCCAGCAAGTATGCTGTGGTACATGCATGAGCATGTATGCATTTATACACACACACACACACATACACGAAATGCATGCATTTTAACCCCATGCATAGTTTTTCTTCTACAGTAGTGTTAGTTAGGGAATTGTTTTCCCAGCCTGGTAGTGGTGCATGCCTTCAGTCCCAGGACTAAGGAGGCAGAGGTGGGTGGATCTCTGAGGCCAGCCTCGTCTACAGAGTGAAGTTCAGGACAGCCAGGGCTACACAGAGCAAGCCTGTCTAGAAAAACCAGAAAAAAAGGTTGTTTTCCCGTCTCAGTGTCTATGACTAAGAGGTCCTCTGCTTTGTGGCTACTATGTCCCTTTCTTCTTCCTACCTCAGGTATGATCTCATGTACCAGTGCTGGAGTGCCGACCCAAAGCAGCGCCCAAGCTTCACATGCCTGCGAATGGAACTGGAGAACATTCTGGGCCACCTATCTGTTCTGTCCACCAGCCAGGACCCCTTGTACATCAACATTGAGAGAGCTGGGCAGCCTGCTGAGAATGGCAGTCCCGAGCTGCCCTGTGGAGAGCAGTCTAGCAGCGAGGCGGGGGATGGCAGTGGCATGGGGGCAATAGGTGGCATCCCCAGTGACTGTCGGTACATCTTCAGCCCTGGAGGGTTGGCCGAGTCACCAGGGCAGCTGGAGCAGCAGCCAGAAAGCCCCCTCAACGAGAACCAGAGGCTTTTGTTGTTGCAGCAAGGGCTACTGCCTCACAGTAGCTGTTAACCTGCAGGCAGAGGACAGCTGGGGCCCCCTGGCTCTGCCGGCCATTGCGCTGGCTTACTAGGCCCCGTCTGATCACAGCCCAGGCAGCAAGGTATGGAGGCTCCTGTGGTAGTCCTCCCAAGCTGTGCTGGGACCTGGACTGACCAAATTGCCCAATCCCAGTTCTTCCTGCAGCCGCTCTGGCCAGCCTGGCATCAGTTCAGGCCTTGGCTTAGAGGAGGTGAGCCAGATCTGGTTGCCTGAATGCAGGCAGCTGGCAGGAGGGGAGGGTGGCTGTGTTTCCATGGGTACCATGGGTGTGGATGGCAGTAAGGGAGGGTAGCAGCAGCCCTGTGGGCCCCTACCCTCCTGGCTGAGCTGCTCCTACTTTAGTGCATGCTTGGAGCCGCCTGCAGCCTGGAGCTCAGCACTGCCCACCACACCTGAGTTTAAATGCCAGGTTTGCCCCTCTACGTCACAAAGAGATGTCCTTGTATTGTTCCCTTTTAGGTGACGATTAGGAAGGGATTGGCACACTTAGGTCCTTAAGCCCCATGACAGGAAATGGTGGGATATTCTCAGGTCCGAATCCTCATCACCTTCCTGATTCCCCACCCTGCCATGGCCTGGAACTGACTGGGTGGCTGAGGGATGCACGAGGACAAAGACTACCGAGATCCGACTCCTAAAGGCAGGGTCTGAGTCTGCCAGATGGAGGGGGTGCTAAGAGGTTGGCCCAGGAGTCAGGCATTTCAGGACCCCTCTAAGCTTCTACAGTCTGTCTGAGCATGCTACCAAGCCCCCAAACATCCCAGAACTAACAGGCAGTTTTGTCTGAGCCCAGCCCTTCCACATGGTGACCCTTAGGTCTACCATCCTCTCTGAATGGATATCACTTGTCCCAAGTCTTAAGAGAGAGATACACCTGATGGCTGATGTGGGTAAGAAAAGTTCCTGGAACCAGGGCTGGGGTCTAGGCACCGCACTGCAAACCTCCTGGAATGCAGAGGCAGGCTCTTGGGCTGTTAGGAACATTTCCAAGCTATTAAGTTGCTGTTTCAAAACAATAAAATTGAAACAAAAAAAAAGAATCGAAGCTTTGTTTTGTTTTCTAAATTACTAATATTGGTGGTTCAGACTTTCTGTTGTTTTGAGATAGGGTCTTAAGTAGGTGTCCCCGGCTGGTCTGGAACTCACAGAGATGGACCTGCCTTGTCTAAAAAGGCATGTGTGACCATGCCCAACCCAAGGCTTTGCCTTTTAAATGTTTACTTTTTCCCCCTTTTGATCACAAACAATGAAGCATCTTTGCATAGAGAGAAGTCTAGAAAAGACATGCCACAGAGTGTAGACAGTTATCTTTATAGAGTATGATTAAGGAAACCTTTTCTTCCTGTTTCCTAAATTTTCTGAGTTAAACATAACGTGCTTCTCATAAGCAGACTAGACCCCAGTAACTCGCCATGTTAACGATAATATATAATCTTTGTAGACAACTGTGAAGGTGTAGAATACCTGTAATCCCACCACCCAACAGTAATAACTCCCACTGGACTTTGGGAAATGCAAACATTTTTGACATTTAAGTTGGAACAGAAGCTTTCTGCACCCACTGCCAAAATTTCCTTGGGTCCTCATCTCTTCACCCCTGAGGGAGCCTGGGAATCAGTAGTCAAAGAAAGGTGAGCCTCTTGAAGATTAGAAATCCCAGAAACAGAGTTCCTTCCCAGTATTTCCACCTGCAACCTAGTTTCAGTGTGAGCACCTGGGCCTCTGCAATAGGAGACATGCACATCATGCCTCTGCTGGGGTGGAAACTGGGAGAGGCAGAGCCACAGCCCTGCTGGCTGAGGGCAATGGAATGAGGTAGGCCCTTCCTGGAACAAGTGTCCTGAAAAACCTGTTGCTGGTTCTACAGATCAGGTTCCCACATAGCTAATTAGACTTGAATTAAATGCCATGCAAGTAGCTTTTCAAATATTTCTTGCTGTGATTAGCTTTAACTGTTTAAATGGTGTGTGTGTGTGTGTGTGTGTGTGTGTGTGTGTGTGTGTGTGTGTGTGTGTGTGTGTGGAAGAGAGAGAGAGAGAGAGAGAGAGAGAGAGAGAGAGAGAGAGAGAGAGAGAGATTAGCTGAGAGATAACAAACATTGGGAGTTGTTGACCAGAAGTCCCTGCTTCTCAAGTAATTCTTTGTGAGGAACCTGGCATGTGCTAGATAACTGTGGCTAGGCTCTTCCAATACAGTGTTCCCAAAAGTAAGTATTTAACCTCTATGCTCTAGGACAAGAGAGAGGCAGAGGGAGGATTCTCCAGGAATGAAGTAAATGGGAGGTTAGCTGAGCAATGACCTCTTCTCAGCATTCCTGGGAGCACCTTGAATGGGCAGCCAGAGGTGTTTGTTTGTTTGTTTAGTATAGAATAGAGTTTATTCAGGGCATGCAGAGGGGAGTTGAGAGGGTAGTAGAGACAGAGAAAGGCAGAGAGAGAGAGAGAGAGAGAGAGAGAGAGAGAGAGAGAGAGAGAGAGAGAGAGAGAGAGACCCTGACTCAAAACAAGTGTGTTACTACAGTTTTCTTAATTTCTTTGTTTTGTTTGTTTGTTTGTTTGTTTCACTGTGTTGCTCTAGTTGGTCTAGGACTCACTATGACACCAGGTTAGCCTAAAACACAAAGACTAACCTGTCTGTCTTCCTAATGCTCGGATTAAAATCCTGTGCCACCACTCCCAACTCTTCCCTGCTTTTAAAAAATCTTTCTCTTTTTCTTCTTCTTTCCCAAACAGGGTTTCTGTGTGGAGCCCTGGCTGTCCTGGAACTCACTCTGTAGAACAGGTTGGCCTTCAACTGCCTCAGCCTCCCAGATGTTGGGATTAAAGGTGTGCTTCACCACACCCCACTCTATACCTGACTCCTTTTTTCTCTTTTTTAAAGATTTATTTATTTACTTATTTAATGTATATATGAGCACATTGTAGCTGTCTTCAGACACACCAGAAGAGTGCATTGGATTCCATTACAGATGATTGCAAGCCACCATGTGGTTGATGGGAATTGAACTCAGGACCTCTGGAAGAGCAGTCAGTGCTCTTAACCACTGAGCCATCTCTCCAGCCCCCTTTTTTCTTAGCAACATCTCACTATGTAGTTCAGGCTGGTTTCAACCCCAAAATCCTGCTAACTCCACCTCCCATGTGCTGGGATTACAGGTACACAGGACCTCATCTGGCTTTAGCTTGTGTCTCCAAGGTGCTCACCATTTACTGTAGGCATAGCTGCTGGGAAGGACTAAGGACTAAGGACTCCACGGACTAAGTTCTATTAGTAATTACGAAATGTGCAGTGAGTTTTTGTTTTGTTTTGTTTTGTTTTTGTTTTTGTTTTTTTTTTTTTTGTTCTTTTTTTCGGAGCTGGGGACCGAACCCAGTGCAGTGAGTTTTTAAAAAGTCTTTATTTACATGATTATCTAACAATATAATACAAATAGAAAAGCAAGGAGTAAATTTAATCTCTGTATTTAAAGTTTTAATTTTTAATTTTCTTATAGTATTTTTATTTGTTATTTGCATAATTACAGAAGATTTGAGTTTGAGCTTGCAGCACCCATGCGAGTTGTCTCACAAGAGCTTGTAACCACAGCTTCAGGGAGATCTCATGCCTCTAGCTTTCTAGGGTGATTGCACTCACATGCACAAGCCCACAGTAACATACAAAAATATACACAATAAAGAAGATACATGCAAGGGGTGGAGAGATGGCTCAGCAGTTAAGAGCACTGACTGCTTTTTAAGAGGACCTGAGTTCAAGTCCCAGCACCCACATGGTGACTCACAACCAGATCTGTAACTCCAATTCCAGAGGATCCATCCTCCTCTTCTGGCCTCTGAGCACTGGGTATACATGTAGTATAAAGACATACATGTGTACACGTTAAATTAAGTCAAAGTACTGGGAAGGCCTGCAGTGACCCTGGGCCTCTCCTGAGCCTGCTGAACCTCTGACTTCCAGGGCTGGGAGGATGAGTTGGAGCCCATTCAGGGGCTGGGTCACACACAGGGTCACATGCAACTTCTCTTTGCCCAGGCCTTGGCAGGGAAAGGCTCTGCCGGGTTGAGGGGACACCATTGTCTTTGTCCTCGGCGTGGCAATTCTCCAGCTGCGAGTAGAGCAGGCGCCCAGTTGATTAAGCAGAGCTGCAGGCCTCAGGAGAAGTGACCCATGTGTATCCAGCAGGAGCCCTGGATTTCCAAGTCACCTCGGTCAAGCTTTTCAAGCACTGAAGACCAGCCACTCCTTTGTCACAACTGTCAGAGTTTGCCTCCCCTGGTGCTTTAAATTCATCCCCTAAGTGCAGACTTGATCAAGAGGAATACAAATGAGCCTGTGCTCTGTTTTTTATGCCCAAAAGCTTATGTTCACAGAAACTGTGGAAGTCCGTCTGCACCTGGAAAGCAGGGAGACAGGAGACTGGCACTCAGCCCTATAGGTGGCTGGTGAAGACAGGGATCAGGTGGTCAAGGTCTTCCTTGGCTTCGTAGCAAGTCCAAGTCCAGTCTGGGCTACTTGAGACCCTGTCTCAAAACTAATCAATTAACCAACCAACAAACCAACCAACCCCAAGAGAGATGGGGCTAGTGGCATAGGCTCACAGTGTCAGCTATGCATTTAGAGGCAGGAAATTCAAGGCCTTCCTGGTCTACAAAATGAGTTCAAGGGCAGTCTGGGTATCTATACTGTCTCAAAATAAGAAATAGGATTTAAAAAGAGAGGGAGGAGAAAGAGAACAACAATGCAGTGTCTCTGTCTTGTTCAGGCTGGCCTCAACTCCTGAGTACAAGCAACTCTTTAGCCAGGCAGTATGAACTACAGGCACGAACTACAATACAGCACCCACCCAACTCCCTAAGATCACAGCACCCACACAACACCCTAGCACCACAGCACCCACACAACACCCTAGCACCACAGCACCCACACAACACCCTAGCACCACAGCACCCACACAACACCCTAGCACCACAGCACCCACCCAACACCCTAGCACCACAGCACCCACACAACACCCTAACACCACAGCACCCACACAACACCCTAACACCACAGTATTGTTGAGATTATTTTAATCCCAATTCAGGGTTCCTATCCTGCCTTAGACTATTTAGTTCCTGGATTAAAATAACCAGGCTTTCTCTATGTAGTTCTGGCTGTCTTGGAACTTGTTGGCCTTGAACCACTTGAACAGATTGGCCTTGAACTCACAGGAATGTACCTGCTCTGCCTCCGAGTGCTGGGATCCAAGGTGTACGCCATTGTGTCTGGCTCTAGGCCCTTGTTTCTGATAGGGTCTCATAGCGCTCACTTTTGTCGTGTAACCAAGGATGACTTTGAACACCTGAATTCTAGGATTACAGGTGTGTCCACATGTCCAGGTTTTTGCAGTGCTGAGGATCAAACCCAGGCCTTCCTGAGTGCTAGGCAAGCCCCCTACCCTTTGAGCTATCTTTTCAGTTCTAAAGCTTTCTTTTTACAACTGAATAATTGTCGCCCTGGGCAGCAGTCAGTAAGTTGTCTTATTCCTCCAGGTTTATTCTGCAGGGCAGGATGTCACCCCAGTCCCTGACCACTGAACGTGGCTTTAGCTCCCGCTGCCTGGAGGACTTTCTGCCCTCTGTGCCTGGCTGTCCCCTCCCCATCTTTACTGAAGCCTGGAGCTTCAGTTCTGTCCAGGATTCTGTATTCCCATTTAGTTGAAGGCCCCAGAGATGGCAATCATGTTTTTTGAACTCAACACTATCATTCTTGTGTGTTCTTTTTGTTTTATCAGCAGTTGCTATGCAATTAGAGTGGGGAGCAGTGGAGAGGGCACCCAAAGAGTGACCTTTCAGAGCCACTTGATTCAAAGTATCCCACTGAATGTCTATAAATGCAGAATGAACTGGACAAGTTACTGTGAGGGGCAAAAACGAGGAAGGGATGGTTCCTGATCTGAAAGGGATTAGAATTTGGGGAAAAACAGTGTCCCTTCAAATACCACCGCTTTATCAGGAACAAAATGCTTTACTAGGAGCAGCTGAGATCTGTGTGGCCCCCCCAAGGGACAGTAAGAGGTTCCTAGTGAGGGCCTGGGGTAAATATCTCTGATGGAATAGCTTTGAAACTGATTTTATAGACTTGGTGAGAATGGACTTTAAGGTTTGAGGACAGCACCCCTGAAATTGGAGCCTCATAGGAGAGGGACCAGATGGTTAGAGGTTAGTTAAATAGGCTGCGGAGAACCTAATTCCGATCCTAACCCTACCACTCCAGAGGTGTGAGCCCGGACATCTTATTTTCTCTCATTTATAAAGAGGAACACAGTATCCCCATTCTCCAAAGGTTGTAAGGAAATTATTGGTATATTTTTGGTATGTAATGAAGCAGGTAAAGTCATAGAAAACTCTCAGTGAATGGTAGCCAGGAGTAGGGAGTAACTTGTCCAATAAAGCATTTGCTTCACAGGCATGAGGTCCTAAATTCTATCCAGAGAGCCCAGATAAAAATGTCAGCTGTGGGGATGCACGTTCATAATCGCAGGGGCTTGATCATCTAATCGCTAAGCTAATGAGAGACTGCCTTAAAGGAAGTATACAGCTTTCTTGAATGATACCCAGGGCTGGCCACTGGCCTCCACAGGCATGTGCACACAAATGTACCTGAACACTCACATGCTTATGTATGCTTGTACACACACGCAAAAGCAAACAGGGTCTGAGAGCTGGTTAAGAACATTTACTGTAGGGGTTGGGGATTTAGCTCAGCGATAGAGCGCTTGCCTAGCAAGTGCAAGGCCCTGGGTTCGGTCCCCAGCTCCGGAAAAAAAAAAAGAAAAGAAAAAAAAAAGAACATTTACTGCTTTCCCAGAAGACCCAGGTTCAATTCCTAGCACCTATATGATAGCTTACAACCACTCCAGTTCCAGGACATCTGTAGTCCTCTGCAGACACAGTCTATGGTATACAGACATATATGCAGACAAAATACCCATGTACATAAAATAAAATAAATGTATTTAAAAGACCAAACAAGCAATGGTAGTTAGTAACTACTACTATTATTATAGAGGGTTTTAATTGTCAAGCTGCCAACCTTTTAAACATTTTCCTGAAGTCAGAGAGTGTGCTTAGTATGCTGTTTTTCTGGACCAGTCCCCAGTGCCACAAAGCAAACTCAAGATGTCTGCTTCCTAATCTTAGGAACCTATAGTTATGTTAGGTTCCATCAAAAAGGGAATCAAGGTTGTAGCTCCAGTTAAGGTTACAACTTTGGTGATGCTGTGATGGGAAGATTATCCTCTACTAGATGGTAGGTCTGGTGGAATTCCAGAGACCTTATGAGAAAAGGGACACCAGAGAGATGGCCGTGGGCATCCTTCACATTTCTGGATGTGACATGAGTGGTAGAGAGGCTATAAGCCAAGGAATATGGGGAGCCTAGAAATAAGGTTTATGGGAAGGATTAGTTTGGATTGACCTCTTATACTGAATTAAGGGAGCCAAGCAAAATGGATTTACTCATGGCAGCTCTCTGCCACCAAACTGAAACTAAATCCTGTAGAGGAATTTTAATCCAGCAACATGGCTGCTCTGGCAAGGGATCACATCGAAATGCCTAGGTCTGTGGGATCCGGCTGGAATACAGACATCCCCTGGGTTCCAGTATGACCTGGCACCACACACCTTTAATCCCTCTGGGCAGAATATAGACATGCCCTTAGTATAAACCTTTAATCCCAAACGCTGAGGGTAAAGTTAATGTGTAGAAGGGAGCAGCCATGTTTGAAGGGCAGACAAAGTAACCAGAGAAAGATTTGACAAAGTGAGTCAGGGATAGGATATGACTGTCCTCATGAGAACAGACAGGAAAGAGAGGCCGTTTAGGAGCAGCACAGGGAGGGTGCAAGGAGTTGAGTGGAGTTGAGTTTGGTGTTCTGTTGAGTGAGTACAGTACAGTGGCGTTGAGTTCATTCGTTTGTGGGTTCATGCAGAGGGAGTTGAAGCCAAAGAATAAGAAGCCAGAAGATTAAACATATTGCCGAAGTTGGTATGAGGCTAAGCAGACAAATCCAGTCAGAGCTGAGAGAAGCCAGTTTGAATCAGTCAGCTTGGAGAGGACTTTGAATTAGAACAGCTGAGTTGAACCAACCAGCCAGAGTTCAGAAAGAACTAGAAAAGGTGAGCTGATTCAACAGTAAGTTTCTGAGATGACAACAATTATACCTAGTGAATAAACGTTACATTTAGAAAATTCTTTATTTTTTGTGATGTAGCTGGGAATGCCTCCACCTCCTGAGAGCTGGGATCATGGTATATCACCAAGTTTTTGTGGTGCTAGAGATCAAAAATAGTGCTTTGTGCATGTTAGACATATATTCTACCGGCTGAGCTACATTTTCAGTCGTGTTTCTGTTTTGTTAATTACACAGACTGAAGGAGAAAGACCACCAACCCAAACTATGGCCAAATTGAAGCAAGTTTTTTTATTTGTGTACGTGGGCTTCCCCACCTACTGGGCTCAAGAAGTCAGCAATGGACATGGGGACGATAAAGCTTTTATAGCTTAGGGGTAGGAGGTTTCCAAATGTGGGGACTTGGCAGGCGAATGGGTGGGATTATAGAAGCAGAGCATCAGTCTCACGAGTTCTTCCTAACGGCCTCCCTAATCAAAGATGAAGGAGGAAGGTGGTCGGAACGACTTTCAGAAACAGAGACACGGTTGCTGTTCTCTGAAAAAGCCGTATACAGCCATTTCTATTTAAGGTGGACCTAGTTGGGTTTGTTGTTGTTGTTTTTTGTTTGTTTGTTATTGTTTTCTGAACGATTTATTTATCTTATGTATGTGAGCACACTGTAGCTGCCTTCAGACACCCCAGAAGAGGGCATCAGATCCCATCACAGATGGCTGTGAGCCACCATGTGGTTGCTGGGATTTGAACTCAGGACCTCTGGAAGGGCAGTCAGTGCTCTTAACCACTGAGCCATCTCTCCAGCCCTTTTTAAAAATTTTGTTTTGTCTTTATTATAAAATGACTATCAAGCCTGAGATGGAAGCAGGCTGGTTTATCAGTTCATTTTGGGTAGGTTTTGCCTTGTAGGCTGGCCTGAGGTAGTTGGCCTGCCTTGGCCTTTGGACTGCTGAGATTATAGGCAGCATGACCAAGCCTGGCTGAAAGTATTCTCTGACATACCTGTCAAGTAATTAGGAAAGAAAAGTACAGCCAAGTTCCCCAAATGCCTGGTTTGAAACAGCAGGAGACTTGAAATGTCATCCTCTAATGTGAATTCAAGACAAGCTTGGGACAGACTCTTGACTCTTTAACAACAACAAAATATCCCTCAGGGATGGAGAGGCAGGTGAGTGGTTAAGAATGCTTCTTGCTCTTTCAGAGAACCAGACTGAGGTCCTAGTACCCAAGTTGAGCTGCTCAACTCCAGCTTCAATGGACACGAAGCCCTCTTCTAGCTTCAGTGGCCATGTGCATCCATGTGCGCACACACACACACACACACACACACACACACACACACACACAGAGAGAGAGAGAGAGAGAGAGAGAGAGAGAGAGAGAGAGAGAGAGAGATTTAAAAAGAAATATTTTTGCCAGATGATGGTGAGATGGTGACACATGCCTTTAATCCCAGCACTCAGGAGGCAAAGGCAGGTGGATCTCTGAGTTCAAGGCCAGCCTGGTCTACAGAGTGAGTTCCAGGTAAGCCAGGGCACACAGAAAAGCCCTGTCTCAAAAGGAAAAATATATTTTAACCTTTCTTTTGAGATTATAATATGACTGTATCATTTTATACCTTTTGTTTCCTCCTGTACCCCTCCCCCTCCTTGTTCTCTTTCAAATTCATGGTCTCCTCGATACCCTGGAAACAGACTGGGATCAAAAGCATGAGCCAGTACCACCTGGCTCTCTTTTTCCATCAATTGTTATTGTGTGTGTGTGTGTGTGTGTGTGTGTGTGTGTGTGTGTGTGTGTGTGTGTGTGTTCCTAAGTACAAACACAACCTTCCTAGTCTGTCTAATGTCACCTGCATGTATGCTTTCAGGGCCGACCATTCAGTACTGGACAATCAGTGGCTGTGCTCTTCCCTGGGGCAGACTATTTCTGCCACCCCAGCACTCCTCAGTTGCCTGCAGTCGTTGTGTAGGATTCTGGCCATGTGAGTCCCCTGTCGGTGTTAGCTTGTCCTTTGGTGTCTTCTGCTCCTGTTTAGGCAGTCATTCGGTGAGACTTTATGGGTGTGGCTTCTGACTTTCCTAAGGCATACAATCTCACAGCAAACTCCCTGTTCTCCGGCTCCCTGTACCACGATGATCTCTGAGCCTTAGAGGTACAGAAATTGTATTGTATATGCAATACTTGGGAATTGGGCTCCACAACTCTGTACTTTGATTGGTTGTGGTTTCCTATAATAGCCTCTATCTTTTGCAAAGGATATTTCTTGATGAGGGGTGAGGACCTCACTTGCCCGTGGGTATAAGACAAACATTTAGAATGAAGTTAAGGATTATACTGGTTTAATAAAGAGGCAATTGTAGGTTTTCATCCAGTGCCCACGGCTTCACTAGCACTGGTAGTTGGCTAAGTTTCCAGTAGCAGGCCTATGGTCCTAAGTAAAATTGAAGAGCTTTGGCTATCACCGAGGCATGTGAGTCACTACTGCACCTTTAGGATTATTGGGCTATGCCCGTTAGTGTTGTAGCTCACAGGCATCACGTATGGATCGGACTCTTGGTTGCTTTCCTCTTTTGGAAATGACGCTTTTTAAAAAAAAAAATTTTTTTTATGTATATGAGTACACTGTAGCTGTCTTCAGACACACCAGAAGATCCCATTACAGATGGTTGTGAGCCACCATGTGGTTGCTGGGAATTGAACTCAGGACCTCTGGAAGAGCAGTCAGTGCTCTTAACTGCTGAACCAATCTGGAAATGGTGCTTTCTGGTACCATGAAAGTTAGTCCTCAAGAGGAAGCCATCAGGATAGTCTCAGCTCAGAGTATCTGGGCCCTTTATTGGAAATCCACAGTCATTAGAAGTATGAACTTAACCTTTTACCTCTGGGAAGCAACCCAGGGCAATAGCCATAGCCTATAATGTTTTACCAGTCTGGACGACCCTACCCAATGACTCTTTTGAGTTGAGTGTTTTTCATGCCTGGTGTTGGGGTTTTGCTAAGATGCTCTATAGCCATTGAGGGGAGCATTGTCAGCCCAGATGGGAAAATCTGATTTAAACTACATATGTGTATTTATACACTGACTTACAAGTACTATGTATTTTTTGTTGGGTAGTTAGGAGTATGATTCCTTATGATGTCTTCAAACATCCTGTTAGTTTGTCCCTCCCTTTTTCCTCTATATTTACCCTCTTCCTTATTAGAGCCCCCATGATAAATCTTTTTTAAAAAAATCTTATAAATCAACCCAATCGTCTTCCTTTCAAACCCCACAACTAATAAAACCAGGGCTGGGTAGGCGTCTCAGTGATTAGGACACTGGCTGCTCTTCCAGAGACCAGGTTTTGATTCTGCAGGGTGATCCACAACCCTCTGAAAGTTCCAGGGAATCTGACACCCTCTTCTGGCCTCCCTGGGCACCAAATCTGCATCCGGTGCAACAATGTGCCTGCAGGCGAGTCACCCAAACACATAAAATACATTTTTAAAAAATCCCCCAAATGTGTGAACTTAACTTAGAGTGGGATAACTACCTCTTCCTCTTCTTCCTCTCTTCCTCTTCCTTCTCTTCCTCCTCCTCTTCCTCTTCCTCCTCCTCTTCCTTTTCCTCTTCTTTTTGGTTTTTCTTTTTTTTTTTTTTTGGTTCTTTTTTTTCCGGAGCTGGGGACCGAACCCAGGGCCTTGCGCTTCCTAGGTAAGCGCTCTACCAGTGAGCTAAATCCCCAGCCCCCCTTTTGGTTTTTCAAAACAGGGTTTCTTTGTGTAGCCCTGGCTGTTCTGGAACTAATTCCGTAGACCAGGCTGGCTTAAAATTCAGAGATCTGCCTGGCTCTGCTTCCTGAGTGCTGGGATTAAAGCTACCACTGCCCAGCAGGAATTGAAATATTTAAGTCATGCTTAGTTTAGAGAGCAGGGAGTATGAAAACAATGCATATTAACAACTTTTTAAAAAAGACTTATTTGGGGTTGAAGAGATGACACTAGCTGCTCTTCCAGAGGACATGTGCTCAATTTCTAGTACCACATGGTAGCTCACAACTGTCTGTAACTCCAGTTCCAGGGCATCGAAGGGATGGCCTATTTTGGTGTCTTTGGGTACCAGGAATTTACATGGTATATAGACATATATAGACATACATAGACCATAAATATATTCAAATCATCAAACACACAAAGTTAAAATTGAAAAGAAATATTTACTTTTTTTTTTAAAAGATTTTATTTATTTATTTATATGAGTACACTGTCGCTGTCTTCAGACACACCAGAAGAGGGCATCAGATCTCATTACAGATGGTTGTGAGCCACCATGTGGTTGCTGGGATTTGAACTCAGGACCTCTGGAAGAGCAGTCAGTGCTCTTAACTGCTGAGCCATCTCTCCAGCCCCGAAATATTTACTTTTAAGCATTTATTTTTTTAATTCTGTATGTCTGTGTGTGTCTGTGTGTGTCTGTGTGTCTATATACATGTGAATATATGCCAGAGCCATCATATGTCCTGGAGATGGAGTTATAGGGGCTTGTCAGTTGCCCATAGTAGGTGCTAGGAATAAAACTCAGGTCTTTGTAAGAGTTATATGACTTAACTACTGAGCATTCTCTCCGTATTCTACTTTTAATTATGTGCATGAGTCTGTGTATGTATCTGTGTGTGGTTATGTGCATATGCACGTAGGTGCCTGTGGAGGCTAAAAGAGGACAGCAGCTTCCCCGGAACTCAAATTGCAGGTCGATTAAAGTAGGTACTGAGAACCAAACCTGGTTCCTCTGCAAGATCAGCAACCGCTCTTAACAACCAGCCAACTCTAGAGGCTCCAGATTAACATCTAAAAAAAGAAAGAAAGAAAGAAAGAAAGAAAGAAAGAAAGAAAGAAAGAAAGGAAGGAAGGAAGGAAGAAAGGAAGAAAGGAAGGAAGGAAGGAAGGAAGGAAGAAAGAAAGAAAGAAAGAAAGAAAGAAAGAAAGAAAGAAAGAAAGAAAGAAAAAGAGAGAGAAAACCAGATAGCCAATTGTGCACAGCGAAGACAGGGTAGAAAGACTGAGGCACTCAGCATCTGAGAGCTCAGTCAGTCTTCTAGTCAGAAGGTCTGCCACGGTTGTGATGTGCACGCCTCTCTTGGTATCAGTTCCTTATTCTCTAAATAGCTGGGCTTAGATATATCTTGAACCCCTGACTATAGTTAGTTTTTGTTGGTATCAACCTAGCACTTTTCCAGGAATACAAGTATGTCTTTGTAATAGAAAATATAAAAGTGTCCCGTCTGACCCTTCTATGCCTTACTTACCAGTTTTACTATGTGTTTCCATCTGACCTCAGATTGGATCTTGAGATCTTCCTGCCTCAGCCTCCCAACTACTGGCATGATGTCTGTGTACCACTATACTCAGTTTACTCTGATTTAAAGTAGATTTTACCCAGCACCCAAGTGGATCTCTGTGAGTTCAAGACCAGCCTAGTCTACACAGTGAGACAAACCAAAACAAAAAACAAAGCAGACTTTGAACTTTTGATCTTCCTGCCTCTACTTCCCAAGTGCTAAGTTAGAGGTCTGCTCCATCAAGCTTGGCGAGAACTGTTAGTTTAGGAGGGGAAGGTGGCTCCAATGCTCTCCAAGTATGAGAACCTGATTTTTACTCCCAGAGTCCACATAAGAAAACACCAGGTAGGGTTATAAACACTTGTGATCCTAGGGAAGCAGAAGCTGGCTGGCTAGCTCGCCTAATTTATTAGGCAAGTTGCAGACTAGAGACATGTCTCAAATACTTAAAAAATTAATAAAAATAAAAAGGATAGATGGTACTTGAGGAACGACACTCAATATTATCCTCTGGCCTCCCTGTGCATTTGATGAGAGCACACACACACACACACACACACACACACACACACACACACACACAGGATTCTTTGTCTTTTTTATTTTTTGGAGACAGGGTTTCTCTGTGAAGCCCTGGCTGTCCAGGAACTTGTTCTGTAGAAGGCATGAGAGTCACCACTGCCCAGATGAAAGAATCTTTTTCAAAGCAAACGCTTGCTGTGCTAGGTGTAATGGTGCATAACTCAGGAGTCAAAGGTCCCAAGTGAGCTCATGGTCTCTGTGCTTGTTTAGCATGCACAAAGGTCTGAGTCCCAAACCCAGCCACACAGAAGCAAAGGAAATAATAAATAAACAAGATAAGACTGGACATAGTGGCCCAACCCTGTGATCCTAGCATTTGAGAGATGGAGGCAGGGACATCAGAAGTTCAAAGTCATCTTCAGCAGCATAGCCCATTCCAGAACAGCCTGGGCTACCTGAGTGTCCATCTCATAGACAACCCAAAATAGGTGCTTCTAGAAAAAAATAATCCTGATGTCCCACAAAGGAACACACACACACACACACACACACACACACACACACACACACACACACACACACAGAGAGAGAGAGAGAGAGAGAGAGAGAGAGAGAGAGAGAGAGAGAGAGAGAGAGAGAGAAGGGGTCAGGAAGCTCTGGCAAGGCTAATTACCTTTGACTAAGAAAAATGTTCTTCAGATTTACAGTTCAGATGGCAAAGCCCATGCTCAGCATATACAAAGCCTCGGGTCTGTTCTTTTAGCACTGAGTGAGCAGCATGGTCATCGATGTGTAATCCCAACTCCCGGCAATCAGACATAGCAAGTCAGTTTAGGCTGCTTACTGTGCTGATTGATTACCTTTCTGTCAGTGTGACACAGCTAGGGTCATCTGGGAAGGGGAACCTCAGTTGAGAAAATGGCTCTATCAGTGGCCTGTGGGCAAGTTTGAGAGGAATTTTCTTGATTAGAGATTGATGTGGGAGGGCTCAGGTCACATGGGCAGGGCCACCTTTGGGCACTTGATCCTGAGTTGTATGAAAAAACAGGCTGAGCAAGTCATGGGGACCAACCATCACTCTTCCATGGCCTCTGCTTCAGTTCCTGCCTCCAGGCTACTGCCTCCAGCTCCCTTCACAATGCAGTGTAAGCTGTGAGGTGAAATGAATCATCTTCTCTCCAAGTTGCTTTTGGTCATGGTGTTTAGCCCAACCCCATGTTGAAACCCCAACTAAAACAGTTATGTAGCAACTTTGTGGCCAACCTGGGCTACATGAGAGTCTAACTCAAATAAAATAAGATAAAATAAAATAAATGAAAGAAAAAATTCCAAAGGAAAGGTCATTCTTATCTTTTTTCTTTCTTTTCTAAAATATTGTTTAATTAATTAATTTATTTTTATATATTTATTTAGGTACACAAAAACCCCCTAACTCATCCTATCTTTTTCAATGTTTTAAAAATTTGTTTTTATGTATATGTCTATCTATCTGCAGGCCAGAAGAGGGCATCAGATCACATTACAGATGGTTGTGAGCTAGTAAGTGGTTGCTAGGAATTGAACTCAGGACCTCTGGAAGAGCAGTCAGTACCCTTAACCATTGATTCAACTCTCTAAGGCTCCCCTCCCTTTTTGTTTTTGTCTTTTGAGACAATGGCTCTCTATGTAGCCCTGGCTGGCCTGGTACTCAATAGATAGACCAGGCTAGCCTTGAATTCTCAGAAATTACCTGCCTCTGACTTCCTAGTGCTGGAATGAAAGGTGTGTGCCACCATGATCGGTTCTTATTTTTCAAACACCTTTTATTTTTCTGTTTAGTTCTCTCTCTCTCTCTCTCTCTCTCTCTCTCTCTCTCTCTCTCTCTCTCTCTCTCTCTTTTTCTCCTCTCTGGGGTCAGATGTGGTTGTTGAGAGTCCTCTTCTTCTTCCTCCTTTTCCCTCCTCCCCCCTCTTCCTTCTTCCTTCTTGGAGTTCTGCCTGCATGTTTGTCTGTGAAGGTGTCAGATGCCCTGGAACTGGAGTCACAGCTGTCATGTGCTCCTCACTGCTGAGCCATCTCTCCAGTCCCAAGAGTCTTCTTCTATTACTTTTTGACTTATTTCTTTGAGACAGAGCCTCTCCCTAAACCTGGAGGTGATCTATCTATCTATCTATCTATCTATCTATCTATCTATCTATCTATCTATCTATCTATTTTTTAAGTAAACCCCAGAGATCCTCTGGTTTCCATTCCCAACACCCCAACACCCAACAGCTCTGGAGTTACAGGCATGGGATAGATCATGACAGGCATGGAACATGGGTACAAGAAACCTAACTTGGGCTGGAGAGATGTCTCAGTGACTAAGAGCACTGACTGCTCTTCCAGAGGTTCTGAGTTCAATTCCCAGCAACCACATGGTACCTCACAACCATCTGTAATGGGATCCGATGTCCTCTTCTGGTATGTCTGAAGACAGTGACAGTGTTCTCAGATCCATAAAAAACAAAAAAATCAAAACCTAACTCATGTTCTCAGGTTATACACAAGTGCTCTTAACTATCAAGTCATCCGTGGCTGTCAACTTATGACTATGTTTGATTTTTTGGCCATTCATGGACAGAACCACCAATGCCCCAGGCAAACAGATATGAGCTAGGAGCATCTTTGTTTCTTCACTGTGTTACCTTCGGTTATAGGAAGAGCATGCTTCTTCAGTTAGTTTTTTTCCTGGGTTCTGGAGTGTCTCCCTGTCTCCTTGGCATCCATGTTGTTTATACTTTGCTTTGGACAGGGTTCTGAGAATTTCACACTATATCTTATCTGAGGTTTTGTTCTGAAAATGGACTACACAGTCTGAACTGGCTTTGAACTCAAGATCCTCCTACCCCAACCTGCTGAGTGCTAGGGTTACAGGGGAATGATGTAACACTGTCCCAGGTTCTCTATCTCAGAGAAGTCGGGAACTTCCTTTCTCCTTTGTTGGGATTATCAGGGTTTTCTGTGGGTTCTCATTGGCTGGAAGCACCCATCTACAGCCCTCTATCTGGTGCTTACAAGTCCTGCTTAAAAAGAAAGAAAGAAAGAAAGACAGACAGACAGAAAGAAAGGAAAAGAAAGGAAAAGAAAAGAAAAGGAAAGAAAAGAAAAGAGTGAGCCAGGAGTGGTACAATGTGCCATGTTATCATTAATCCCAGCACTCAGGAGGTAGAGGCAGGAGGATCTCTGTGTGTTCCAGGCCAGCCTGGTCTACAGAGTGAGTTCCAGGAGAGCCAGAGTCGCACAGAGAGGCCTTGTTCCTAAAAGCCAAATAAAATAAGTAAATAAAGGACTCCGATTGGAAGACGGTAGACTGAGAGCTCCTTTCCTTACGGAGGATCCAAATATCCTCTTTGCTGTGGTTCTTAGACAATCCTCCCTCCCATGATCTGCAGCCTGGTGCTTGGAAGCAGTTCTTTGACTGAGAAGTCGGATTTCCATGCTGAAGTGCTGTTCTATTTTAGCCACATCTTTTCTCTACAAGTTCCATCTGTCCACAGGGCAGCCATTTGTGTGTGGTGGTGGGTTTTGGGTTTTTCACATTTATTTACTTTGTTCGTGTTTGTGTGTGAGTAGTCATGTACCACGGTGTTCACATAACACCCAGAAGACAGCTTTGAGTCAGTTCTTGCCCTCTGCTTTTTGGGTTCCAGGGATCAAACTTGGGTTGTGAGGTTTAGCAGTAAATGTCCTTACCCACTGAGCTATGACCTTGGTTTAGATTTGTAAGGTGGAGTCTCATGTAGCCCAGGCTGGCCTCAAACTCACTTAAGTAGCTGCGGTTGACCCTGCTCAGTCTTTCTGCTTCTACTTCCCAAACTCTGGGACTATAAAGGCCTGTACTGCCACACCAGGCTAGCTGTTTTGCCCACATCCGGAGCACCTGGCTTGCTCAGGGATCCCGGAGGCTTCTGTTCTTACTCTAATTTGGATAAGGAGTTGTTTTGGGTTCTCTTCCTTTTAGCTCAGAGCAGTTCTTTGCTGCAACCCTGAGGCTGATGAATCAGTTGGCTCAGGGATTGCTCATGACTACGTGGTTAGTGCTGTGTCCTTGTCCTTAGCTGTAAATGAATGTCCTTAGAGTAGGGTGAGGGTCTCCATGAGGTCTTACTGCTATCTTTGTACTATTAGCTGTCTGTCTGCCTGTCTGTCTGTGCACGCATGCGAGAGAGAGAGAGAGAGAGAGAGAGAGAGAGAGAGAGAGAGAGAGAGAGAGGAAGAGAGAGAGGAAGAGAGAGAGAGAGAGAGACAGACAGACAGACAGAATGGAGGTCAGAGGACAACTTGCAGGAGTTGGTCTTCTCCTGCCACGTTTACATGGGTTCTGAGAATTACATTCAAGTTGACAGTTTTATGTGGCATGCGCCTCTACCCTCTGAGCCATCTTGCTGGCCCTATATTTCATTCTTGAGACAGGGTTTCACATAGCCCAGGCTGGCTTCAAACTTGCTAAATAGGATCAGCTCAAAGATGACCTGCACACTGGAATGCAGTTGAATTTCCAATCCTTCTAATAGTCAGGGCTAGGGGTCCTCACTCCTCAAGCGTTCCATGTATTACAAGTGCGTTACAGTATGCCAGGCCTCATCTTTTAGAATATTTTCAAGCAAGCATTTAAACAGACTATAATCAGTTCTTACCAGCAGAAGGGGCTCCGTAAGATGTGTGCATGACTTAGGCTCAGTATAGCATTTTTGGTACTGTGCAGGAGTAGACATGAGCAGATGGCATGCATGCCTAGGGAATGAAGCAGAGCCCTGAAGTACATCCTTTCTTTGGCAAGAAGCTTCTGGGCTGTCCGTTTCTTGACACCCAGACATAGCCTATATGTTTCCTTGTTTTCAGATCCAGTGCCTTTTTGCTGGCATTCTCCTGGGACTTGACCTGGCATTTTAAAATGAAGCCACCTTGTACCTGTCTGTACATTGAGGCCACAGTCTACCTATTGGGGGTGCTTACAGATTCAACTTCACTTTAGAGTACATAAACAACAGTTCGACATTTCTAGGGTCTTAAAACCAGTTCTGTCTTAGTAACTCTTGGCCAAAGACTGTGTTTCTAGGACCATCTGGACTCCCTGGAGTCGCTGCCAACAGGACAGCAGGGAAACTCCAGACCAGCCCATGCTGACCAGCCTTAGGACACCAATGTGGCTTCCTGGGATGTCTCCCATTTCCCGGTCAGTCACCAGTCCTAGTCTGTTCTGTTGCTTCACAGAATCCTTAAATGGAGCTGTTTGGTTCTTCCAGGAGTACAGGAAGAAAACAGTGAGGAGGAGTGAGGAGAGAAAGCCTGATGCAGAAAAGGGGAAGGAAGTGAGTTGTGCTGAGGGAGGAGGAAAAGGCAAACAGCGACCACACAGCAACTGATGGCAGCAGAGGGAGTGGGAGGGTGGGAGGGAGGCAGAAAGGCAGAATTCTGCACATCATATTAACCTGAGTTCCTAGTTAACGTTTTATACTGATCTATCAGATATGCATGAGGAAATAAACTAGCAAACTCGCAGTTTTAATTAATGATAGAGCCTAGTGTTTCCAAGTTCTCCCCATCTTTAAGGAGAACTTCAGGCTGTCTTCCCAAATCTTTCTGTTGTCTCTGCAACACAGTCTGTGATAGCTATTCCCAGTTGTCGACTTGACTATGTCTGAATGAGCTATAATCCAGAAATGGAGGGCACACTTGTCAGCCACATCTTGAGGCTGGAAGACACAGAATTTTGATCCAGATCTTAAGGCATAGTGGCCATGAAAAGCTTAGGCCCAGGCAAGCCTTTCATCCTTTACCCCCATGGAGACAGAGGCAAGCAGATCTCTGAGTTCAAGATCAATCTGGGACAGAGCAAGTTCCAAGTAAAGAACAGGTGTGGTGATGCACACCTTTAATCCGGGCCATACCTTCTGCTGGAAGCCTACATAAAGACAATGGAAGAAGGAAAGCGGGGTTGGGGATTTAGCTCAGTGGTAGAGCACTTGCCTAGGAAGCGCAAGGCCCTGGGTTCGGTCCCCAGCTCCAAAAAAAAAAAAAAAAAAAAAAAAAAAAAAGAAGGAAAGCTCACTCTTCTTGCCCTGCTTGTACTTACTTAGCCAGCCATCTGTTGGAACCTACTGCATCAGGATTCTAGCCTATACAGAAGAGCAGCTTAAACAAGTAGCCTCGTGGGACTGAGCAACTATTAGATTCTTGGACTTTCCATTCACAGCTGCCTGTTGTTGGGTTACTTGGACTACAGACTATAAGTCATTACAATACGTTTTCTTAATATATAGAGACATTCCATAATTTCTGTGACCCTAGAGAGCTAATACATGGTCCATTGTCTGAATTAGGGGGTAAGTAGAACTCAGTGGCTTCCATTCCCTCCTCCCGACCCCAACCTAAGATTCCCTACAATATTGTGGTTGAGAGTCAACAGTTTCTTAGAGGGCAGTTCAGTGTATCATTTTGCTCTCTTGGAACTTCCCTCCTTTCATTCTGCCGGATCTTCTTTCGGTCACGTTGACTCTGGGTGTGTCAATAAACTTTTCCAAATAATTTTCATCTGCCATGGGATGGAGACACTTTTCTAGACTTTCACTAGAACACTGCAAATATGAAATGAGTTTTCATTTATAAAAGACTTTCGAGGGGGCTAGAGAAATGGCTCAGCAGTTAAGGGCACTGACTGTTCTACCAGAGGCCCTGAGTTCAATTCCCAGCAACCACATGGTGGTTCACAACCATCTGTAATGGATCTGATGCCTTCTTCTGGTGTCTGAAGACAGCTACAGTTTACTCATGTACATAAATCTTAAAAAAAAAAAAAAAAGAGGTTGTGACCTTGTTGGAGAACGTATCTCCTTGGGGGCTGGCTTTGAGTTTTCAAATGTCCACACCATCTCCAGTTTGTGCTCTCTGCCTTTTGCTTGAAGATCAAAATGTGAGCTTTCAGTTACTGTTCCAACACCTTGCCAGCCTGCTGCCATGGTCCCTGCCATGAGGGTCATGGACTCACTCTGTAAACCTGTAAGAACAAGCATTCTAATATATGAGCTTATGGTAGCCACCCTCAATTAAACCAGCACAGTGCTGTGGTGTGGTGTGGTGGTGAGTGTGTGCGTGTGTGTGAGTGTGTGTGTGTGTAGGAGGAACTTCATCATGTTGTGTGAATAAGTAGTAAAGCAGCAAGAATGGTTTCCTGTCTGATGATGGTCAGATCTTTCTAACTCAACAGGAGACAGGAAAAGCAAAAACGACTAAAGGAAGAGAACAGATTTTTGGTAGAAATCTAAGGACCCCAAGTCTACACAGGTAAACAGTGATGAAGTGATGTGAAATATGGTCTAAAACTCAAGAGGTGAAGGTCTGGGTTTAGTTGGTACCAGAAGATACTACAGTATCTTCAGAGGGTGGGGTTTCAGAATTATATAGAACCTTCCTGAAAAGAATCGCAGAAGCCTCAGGTAGGATAGTCTGGTACATCTTCGCTTTGTGGTTAGTTTTATGGTGCGTATCTGTGGCTAGAAACAGTAATAAGCTGACAAGGAGACCACCTTGCTCCATTAGGAGAGATTGTGTAATGTTGGGAAGCCTCAGTACTTGTGGCTGGTAACAGCCGTGAGCCTTTAATACAATGGTTTTCACAGTTCAAATCGACTTTTAAATTTTTTTATTTAAAATTTTTTATCACATTTCAATTATTTTTTTAAAAGATTTATTTATTTTATGTATATGAGTACACTATTGCTGTCTTCAGACACACCAGAAGAGGGCATCAGATCCCATTACAGATGGTTGTGAGCCACCATGTGGCCTCTAGGAATTGAACTCAGGACCTCTGGAAGAGCAGTCAGTGTTCTTAATTGCCAAGCCATCTCCAGCCCCCATTTTAATTATTTTTTCGTGTGTTTATTTATTGGGCGAGGATGGTGTATAAAGTTAGCATGTGTGAGGGTCAGAGGACAACTTGCAAGAGTTGGTTTTCTCCTATCACATGGGTCACAGAAATTGAACTCAAGTCGTCAGGTTTGGTAGCAAGAACATTTGCCCATGAAGCCAACTCCGTGGCCCTGAATTCACTTCCTCAGCATCGAGTATATTTAATTCTTTTGAGCCTTTGTTCAGTTCTATGAGAAAAACTATAGATTTCCCCTTCCAGAAAAAGACCCAACATTACCAGTAGTCACTCCTCTGAAATTTGTTACAGAGAAGGAAGAACAGGGTACAACTATCAGTCTGATGGACTCCTGTGGGTTCTCAATCTGTCTCTTCCTTTCACTGTGGGGAACCAGGTTTCCCTCTACACCTACTGAGAGGACGTGAAGGATGCCTGCCTGAGTAGTTCTCCAGCTCCTAGCGTCCTGGGTGTTTGTAAAATGTTACCCATTTCCCTCCTTTGGCAGCTAGCTCATCACTGAGGTTCGTGTGAGGATCAAGTTCATCGCTCAGGATGGTGAGGAAAGGGCTGGGGAAAGGAGGCAGCATATTGAATACACTTCCAAAAGAAAATGATTCCTGCAGCACACAGTGCTGGTTGGTGACTGTGCCACCAGGAGAGGTGGTGACAGCCTCCTCCCATTTCAGAAACAGCTCCGAGAGTAGGCGGAGTCACATGACACATCCTTAAACTGAGCCATTCTGTGCTGTATGCTCCTTGTTCACATCTCAGCAACAACGGATTGTTACGTTTCTAAGTTTGAGTCCTGACTGGTTGTTTACGTGAACATCCAGGCTGCCTGGCATGGCATCCAAGCCAGGATTTATCCTATTGAGTCATGAATCCTCACCGGTCCCGCTGTACGTGCACACGTGAACTGGAATACCTCAAGGGAGTTGTTGTTAGGTTGGCTCTTCATCACCATATTTTAATCTAACAAATGCTAATATGTATCACTGAGGAAGTTAGAGCGATGATGAAAATTTGCCTGCAAAGTGTCCTGGATGCAATCTTTCTTTTCCGGTGACTGATGTGTCTGTATAAGGAGCATTTTGACTCTCGAGTGTCGCTGCTTTTCTGTTCTCACTCCTCTAGGATTCTTTGCCAACATACCGCTGACATTTTAGAAAGAGAATAGAGCAGTTTGGCTTCTTAACTTGTAAAGCCTTCTGTTTCCGTAGTGACGTAAATAATTATGGAATATATCAAAAGTCTTCTTTAGACAACGTGGGTTTCTTTGTTTTTGAGATAGGGTCTTGCTTTGTAGCCCAGGCTAGCCTGGAAGTTGATGTGTCCTGTCTCTGTCTCTAAAGTGCTGGTATTGCAGGTGTGTGCCAACAGATGAAGGTCAGATATTGCTTTGAAAAGATGGGTTTGTTACCTATGGGCAGGGGTATAAGAGCAACCTGAGAAAGAAATCCACTAATATATATACATACACACATCCCAGAACCCATATATGAATATTAATTTTTCTTTTATTATTCTCTGTGTTTGGGTATTTTGTCTGCTTGTGCATCTGTGTACCACTTTGTACAGTGCCTACGGGAGCCTGAGGAGGTATCAAACCCCCTGAAACTGTAGTCACAGATGATTATTAACTCCCGAGTGGGTGCTGGGAATCAAGATCCCAGCTCCCCTTCAGGAAGAGCAGCCAGTGCTCCTAACTGCTGAGCCATCTCTCCAGTGCTGTTCTTTTAAAAACTCACTTTATTTAAATTAGCTAATTAACTTTGGTTTTGAAATTGGCTCTCACTGTGTATTGTATTAATATTGTTGTCTTAGAAACTATTCTCTTTGCTTTTTACAAGTGGAGAACCATTTACTTCTTTCCTTCCTTTCATATGAGCATGTGTGTGACTGCTTGTGTGTGTGTATGTATGTGTGTATATGTGTGTATGTATGTTTGTATGTGTATGTATATGTGTGTCTATGTTTGTATATGTGTATGTGTGTATGTGTATATGTATGTGTGTATATGTATGTATGTGTGTATATATGTGTGTATGTTTGTATATGTGTATATGTGTATATATGTGTGTGTATGTATGTGTATGTGTGTATGTGTATGTGTGTGTGTGTGTGTGTGTGTGTGTGTGTGTGTGTGTGCATGTGTGTGCCTGAAGGCTTGCAGAAGTCAGTTCTCATCTTCCACCTTGCTGAGGCAGGGTTTCTCTTGTTACTCTGGTAGACTGAGTACTCTGGATTAGCTGGCTCAAGTGCTTCTGGCCAGTTCTCCTATCTCCGAGTCCCCTCTGTAGGAGTGATAGGATCACAGAGTCACACTTCTGCACTGACTTTTACATGTGGGTTCCTGGGACAGAGCTTTTGTGCCGTTATGTGCTCATCCATCTGTCTAGCATTTGTTTGCTTGTTTGCTTGTTTGTTTGTTTAATTCGAGGCAGAGTCTCACTATGTAGTCCTAGATATCCTGGGACTCACTCGGTAGACCAGATTGGCCTCAGACTCAACCAGATCTTCCTGCCGCTGTCTCTTGAGTGCTGGGATTAAAAGCATGTGCCACCACAGTTGGCTAACTTACTATGAGACAGGGTCTTTCTTGATAGTTCAGGCTATCCTTGAAGTCACACTTCCTACCTTCACCTCCCAAGAGCTGGGATTTCAGATGCAAATCACCACTTTAAGTAAAAGAATCCTTAAAGATAGAAAGATAGGATCCTCCAACTTTAGATCCTCCTGCTTCTGCCTTTCTGTGCTGGGATTACAATACAAGTGCTGGGCCTAGCTCCAGGCTCAGTTTGTGTGTGTGTGTGTGTGTGTGTGTGTGTGTGTGTGTGTGTGTGTGTGTGTGTGTGTGTGTGATGAGGATTCATGTTTGTGCCCGCACATGTGGAAGCCAGAGGCTGAAGTCCACTGTCCTCTTTTAATAACTTCTACCTTTCTTTCTGAGACAGGGTTTGTCACAAAACCTGGAGGAGCTTGCCTTTTCTGCTAGACTGGCTGGCCAGCAAGTCCTGGGAACTTGCTTATTTCTGTGTCCCCAGCACTGAGGTTACAAGTGTGTGTTTGACTAAGGTCCTGGGATCCAAACTCAGGTCCTTTATCTACCAGGCCACCTCCCCAGCTGTAAGGTGGAGATCCAGCTCACTCTTCCTTCCTTCCTTCCTTCCTTCCTTCCTTCCTTCCTTCCTTCTTCCCTCCTTTCCTTCCTCCCTCCCTCCCTCTCTTTCTTCCTTCCTACCTCCCTTTTTATTTATGATAAAGTTTTGTGTAGCCCAGGCTAAGTTTGATCTTGGTATGTGGCCTAGGATCAACTTAAAGACATCATTACCCTGCCTGCAACTTCCAAGTCCTTTCAATTATAGGTATGCTCTACCATGCCTGGCTATGACTCAGTTCTAAGGCCATTATCTGCCTAGTGTGGTGGCACCTGCCTTTAATCTCAGTACTTGGTAGGCAGAGGCAGAAAGATCTTTGTGAGTTCGAGGCCAGCCTGGTTTACAAAGCAAGTCCAGGGCAGCTAGGGCTGTTAAACAGAGAACCCATGTCTCAACCAACCAACCAACCAACCAACCAATGAAACAAGCACCCGAGGTCCCAGTGTGGTGTCACAAACCTTTGATTCCAGCACTTGTGAGGTAGAAACTCACCTTTACTCCCCAGCCTGGTCTTCATAGTAACTTCAGGACAGCTAGAGCTACACTGTGAGACCCTATCTCAAAAGAAAAGAAAGAAAAATAAAAATAGCTTAGGTTGGCACCATGATGTTCACTAAATGTTAGGCTTCTTGCTATCCCTGGGAAGACATGGACCAACCTGGACTTGAACTCCACTCTCCAAATCCTTTACATAAAGATGGCTTCCTCCTGGCTTGCCCCTTCTCTGCTATTTCTGGAGTCTGTGTCCCACCTGCTTCTTGTTCTTTCCCTCTTTCATTTCCCCAGCAAATCTGTCTCCCGAGTCGCTTGGCCTTTACATTTTTCACGGGTTGCTCTGCTCTGGTTCTCTTTTCTCTTCCCACTCCTAGTTCTCGCTGCTTGAAAAAGGCCTCTGTGTGACACGACCTTACCCTCTTTAGGCTACTGTCCCATTTTTCCTTCCCTTTCTTGCCAAATCCTGTGTGCTTCCATGTATTCGTGACTCCCTCTTGGATTATTCCTCTGCCATCTGGTTCTTCCCAACCCCCACTCCCATGGCTCTGTGGTCATCTATCTCCAGATCTGTACGGTTGGTTTTCTTTTCCTTGTTTTGTTTTATTTTTGAGATAAGGTCTGCTGGCTTCCTGCCTTGGAAAGTACACCTGGCTTTTTTCTTTTCTCTTTTTGATGAGTACTGGGGAATCCAAATGTAGGCACTCATATTTAAGAAGCAAGCCCTTTAACACACATCTCCCAGGCTCCAGCATCCCCCCCCCCTTTTTTTTTTTAAAGATTTACTTTATTTTAATTGATAAGTGTGTGGTATTGAAGAGATGGATCAGCAGGTAAGAGCATTCATTCTTGCAGAGGATCCAGTTTTCATTCTCAACACCCACATGGTGACTCAAACATCCATAACTCCAGGTCCAGGGGATCTGTTGCCCTCTTCAGACACCAAGCACTCATGTGATTGCACAGACACACATGTTAGCAAAAACATTTAAGCTCATAAAATAAGCTATATATATTTAAAATAATGAGGGTGACTCATTTTTTTCTTTAGAAGAAGCCTTTAGGTATGCAGGTGCCTGATGAGGCAATGGATTCCTTGGAATCCTTGAATTCCTTAGGCATTTCAGGCAGTTGTGAACACCCTAATATAATGACAAAACATTTCCTGGGGAGACACAACACACACATCTACTCACCATAGCCAGAGAACCTACAACAGATCAAAGTACAGATGACACCAAAGTCCAACAATGAGTTTTACGGGAGTTACTTACAGAAATATGGGTGAGGGGTCACTTACAGGAGCAGGAATGATTCAAAGACAGTTGCATCACCAAAGCCTACCCTAGCATGGGTGGCAGTTCACTGCACAGCTTGTAGGAAACTAAAGTTGGAGAGTGTCCTTTTCAGGTGCCACAGTTGGTCTTATTCTCTTTCAGGCAGCTGGACTGCTCTGAGACCTTTTTTTGGAGCTTTTCTTCTTGTCTGAGGGAACTCTTAGCTTTTATTGCTTTCACTGGTAAGGAGGGGGCCTAGAGAATCTAGTCAGTTTCAGGAACTTCCTGAAGCTTGTGAGTTGTCTTTGCCTTCTGAATGCTGGAATTACAGATGCTTATTGTCATACCTGTCCAAAGACCTTTTCTTTATTTCTGTTTTTTTTTTTAAGCCATGGTTTTACTATGTGGACTAGGATATCCAGGGCATCACAGAGATCAGTCCACCTCTGTCTCCTGGGTACTGGGATTGAATGCCTGTTCCATAACACCTGGTTAAGTTCTGAGTTTTTACCTATTGCCTACTACTCTTGTGACCTATTCTCTGCTGAGAATTTCTTTGCCTAGGGCATTCCCAGGCTCCATTGCTTTCTTGACATTCTCTGATGTGGTGTGGAGGAAGACTGATGAACATCTTTTTGCTCTGTCTGTATACTCTAATACAAGCAGTGTATTTAACCACTGAGCGATCTCTCCAGAGTATGTATTTCTTTATAGCATTTACTATGAACTGTAATTTTATTTATTTCCATCATATTGTTTGTGATTGATTTTGGGCTTTGTGCATGTTAAGCAAACACCCTACACTCCATCCTTGATTGGCTAAGACAAAACTTACTGTTTTTCTTCTTTAGACTTTACCATCTGATTATACATCTTTGTTCTCTGGGGTCTAAAGGAAGTTCCATGGAAACATTTGAATCCTTTACTTTCTCCTAAATCCTGTATTTAGTATTCTTCAAATTCCTAAGTCCTTCGGGTTCTTGTGTGCAGACTTTAGGACTGTGCCTTTAATACTCAATAAACATCTACTAGTAGTATAACATTTTTTGGCTGGGTGGTGGTTTGAATAAGAATGGCCTCTGTAAGGGTTGGGGATTTAGCTCAGTGGTAGAGCGCTTGCCTAGGAAGCGCAAGGCCCTGGGTTCGGTCCCCAGCTCCGGGGGAAAAAAAAAAAAAAAAAAAGAATGGCCTCTGTAGGCTCGTTCTTTGAGTGTTTTTGTCCAGGGGTGGCACTAATTGAAAGGATTAGATGGGTAAGCAGGTATGGCCTTGTTGGAGGGAGTGTATAACTGGGAGTAGGCTTTGAGGCTTCAAAAGCCCATGGTAGGCCCAGGCTCCCTGTCTCTCAGCCTATAGATTAGGTTGTAGATCTCAGCTACTGCTCCAGCATTTGTGTATTGTGCAGTTTTACTCTACCCCCCTTTAGCTCTGGGAGGTGACCGCACTACCAGCCCCTACCTACCTTTCGTTAATCCTTGGACAAAAGACACATACACAGTTGTTCCTTTACAACTTGTCTTCTTGGTACAAGAAATAGCTGGGTGCTATTCTCTCCCACCTGAAAAAAGCATGCCCATATCAATTTCTTCTCTCTCTCTCTCTCTTTCTCTCTCTCTCTCTCTCTCTCTCCCACCCTAAATTTCAGTGGCTAGTCCCATCTAGCCCCTGCCAAACGTCCCTGACCACTCGCCTGTAGTAGTGTCCACAGGCCCCAGCTCCTCTTGAGACCTCACATGGTTGCCTGGTTCTCCACTCTCCAAAGCATGGTGAACCCGTTCTCTTTCCTTGCATCTCCTTTTCCTCACAGGACCTGGAAGTTCTGCCTGTACCTCCTGCCCAGCAACTGTCCCATAGCTTTCTCTGTTTGGTAGACCAAGGACCAAATGGGGAACAGAACCTTAACATTAGAACCACCCCTGCTCCCATGGTCCCTGTCATGATGATATGGACTAAATCTCTAAAACTGTAAGCAAGCCCCCCAATTAAATGATTTTGATCATGGTGTCTCTTTACAGCAGTAGAGCAGTGACCAAGATAGAAGTTGGTGCCAGGAGGGGATTATTGCTCCAGGAGGCCTGGCCATGCAGTTTGTTGGGGGACTATGGAAGATTTGGACTAAAGAATGGTCAAAAGCTCTACATGAAGCTTAATGGGCCAACCTAGTAGGAGCAAGGAGCAAGTATTGAGAATAATGAGCCCAGCTTAAGAAGTTTCAGAGAGGAAGAATATTAGTTAATGGCCTTGAGACTATTCTTGGGATATTTTGGCAAAGAATGTGGCTGCTTTTTACTCTAGTCCTAGAAACCTGACTGAAGCTGAAGAGTTTCAGATTAATAACCTTGGCAGAGAGATTTCAAGGCAGCCTTGAACCCCTAGTGTTGACTGTGTCTTATGGTTTTGAGTGGTCACTCTTACACAGATGTACAATGAAAAGGAACAAATGGAGGAAGAAAAAGCACAAGAATGCACAGCTTGAGGAGGAAAGGAGCACAGGAAATGCAATGGAGCTAAGTCCAGGGCTCAAGGAAACAAAAAGCTTCAAGAAAAGACAGACCCTAGATGGAGTAAGGGGTTGGTGGCTGCCGGGCAAGACCCCACCCAGCTGTTTCCAACTTGTAAAATGGAATTAAAGACAAGTTCAAGCAGTGAAAGAAGTCATCAACAACAGAAAGCTGGTGTAATTGTAGTTGAACAAAGAAGCCGGGTTACAGCCCCAGCAAGCAGCAGAGCTTCTCATCTTCAATCACATGGTTCTGGTTTTAGGATCCAGGATACAAGAAAGTGGTTGTGGAATATCTCCTCTAGCTAAGAAAAGCTTCTGAGGCCAGGAGTGTATCAGGAGTGTCCCTGCATGAAGGCCTACAGAGGCCATCGTGTGAAACAGTGAAGGTGACATTTGGATTACCTTGGAGACCCCAAGATGTTGGAGATGCCAGAGTTGAGGGATACCGTCCAAGGAGGGCTGCTGACAGGGAGTGGAACCAGACAAAGAGGGAGGTGCGTGCTGCAGTCAACAAAGCCAAAAAGAGTTAGAGATCCAAAGAGCACTTTGACATCAGACACAGAGATGCAGAATTGGGACTTTGCCTTTCTGGCTTTGGTTCGTCCGTACTTCCTTCCTTCCTTCCTTCCTTCCTTCCTTCCTTCCTTCCTTCCTTCTTTCTTTCTTTCTTTCTTTCTCTCTCTCTTTCTTTCTTTCTCTCTCTCTTTCTTTCCTTCCTTCCTTCTTCCCTCCCTCCCTCCCTTCCTCCCTCCCTCCCTCCCTCTCTCCCTCCCTCCTTTCTTTCTTTCTTTCTTTCTTTCTTTCTTTCTCTCTCTCTTTCTCTCTCTCTTTCTTTCTTTCCTTCCTTCTTTCCTTCCTTGCTTCCTTCCTTCCTTCCTCCCTTCCTTCCTTCCTTCCTTCCTTTATTCCTTTCTTTCTTTTGGTCCAGTATTTCCTCACTGTGGGAAATACTTTCCCTTTCCTCTCTTTGGGACTGGTAATGTATATTCTGTGATATGGTATGTTGGAGGTATATGATGCACTTTTTAATTTGATTTTGATTTTATAGGGATGTATATAGTTTAGAGATTGTCTTGGGTCTCAGAAGTGACTCTGAATTTCAGACTTTTAATAGTGTTGACACTGTGAAAGACTATGGGGACTTTTGAAGTTGAAATAAATGCATTCTTCGGGGCTGGGGATTTAGCTCAGCGGTAGAGTGCTTGCCTAGGAAGCGCAAGGCCCTGGGTTCGGTCCCCAGCTCCGAAAAAAAAGAACCAAAAAAAAAAAAAAAATAAATGCATTCTTAAAATTTTTATTTTATTTTATTTTGCATTATGGCATGGCAATGAGCTCGTGAGGGTGAGGGAGTAGAATATGGTGGTTTTAATAAGAATGGCCCTCCCCGGATTTAGCTCAGTGGTAGAGTGCTTGCCTAGCAAGCACAAGACCCTGGGTTCGGTCCCCAGCTCCGGAAAAAAAAAAAAAAAAAAAAGAAGAAGAATGGCCCTCCCCTCCTGGGCTCGTTATTTGGATGCTGAGTCATCAGGGAGTGGTATATTTGAAAGGATTAGAAGGATTAGGAGGTGTGGCCTTGTTGGAGGCATTGTGTCACTGGGGGTGGACCTTGAGATTTCAAAAGCCAATGCCAGGCCCAGGCTCTCTTTCTGTGCATGTGGATCAGGATGTCGCTCTCAGCTACTGCCCTAGCACCTGCCTGCATATTGCTCTCCTCCCTTCCATGATGATATGGACTAAGCCTCTGAACCTGTAAGCAAGCTCCTAGTTGAATGCTTCCTTTCACAAGAGTGGTTAGGTCATGGTGTTTCTTCACAGCAATAGAAGAACAGTGACCAAGACACGAGGTCAGTGTTCAGATGGAGTCTAGGGCCTTGGGCTTGCTAGCAAGTACCACTGAGTTACACCCTCGGGTCCATAACTTGTTTCTGATAATGTTTAATTTTTGCAGATATTTGCAGAGGGGGAAGTGGTTATAGCCTTGAGTTTGTAAATCTTCAGAGGCTACCAAAGGAATGAAAGAGAGACAATAGGAGAGAAGCAGAGAACAGAAGGCAGCAATGGGCCTAGATCTAAGACAGTCCCTATTCCAGGATACAGGAGAATACTTACCAGCAAATTACTGAGAAAAGTCAAAGAGCCTGATTAATTCATCACAACTAACTCTCTGTTTACTGAGAATCTGCTCCCCGCCCAGCGCTTAGTAGTGATCGGAAGATGAATCAGAAGTTGTTTCTTTCCTGAAGGAAGTCAGTGAAAAAGAGAAACATGTAAACAAAAACTTACAAAACAATATGTGATAAGTATTATAATGAGAGTATTCACAAAGCGTTCTCTGAGGCAGAGGAGGTGGTGACTAAGACTCAGCACAGAGGTAGGTAAAGGTGGGCGTCGTGATGACTGGGATTTAGCAGCCTGAGATGGTGACAGGCTGGAAAGACAGCACAGCCTCATGGAGCCTGGGCCCCTGTGAAGTAGCAAATCATTTTGCTTTGCTTTAATGGGAAGCAGAGGACAGTTTGGGAATGCAGACTGATGATGTTCTGTAAAAAGTTTGTCACAGGGTTGGGGATTTAGCTCAGTGGTAGAGCGCTTGCCTAGCAAGCGCAAGGCCCTGGGTTCGGTCCCCAGCTCCGAAAAAAAAAAAAAAGTTTGTCACAGAGTCTAGACTTTATTTTCTACCTAATAGGCTGTCACCAAGATTTGTTTGTTTGTTTGTTTTAACAAAGGATCTATAACTAGTTTGCCCAGAGAGCCTTGACCCTGTCTCGCCAGTGTGACTACCAGTAACTGTCATGAAGATCTATCTCTAAGAAGACGTGAGAATCTAACCATGACCCACAGTTCAAGCTCATGGTTTCTCTTCCTGAGCAAGAAATTAAGATGTTCCAGGAAGACGAGAAACTTTAAAAGCTGCACCAAGCTCTGGTTTGCTTCAGAGGACTTCCCAGAATGAAAGGAGCGGAACACCAGCAATGTCATCGTTCCTGCAGAATCAGGAAAAGGGGACCATCTGCCTCTCATGAGGAGGGATGAGACCCTGAAGACATATGACAACCACTATGTCACCCCCCATGATAGAGCTGAAGTCAAATGATGGCAGGGACCAAACCGGGTGTGGAATACTCACACTGACCTTGCTGGTGAGTGTCCCAAGTCTCAACTTCCCAAAAGTTCAAAATAAAATTGTAAAAGTTAAATACATCATGTAAACTTAAGTTTTCAGTTCAGAGTTTAGATATGGCAGACATTCTAATAACTGCTACCTGATCAAAAAAGTAGACAATTTTCATTCCCTCTGAAAGTCCCTTTGTGCCTTTCTAGGATTGATCTGGGCTCTTTCCCAATGCTATTACCAATATCTATCATCATGTTTTGGTAATCTATTGATTATAAAAGTTCCAGGTCGGGGATATGGCTCAGTTGGTAGAGTGCTTGCCTAGAATGCATGAAGCCCTGGGTTTGGTTCTCAGGGCCAAATAAATCAGACATGGTGGTGGCTCATAACTTTAATCTTAGCAGTTGGGAAGTAGAAGCAGGATGATCACACACATGCACACATGCATGCACATACACACATGTACACATACACACACACACACACACACACACACACACACACACACACACGACCTAAAACTGATATAGCACTACATCTGCTGGCTATTTTTGTTTTCTTTTCTTATTTTGAGATAAATTCTGAGAAGGCTAGGCTGATCCCATGACAGGCTTCAAATTGGCAGGAAAGGAGACTAGGTCTAAATCTGTTTCCAAGAACTGGGCAATTCCAGGCAAGTCTAGGCCTCGGAAGCTGCCCCAGTACCTGACCTAAGGCAAGAGCAATGGGTCAGCAGCAGTTTCCAGACTTCCTCAGTTATTTCCTCAGCAGCTGTTTCCAGCCCCTTTGCCCCAGTAATGTAATGTAATGTCCTGAGAGATGGAGTCACCTACCCCAGAATGCCTTAATGTGCTTTAAATCAGGCCTGCGAGCACACTTGGTTGTCTCTCTATTCTGGTAATGGGAGACCCCAGCATGCTGGACTTCTACAGAATAAAACACTCTGCATTTACATACTGTTTGAGTCCAGGCTGTCATTCTTCAGTGAGTCACAGGCCCTCACAGTTCTTAGTATGTAGCTCCAACTTCCAGTCTGTCTGCATCAGCCTTTCAAGTACCACAGGCTTTGCCACCCTGCTCGACAATTTCTATTGTATTCTTTTGGTCAAAACCATCACAAACTTAGTAAAACTTCAACAGGTTAGCAAGCTGAAGTTGTAGTTAGATGGTCAAGAATTATGTGTGTGTTGGAGGTGGGAGGTTGGGGAAATGGAAGTATGTATGCCTCTGGAGAATAGAGGTTAGTGTTGGGTGTCTTTTCCTTTTTGTTTTCAGACTAGGTCTGAAGTAGCCCCAGCTGAACTAGAACTCATTATGTAGGCTAGGCTGGCCTTAAACTCACAGAGATTAACCTGTCTTTGCCCATTCCCATTTCCATCCCCCAAGAGCTGGGAACAAAGTCATGCATTGCCATGCCTGGCCCTCCTTGTTAGTTTTTGAGGCAAGGTCTCTCACTGTGCCTAGGGCTTGCCAGTTTTGGCTAGACTAGCTGGTTAGCCAGCCCCTGGGATCTGTATGTTTTGCATTGGGGTTATGGAAACATGCCCAACTTTCACATGGGTGCTGAGAATCAGAATTCAGGTCCTTATGAATCAGGTAAGCATAGGAGATCATGTAGTCTGGGTCCCTATCTGGTTTTGGCTATACATAGCTCCCCCTTCCGCAGTAATGCACTTGACAACTTGGTTCCCCGACCTTAATATGCATACATGCTCCTCAGCTAATAATCTACCTAGCAACCTTAGAGCCCACTGGAACCCTCATCTTCACTGGGCTTCACACAGTGCAATATCTGAACAACAGTATAAATTTCTTTGTCCCTAGTAACAATCATTTAAATAGTTCTAACGAAGTGTATTCCTGCGTGGTATGAAGACTAGACAGGCTGACTCAGCCTGAACTGGTTTGGGGTTCATGCTCTAAGACAAAACTGTGGTTTTATTTTATATTATTTTAATTTTTTTTTTTTGGTTCTTTTTTTTCGGAGCTGGGGACCGAACCCAGGGCCTTGCGCTTCCTAGGTAAGCGCTCTACCACTGAGCTAAATCCCCAGCCCCTCATATTATTTTAATTTTTAAAATGTTAATTTATTTAATGTATGAGTGCTTTCTGTATATACATCTGCCTGCCTGAAGAGGGCATCAGATGCCCCTACAAATGGTTGTGAGCCACCATGTGGTTGCTGGGAATTGAACTCAGGACCTCTGGAAGAGCAGCCAGTGCTCTTAACTGCTGAGTCATCTCACCAGCCCTTATTTTATTTTATTTTTATTTTTTATTTTTTCGGAGCTGGGGACCGAACCCAGGGCCTTGCGCTTGCTAGGCAAGCGCTCTACCACTGAGCTAAATCCCCAACCCCCTTATTTTATTTTTTAAGGTAGGGTCTCTCTATATATCCCTGGCTGTCCTGGAACTCACTATGTAGACCAGGTTGGCCTTAAACTCAGAAATTTGCTTGCTGCTACATTTCACGTTCTGGGATTAAAGGCAGGTACCACCACACGTAGTGCTTATGTGTGTGGAGTGGGTATGTGCACACGAGGATGGATGTTCTCTGAGGCCAAAAGTGTCTGATTCCTGTTGGGCTGTAATTAAAGGCAGTTATGAGCTGCCCAGCATTGGTGCTGTGAATTGAACTTGAGCCTTGGAGAGGGCAGTTGGCACTATTAATTGTTGAAGTGTCGCTCTAGCCCCCTAGCTGTTAAAAAAGCTTAAGAAATATATTTTATTATCTTTTTAAAGATTTATTTGTTTTTATATAAGTACACTGGAGCTGTTGTCAGACACACCAGAAGAGGGCATCAGATCCCATTACAGATGGTTGTGAGCCATCTCCTGGTTGCTGCAATTTGAACTCAGGATCTCCGGAAGAACATTCACTGCTCTTAACCACTGAGCCATCTCTCCAACCCCCAAGAAATATATTTTACAAGCTGGGTAGAGGTAGTGCGTGCCTTTAATCCCAGCATTTGGGAAACAGAGGCAGGTGGATCTCTGTTGGGGGATGGTTTGTGCATTGTGTATTCAGATGCTGATTACTGTACCCAGAGATCTGCTTGCATCTGGACACTGGCACTGTCAATTATCTCCTGTCTTGATGTTGTGTAAAAGTTGCTTTCCATCACTCTGATTGGTTACTAGACAGCTCGTCAGCAAACACCTGGGCGGGAGAGAATAAGGTGGGACTCCCAGTCCCTGTGATAGGATCCCTGTTGGAGACCAGAGAAAGAGGTTGCCAGGAAGGAGTCACAGGGGACTAATCAGTTAGGATTGGGATTAGAATAAACAAGAACCCTGCCGGCTATCACGCAAGATGCTCATTAATAAAATACCAGTTCTCCATGTTATTATTTCAGAGCAAGGGTGAGCATAGAAAAGCCCTGTGCTTTTACATTGAATGCCGAAAGTGGGGCACAGAATCCAAGCTTACATAAAAGGTTCTCAGGTATTAAAGAAGTCCTAGGTGGAAGATGGTTTCCTAGTCGCTTGAGAACAGGAAGTTGTGAGAAGCGGAGTTTTCTCATAAGACTAAAGTCAGTCAAAATCTGGTAAGACTTATAAAGTCTCCTAAGTTGCACACTGGCAATGGTGGCACACGCACCCAGTGCTCAGACAGTGCAGGTAGAAAAATCAGAGGTTCAGAGACTCTTCCAATTACGTAGCAATTCAAAGCCAGCCTGGGATATAGAAGACCCTGTCTCAAGCAAGCAGGCAAGCAGAAGTAAGACAGACACTAAACTACTGTGTGACAAGACTTTCCCTGGGAGATGTAGCACAACTGAGAGTCGTGAGACTTTGGAGTAAAGTCAATAAAGGAAGGAAAGAGCGAGGACTAAATGAGAGGGAAGTGAAAGGGGAAAATTAGAGTTAAAAAGACTTTAAAAACATTAGAAATATTAGAGATTAAAAATAAAATATCTTTCATCTTAAAAAAATGGAAAACCCTGTAGAAGAGGGCACTTGGACCTCATATAGTTTTGTTTCAGTTATCAAATACAAATAGTTATATGTTCAATAGTGATTATAATTTTATATATTCTTCTTAAAAAAGGTCAGAATTAAGCCGATTTATAGAAAGAGAAGACTAGAAAAATAAATGCTAAATTGGAGACCGTAGAATAGAGATTAGAAGATTCTTTAAATCAGAATATACAATCTTCAGAAGAATCCAATCTGGAGCGTACAATGACAGCAAAATGTAAAATAAGAAAAATCCACACAGGCTTGAGGAATTAGAATAACAGTTCATAGAGATGTGATATAATGAGTTAAATGTTTAATTATGCTATCTTAGAGCAATGTCATACAATAGATTATGTGTTTCATTTTGTAAAGTTTGGAGAACTAAGAAGTACATATGTTAATACATCATAAAATTGATACTTACTCGGGGTTGGGGATTTGGCTCAGTGGTAGAGCGCTTGTCTAGAAAGCGCAAGGCCCTGGGTTCGGTCCCCAGCTCCGAAAAAAAGAACAACAACAAAAAAAAAAATTGATACTTACTCAAGATTTCAATATGTTTCTGCCTTGAGTTCCGCAAAGACTGATTCTGAGTTTGCACATTTATTAGAGGTGATAACAATCTTTGACATATTTTTACAGATAGAAGCTGATGATGTTCAATATATGTATCCATTAAAATACAATAATGTTTTAGACATTATGGCATAAAACATGTTACTGGCATATCTCATAATCCTATAGGACAAGCAATTGCAGAAGGAAAGATCTAATGGAACTTTTTTTTTTTTTTTTTTTTTTTTTTGGTTCTTTTTTTTCCGGAGCTGGGGACCGAACCCAGGGCCTTGCGCTTCCTAGGCAAGTGCTCTCCCACTGAGCTAAATCCCCAACCCCAATCTAATGGAACTTTAAAGAATACGTAGAACAGAAAGGGATGTGTGATCTCTCTGAGATAGATTAAACAATGCTTAATTGACTTTAAACTTTTAAAATGTCAATAAGACAGATAACACAGCTGCTGAAATTCACTGAATTTCAGAAAAGACTGCTTAATTAAGTCAGTCTATCTATATGTTAACTTCAGAATTGAAGGCAGGAAATATGTTGTGTTGGGGAAGAGGCTTTGTCTTTCTTTCAACAGGAGAAGAAAGTCTATGGAGTCCATCAAAATTAATAAAGATTGGGTTTGACCAGGAAGAGCTCCTGAAAATGTTGTCTGCAGACATGAAAGAAAAAACTGAGAAGAATAGCAAACAGGTAACACGAATGCTGTTCTCTCTGCATGGGAACAGCTCTGAGTCTGGCTGAGACATGACGTCTCTTCATCTAACCAGAACTTCAGCTAAGCCTAGGTAAAAAAATCTTGTTGGCTATAGAGTCCTCAGGACTCTCATGCCCTATTCAAATGGCATGGATGAAAGTTTATATTACAGATTGGTTATATAGTCAAATTAGCTCACAGAAAACAAACAAAATAAAACAAAAAGACAGATGCCTTACCTGCTCAAACGAAGAACAGAGAATAATTTTTTATAAAGATTTATTTTATTTTATTTATTTTTTAAAAGATTTATTCATTTATTATATATAAGTACACTGTAGCTGTCTTCAGATACACCAGAAGAGGGCATCGGATCTCTTTACAGATGGTTGTGAGCCACCATGTGGTTGCTGGGAATTGAACTCAGGACCTCTGGAAGAGCAGTCTTGCTCTAACCCCTGAGCCATCTCTCCAGCCCCCAGAGAATCATTTTTATCTGATCTGAGCACACTACACATTCCATGCATGTGTTAATGTAAAATGTATATTACCTTTAAAAGTTTATATGTTCTCAGAGCAAAACAACTAGACACCAATAAAGTTAATGCCACCGTGACAAGATTCACCCCTGAGGATGCAGAGAAAGATGCTGAGACACCGAGATATATTTATTTCGCCATCCCCTACCTCATCCAACCTCAGACTGCCTCAATGGCTATTTCCTCAAAACTTGTCTCAGGACAGCTTCAAAGCAGCTGAGCCAGCTGAGCCAGTCTCTCACTGTTACAGTCGGGACTTTAGTTAAGCCCTGCCCTTTCAAGTAACACAGAGACTACATGTGGATTGTTACAGCTAGCTTTGTTAAGTCTGGCCAATATCCCAATCTCCTATGGGCCTCAAAAGACACCATCACCCCGAGATAGCAGGAACCAATTAAAAGAGAATGATGCCTTGGTCCTAAAAAGTGGGGTGGGTGGGTTTTGGTCGTTCATTGGGAGATGAATTTTTGTTGTCATTTAAGAGGGGTCAACCAATCCCTCTTAAGTTGTTAATGGTCTTGGTCAGGGAGGAGACAAATGAAGAAAGTTAGATTCAGGGATTTATTTCTTTCCTTTATGCTTTCTGTTTTCTCTGTTGTGGGGGGAAGAAGAAGGGATGCAAAAGGGAGGATATAGGAATATAGGATAAAAGTGTAAATTATTGAATCTACTTTTAAACTGAAGAACATTAATAAGCCAAATATTTTACACTTGGCGTGAACTTTGAATATTGAGACAACTTTAATATTTGACTTTGTTACTACATACTGGAAATATGTTTCAACACTCTTTTAAGGTATTGTGCCTAGTGCAACTCATTTAAAAATGCAATGTGAAGTTCTAGTCCTTTCAAAAGCTGCTATTACAAACAATTCAGGATAATTAAGAAATGCAAGTTCGGGGGCTGGGGATTTAGCTCAGTGGTAGAGCGCTTACCTAGGAAGCGCAAGGCCCTGGGTTCGGTCCCCAGCTCCAAAAAAAAAAAAAAAAGAAATGCAAGTTCGTAGTTAATCAACCAAACTTATTAGTCATGTTAATTTAGTTAATTACAGATATGTTTCCTAGGGTAAACAGATAGTAAAGAGCTAGAAACAAGCAATTCAGATATACTATAGATGGTCTTCAAAAACCTCAGACATCTACAGAATATGGCATTTTAAAATGTTTTATTAAGGGGGCCAGAGAGAAGGCTCATTGGTTAAGAGCACTGACTGCTCTTCCAGAGGTCCTGAGTTGTCTCAGCAACCACATGGTGAGTCACAACCATCTGTAATGATATCTGGTGCCCTCTTCTGGACTGAAGGCATACATGCAGGCAGAACGCTATATACACAATAGATAAATACATTTTTTTTTTTAATTTTTTTTTTTTCGGAGCCCCACGTGGGGAAACCTTTTTTAAGATGTATTTAGGGGCTGGGGATTTAGCTCAGTGGTAGAGCGCTTACCTAGGAAGCGCAAGGCCCTGGGTTCGGACCCCAGCTCCGAAAAAAAGAACCAAAAAAAAAAAAAAAAAAAAAAAAAAGGTTTCATTAGGGGTTGGGGATTTAGCTCAGTGGTAGAGCGCTTGCCTAGCAAGCGCAAGACCCTGGGTTCGGTCCCCAGCTCCGAAAAAAAAGAAAAGGAAAAAAAAAAAAAGGTTTCATTAATAAAGGCTGTTTTGACAGTGAGACGTATCAGCTCCTGATAGCACCTCCCATACTACTTCAGAGAAGATGATGGCATCAAAGAACCTCCTTATGGGGCTGGAGAGATGGCTCAGCGGTTAAGAGCACTGACTGCTCTTCCAGAGGTCCTGAGTTCAAATCCCAGCAACCACATGGTGGTTCACAACCATCTGTAATGAGATCTGATGCCCTCTTCTGGTGTGTCTGAAGACAGCTACAGTGTACTCACATATAATAAATAAATAAATCTTAAAAAAAAAAAAAAAAAAGAACCTCCTTATGGAGCTTCCTCCAAATGTGGCAAGCTAGCTACTGGGCAAGAAGATGCCCTCGCCTCAACTGCAGACGGCATGCCTTTAGGAACTCGATACAGATAGTCAGCAGGAGGTGGTCTAACAATAATGTCACCCCCTTTCCAACTCTCAACTTCATTCAGGGATCTCTTTCCTTTCCTCTCTAACCTTTTCCTTTCTTGCCTAGTGTTAGGGGTTGAAAGGTTGGAATAAACAGTGTGGAAGAAGGAAGAAACCGGAAAGCAGCAAACACTAGCTACAGTTTGGCATCTTTCTGTTGGTTATGGGTCAAGCCTGGGGTGTTACCATTCACCCACACTAGGTGAAGACCCTGCTGCTGAGTTGTACCCCAAGTTCTATTTAGTGTTTGGAGATAGAACACAGGCCAGACTCTCCTAGTGATGGTCCCTTCCCTTGGAACGTGGACCAACGCTCTGAGAAAAAGGGAACAGAACTAAAACAAGGTAGGCTTACTGATGGCAACAGCCCATTAAAATGGAGTCTGTACCTTAAGATTCATAAGAAATTGCCACTGTTTTATGGAGTAAAACATAGAAGCAGAACATGGGTGTTTCGGTTGTCCCAAATCCTAGTCAGCACTTTGACAAGTCCTTTTTAATTTTAGATATTCTGGAGGATGTGAAGTGATATTTCATTGTGCTTTTGTTTTCCCCTGACAATTAGTAGCATTATGAATGCATTCATGTGATCGCCAGCCATCTTTATGACTTTTAAAGAAGGCATTGGTTCAGATTTTTTGCTTATGTAAAAACTATTGGGGCTAGAAGTGTGGCTTGATTGGTGAAACGTGTGCCTAGCGCATGAAGCCCTGGGTTGGATTCCTGGCAACCAGATGTGATGTCAGAATCCTGGTGCTCAGGAGATGGGAGAAGGGGAATGATAAGTCCAAGGTCATCCTTAGCTACATATTGAATTTCAGGCCAACCCAGACTACACAAGACTTTGTTGTCCCTTTCAAATAAAAAAAATTTGGGACTTGATTTGTTATTATTCATAAAAGGTTTAAAAAGTATATTTGGATTTTATCCTTCGCTAGATATATTTGTTGTGAATTCATATTAATGGGCCAAAAGATTCACTATTATTTGTAGTATGTATGTATGTATGTATGTATGTATGTATGTATGTATGTATGTATGTATGTGATAGGGTTTTACACTATAGCCCAGACTTAACTCACTAGCCTTAAACTTACAGTAATCCTTAACCCCCCAAATGTTGGGAGTACTGGCTTGTAATGCCATGCCCAGCTTTCAATCTTATGAGATATTAATTATCCATAACTTGATCTATAAATTCAGTGAAACTCCAATAATAGCACCAGCAGTTTTTCACAGACTTTGACAAACCAATTCTACAGTTTAGATGAAAGTACAAGGAAAGCTAAGAATGGTGATGCATGCCTGTGATTCCCAGCCATTAGCAGTTCTCAGCAAGAGGATCAGGAGTGCAAGGCCAGCCTGGGCTAAGGCCAGCCTGGGCTAAGGCCAGCCTGGACTACACAGCAAACTTGAGGCCCATCTGCAATGATATGTTTGAAAAAGACAAAAAAACATTCCTTAAGTTAGACTTAATAAACTCTTGTTTCGTTTTTTCGAAGACAGGGTTTCAGAACTTACTTTGTAGATCAGGGTGGCCTCAAATTCAGAGATCCCCCTGATTCTGCCTCTGAAGGCACAAACCACTATGCTTTTTTTTTTAAATGGCAGGATCTCACTATGTTCTTTAGTTGGCTTGGAATTCATTATGTTGACGACATGTCTTAGTTACACTCCTATTGCTGTAATAAAACACTATGATCAAAGCAACTTTAACAATGAAGAGCTTAATTGAGCTACACTTCCAGAGTGTCAGACAGAGTCTTTGATGATGGAGCACAGATGCAGGCAATGGGAGCAACAATTGAAAATTCATATCTTACTGTACAAGCAGGAGTGTCTTAGGGGTTCATGGCTGGGAAGAAACACCATGACCACAGCAACTCTTTTTTTTTTTTTTTCGGAGCTGGGGACCGAACCCAGGGCCTTGCGCTCGCTAGGCAAGCGCTCTACCGCTGAGCTAAATCCCCAACCCCCTCTTTTTTTTTTTTAAATTAGATATATTTATTTACTTACATTTCAAATGTTATTCCCTTTCCCGGTTTCCTGTCCATAAGCCCCCCCATCCCCTCCCCATCCCCCGCACAGCAACATTTCACTGGGCTGGCTTACCGGTTCAGAGGTTTAGTCCGTTATCATCATGGTGGGAAGCACGGCTGCATGTAGGCAGGTATGGAGCTGGAGAGGTGACAAGAGTTCAGCATCTGGACCCACAGCCAGCAGGAAGAGAGAGAGAGACTTTGGGTCTGGCTTGAACATTTGAAACCTCTAATGTTTCTCCAACAAGGCCATACTGCCTAAGAGTGCCACTCCCTTTGAGCCTATAGGGGCTATTTTCATTCAAAATACCACAAGGAGGAAGGGAGAGTTCACTAGGGATGGTGGAAGGCTTTCCCAACCTCATGCCTACCTCCAGAGACACCTCCTCAACAATGCTACACTTGCTAATCCTTCCCAAACAGACATTAGTTAGGGATCAAATATTCAAATATATGAACCTATGAAGGCCATTTTCATTGACACCACCACACCAGGATGGCCTCAAATTAGTCAATGTCTTTGGCTAGGACGTAGTGGCAACACATACCTTTAATCCTAGTACTCAGGAGGGAGAGGCAGGAGATCTCTGTGAGTTTGAGGCCAACCTGGTCTACAGATTAAGTTCCAGGACAGCATAGCCAGGGCTACCTGGAAAAACACTGTCTCAAAAAACCAAAATACTGGGGTTGGGGATTTAGCTCAGTGGTAGAGCGCTTGCCTAGCAAGCTCAAGGCCCCTGGGTTAGGTCCTCAGCTCCAAAACAAAACAAAACAAAACCAAAAACCAAAAAACAAAAATACCACAACGCCCCTTAAAAACCAAAACCAAAACCATATCATCATCATCATCATCATCATCATCATCATCATCATCATCATCATAATAATAATAATAATAATAAAACCAACTAACCAAACAAAAAACCTCCCCAATGTTTTTGAAGACTTACTTATTTTATATGTATATGTGTGCACTCAAGTGTATACATGTGATTATATGCCTATAGATGCCAGAGGAGGGCAGGAGAGGGCATTGGAGCCCCTGGAAGCTACAGGTGCTTGTGAGCTGCTGGACATGGGAGCTGGAAACTAAGTCCTTGGCAAGAGAAGCAAGTGCTTGAAGTTTTCCCCAGTCTTACTCAACGTTTCGCTCTGTTTGTTTGTTTCGTCTAGGATCTTGCTCTATAGTCCTAGCTGGCAACTGGTGGCCTTTCCCCTAACGTGGCTTTCTGAGTGCTGGGACTAGAGTTGTGTTCCATCATGACTAATCAATTTAAAAATATTGTGTATGTGTGAGTGTGTGTACATGTTCTCCTGAAGGTCAGAAGAGAACTTGGGGGTTCTTTCTTTTCTCCCACCTTGAGTTCCTGGGATGAACTCAGGTCATCAGGCTGTGTTGCAAGCAGTTTTACCTACTGAGCTGTCTTGCTGACCCTAGATCAATCTTTTTAAAGGAGAGTTTTATTTTGTTTGCTTTTGCTATTGTTTGAGACAGGATCTCATGTGCAGTCCCAGTTGGCTTAGAACTCATTGTGTAGACCAGGCTAGCCCCAAACTCATATAGGATGACCTACCTCTGCTTCCCAAGAACTGGAAGTAAAGGTGTGTGTCACTATGCCTGGCTGGTAACTCATTTCTCTTTCTCTCTTAAAAATAACCCACCTCCCCATCCCCCACCCCGGGTTTCCTCAGCCCAGCTCGGTCCAGCTGGATTCTCGGGAGAATGAAGTTCATGTACAAAGAGGAGCATCCATTCGAGAAGCGCCGCTCTGAGGGCGAGAAAATCTGAAAGAAATACCCAGACCGGGTCCCGGTGATAGTGGAGAAAGCTCCCAAAGCTCGGATAGGGGACCTGGACAAAAAGAAATACCTGTTGCCTTCTGATCTTACAGTTGGTCAATTCTACTTCTTGATCCGGAAGCGAATTCATCTCTGTGCTGAAGATGCCTTGTTTTTCTTTGTCAACAATGCCATTTCACCCATCAGTGCCACAATGGGTCAGCTGTACCAGGAACAACACCATGAAGAAGACTTCTTTCTATGAACATTGCCTACAGTGATGAAAGTGTCTACTGTCTGTGAAGTTGCTGTCCTGGAGGTGGGGGTTCCATTCTACAAAGAGAGGTGGCGCTCCTCCCTTGACATCCAGCGCCTCCTTCAGGCTCAAACACCATCTCATTTCTTCAGGATCTGCACTTAATGTTTGAGGCTGTCTCTCCAGTCCCTCTGAGCAGGAGGGGTAATGGTAGATGCAGCCGCTGTACCTTTCTCTTGCCCCTTGTTTACCCTCCATTCCCACTCTGCTTTAGACTTCTGGATTGTCGATCTCTGTCACATCGGATGATTGTTTTGGTTTCTGTTCCCTTTCTATTTATTTATTTATTTATTTTGGAGCTGAGTATTTATTTTATTTATATATGTACACTGTAGCTGTCTTCAGACACCAGAAGAGGGCATCAGATCTCATTACAGATGGTTGTGAGCCACCATGTGGTTGCTGGGATTTGAACTCAGGACCTCAGGAAGAGCAGTCGGTGCTCTTAACCACTGAGCCATCTCTCCAGCCCCCTTCTGTTCCCTTTCTAACTGCCCACTGGGCTCAGACCCCAATAAACCCTTCCTTTCACTACCTTCTTTTTGGGAGGTAGATGGCAGGGATTGACATTGTTGGGGGAGGTTGGAGGCACATCAATAAAAAGGAAACCACCGAGCTGAAAAAAAAAACTTTGTGTGTGTGTGTGTGTGTGTGTGTGTGTGTGTGTGTGTGTTTCTGTGTTTCTGCACTTGAGTACAAAGACTGCAGAGGCCAGCAGAGGGCATCAGATTCCTGGAGGCCAGAATTACACGTGGTTGTTAGCTGCCTGATGTGGTGCTGGGCACCAAACTCAGGCCCCCTGGAAGAACAGCGTATATTCTTAACCAGTGAACTTTATCTCCAGCCCATTAACTCATTCCTTTTTGTCTCTAAATGTTTCCTTTGTATAGATGCAGCATTCTTTAATTGCTTCTGGTTTTGGGCAATTATAAATAAGCTTTCACAAACATCTGTAAGCAGGTTTTTGTGTGGGTGTAAGTTTTCTGTTTCTATGGGTAATTACCTAAGAATATCATTGCTGGACTATATAGTAGGGATATGTTTAGCCTTCTAAGAAAGAACACAATTTTCAAACAGACTGCATTCCTATCGGTAATGGATGAAATGTCCTGTTTCTCCACATCCTCACCAGCATTTGGTGTTTTGCATTTCAGACATTCTTATGGAAGTGCAGTGGTATCTCATGGATCTGTCATCTAATAAAAACTGTGATAGAACACATATAAAATTACTGTTTCACCACCTTAAGTATAGTTTGATGGGATTCAATATATTCGTGATGTGGTCATTTCTCCTGGGAGCTCCTAGAATCTCTGGCATTCTCTCTCACTTTTCTTTCATAAATCTATGTTTACTCTGTTTAAAAGAAAAATAATCATATGCCACGATGCACATGTGTGGGTCGAAGGACAGTGTGAGGTGCTGTTCTTTGCCATTTTCCTTCCTTCCTCTTGAAGCAGAGCTTCACATATTATTTATCCTGGGCTGAGTACTCCAGGCTAGCTTCCTTGGGATTCTCCCATCTTGTTTTGGGAGTGTTGGGATTACATCTGGCTTTTACACAGCTGCTGGGATCAAAATTCAGGTGGTGAAGTTTCTGTGGCAAATACTTTTACCGTGACTCAAACTTTAAAAAAAAATTATCTTTAGTGTGTGTATCTGTGTGTGTGTGTGTGTGTGTGTGTGTGTGTGTGTGTGTGTATCTGCATACTTATGGTCTGAAGACAATTTGCAGGAATTTGTTCTCTTCTTCAATAATGTGAGTCCCAGAGATTAAACTTAGGTCTTCAGGCTTGGAAGCAAGGGGCTGTATCTGCTGAGTCATCTTCTAGCTCATAAATTGTTACTGAGACCTCATCTTGATGCTTGGTGAACTAAAAAAATGTCTTTTGTTGCTATTGGTGATTACCCCTAGGACTTTGTGCACGATGGTGAAGCTTTCCCTCTTAGTGATCTACAACACCCTGACAGGTTTGTTTGTTTGTTTGCAGGTGGGGGCTGCTCTATGCAGTCCTGGGTATACCGGAACTCCTATGTAGACTAGGCTGGACTTAGACTCACAGAGATCCTCCTGCCTAGGTTCTCCATTGCTGGAAGGATAGGCTTGCTGCTGAACACACAGCTCTGTTTTGGTTTGTTGTTGTCTTGGAGCAGTCTCTTGATTTCAGACTAGCCTGAAACTGTGCACTCAGAGCTCACCTTAAACTCTTGAACCATCTGCTTCCAAGCGATAGTCACATGACTCTGCCATTGTACCCAGGTCTGAAAGTAGAAGTGGAATTTTTCTTGTTGTTGATACTATTGTGGTTTACAACAACAACAACATTGGCATTAAAGTCATGGGTGACAGCAAACAGTCTTAAAGAGATTATTTGTACACCAACAAATGTAACAACATTATTGACAACATCTGAAAAGTGGAAACAGGGCTGGAGAGATGGCTCAGCGGTTAAGAGCACTGGCTGCTCTTCCAGAGGTCCCGAGTTCAAATCCCAGCAACCACATGGTGGCTCATCACTATCTACAAAAAGGATCCGGTGCCCACTTCTGGCATACAGGTATGCCTACAGACAGAGTACTCATAAATTAATAAATAAATCAATCTTTAAAAAAAAAAGAAAAGTGGAAACAAACTAATTATCCATTGATAGATGAATGAGTATATAAAAATGAATTATATACATAAGATAGGATATTAGCTTTTTGATTTTGTTTTGTTGTTGTTTTACTAGACAGGGTTTCTCTGTGTATTCCTGGCTGTCCTGGAATGGAATTCACTCTGTAGATCAGCTAGCTTGGAACTTACAGAGGATCCATCTGCCTCTGAGTACTGAGTACTGTGATTAAAGGCATTTGCCACCACCTCCTGGCCCAAATATATATATTACTATTTGCATTCAAGTATGTCTGTGCTCATATGCGTGTAGTGCCCAAAGAAGTCAAAAGAGGGTGATGAGTTTGCTGGGATTGGAGTTACAGATTCTTGTGAGCTGTCATGTGGGTGCTTAGAATGGAATCTAGGACCTCTGTAAGAGCCTCTAGTGCTCTTAACTGCTGAGCCATCTCTCCAGCCTCCATTACTCACCTTTAAAAGGAAGTAAATTTACAAGGCATGGTGGTAAATGTCTTTAATTCCAGCACTCTGGAGGCAGAGATAGGAGGGGTTTGAAATCAGTTTAGAGTATATAGTGAATCAAGGCTTAATGTTTGATTTATTTTGAGTCAGGGCTCGTGTAGTTCAGGCTGGTATCAATTTGTAGAGCTGAAGCTGGCCTCGAGTTCTTGATCCTCTTGCCTCTGTCTGCCAACTGCCACCACGAACAGCTTCACTTCTTTTTTTAAAAACATGGTTTATTTGTGTGTATGTGTGTTTATGTGTTTTTATGCCATAAAGATAGATTCTGGAGGCTGGAGAGATGGCTCAGCAGTTAAGAGCACAGGCTGCTCTTACAGAGGACTACAGTTCAGTTTTCACATGATAGCTTACAATCACCTATGACTCCAATTCCAGGGGATCTGGTGCCCTCTTCTAACCTCCACAGGCACCAGACACACATGGTACATATATATATATATATATATATATATATATATGTATATATATGCAAACAAAAGACTTGTACACATAAAAAACCATTTAAAAAAAGACAGTTATTTAGTCCTAACTGTCCTAGAACTTGGTATGTAGATTTGGCTGGTCTTGAACTCACAGAAAGTCCTCTTACCTCCTGAGTGCAGGCATTAATGCTGTGTGACACCACATCTGGCAACAAACAAGTCTTTAAAACACAAAAAATTGATATAATATCTTAAATGCCTGGTACTTTATTGAGAAGAGAAGGAAAGAACAGGAATGGGAGGGAAAAAACCTGGTGGTGCACACTTTCGATCCCAACACTTGAGAAGCAGGAACTCTGTGAATTCAGGATTAGCCTGATCTACAGAGTGAATTCCAGCCAGCCAGAGCTTCACTTCACAAGCCAATACCAAAAGAGGAGGAGGAAGATGAGGAGGAGGAGGAGGAGGAGGAGGAGGAGGAGGAGGAGGAAGAGGAAGAGAATGTAAGAAGAAAGTTAAAAGTATGGAAATGACTTTGATAATGGCAAATAAAAAGGGCCGCTGGGGGAATATCAAATTCAGCCAGGACCCAAGGGAACTAGAAATGAAATCCTCAGGTCCCTGATTGCCAGTGGAACCAATTCTTATCCCTTATTATTGAAAGAGACTAATGAGATGACATTATGATGCTGTCTAACCCATCTCATGGTTTTAAGGAATTTCATTTGGTATCCAGGAGGCATTGCATTGGTTTTGTTGGAATTGAATTTGGAAATGATGGGTAAGAGCCAAGTGTGGTGGCACACACCTCTAATCCCAGCAGCTGGGGTGGAGGGAGGGTAGAGGCAGGCGGATCTCCCTAGTCTTCATAGTGAGTTCCAGGACAGTCAGAGCTACATAGTGAGAACCTGTCAAAAAAAAAATCACACACACGGATTGCTGACTGGTACAACCATTCTGGATATCAGTCTGGAGGTTCCTCAGAAAATTGGACATTGCACTACCTGAGGACCCAGCTATACCTCTCTTGGGCACATACCCAAAAGATGTCCCAACATATAACAAAGACACGTGCTCCACTATGTTCATAGCAGCCTTATTTATAATAGCCAGAAGCTGGAAAGAACCCAGATGCCCTTCAACAGAGGAATGGATACAGAAAATGTGGTACATCTACACAATGGAATACTACTCTGCTATCAAAAATAATGACTTTATGAAATTCATAGGTGAATGGATGGAACTGGAAAATATCATCCTGACTGAGGTAACTCAATCACAGAAAAACACACATGGTATGCACTCACTGATAAGTGGATATTAGTCCAAATGCTCAAATTACCCTAGATGTACAGAACATATGAAACTCAAGAAGGATGACCAAAATGCGAATGCTTCACTCCTTCTTTAAAAGGGGAACAAAAATGCCCTTGGGAGGGAATAGGAAGGCAAAGTTTAGAACAGAGGCTGAAGGAACACCCATTCAGAGCCTGCCCCACATGTGGCCCATACATATACAGCCCAAACTAGATAAGATGGATGAAGCAAAGAAGTGCAGGCTGACAGGAGCTGGATGTAGATCTCTCCTGAGAGACACAGTCAGAATACAGAAAATACATAAGCTAATGCCAGCAGCAAACCACTGAACTGAGAATGGGACCCCCGTTGAAGGAATCAGAGAATGGACTGAAAGAGCTTGAAGGGGCTTGAGACCCCATATGAACAACAATGCCAAGCAACCAGAGCTTCCAGGGACTAAGCCACTACCCAAAGGCTATACATGGACTGACCCTGGGCTCCAACTGCATAGGTAGCAATGAATATCCTAGTAGGGGTGCCAGAAGCCCTTGGTCCTGCCAAGACTGAATCCACAGTGAACTGGATTGTTTCAGGGGAGGGTGGTAATGGGAGGAGGATGAGGAGGGGAACACTAAGGGTTGGGGGATGTTTGCCTGGAAACCAGGAAAGGTAATAAGAATTGAAATGTAAATAAGAAATACCCAATTTAATAAAGATGAGGGGCTGGGGATTTAGCTCAGTGGTAGAGCGCTTACCTAGGAAGCGCAAGGCCCTGGGTTCGGTCCCCAGCTCTGAAAAAAAGAACCAAAAAAAAAAAAAAGGTGAAAAAAATTTATTCAAAGTAAAAAAAAAAATTGGGGCTGGGGATTTAGCTCAGTGGTAGAGCGCTTACCTAGGAAGCGCAAGGCCCTGGGTTCGGTCCCCAGCTCCGAAAAAAAGAACCAAAATAAATAAATAAATAAATAAAAATCGATACAGTTTGCCTCGGAGAGATTGCCCAGTGGTTAAGAATGCTGTCTACTGCTCTTTCTGAGGATCCTGAGTTCAATTCCCAGCACCCCCAATGCCACTCACAACTGTCTGTAACTTCAGTTCCGTGGGAGCTGAAGCCCTCTTCTGATCACTGTAGGGACCAGGCGTACAAGTGGTGCACAGATAAACATGCAGACAAAAATCCTGTATACATTAAAAAAAAATTACACAGTGAACACAATGGTTATTTTTAGGCAAGTTGTCCTCATTTTTATGTTGTTAAAAATTCATGTCTAACCAAATCAAAGATGATCTTCAAATTAGGGAAAAGAAAACAAACTTTGGATTTTCCTGTGGGATTTTAGTTCAGAAAAATCAATAAAATATGGCTTTTGAGAAAAAAAGTCACACACGCACACACACACAGAGGCAGACACAGGCAGACACACAGATGTGTAGGTTGTTGCTGCCAGAGATATTTTGTAGGGGTATTTTCTAGCCTTAGTAAATTGAAATACAAAGCCCTTAATTTTGTACAATAAACTTTTATTTGTAGTCCATAAAAAAGAAAGAAAAGAAAAGAAGGTCATAACATAGAAATGACTGGCTTATTACAGAGGCACAATTTCGGCACTTGGGAGGCAGAGGCAGGACGCTCACAAATTGAAGGCCAGACTGGACTAAATAGTGAGATGGTTTTAAAAAAAAAACAAATAACACAAACAAACAAGCAAACAAAAAAAATGGGGCTGGCAAGATGGCTCAGCGAGTGCCTACTACCAAGCCTGATCCTTGATCCCCCAGACCCACAGGATGGAAGGAGAGACCAACTTCCAAAGATCTGACTGTACATCTGTGGCCTATGCCATGGCAATCATGCTGACACACTAACTACACACATGCATATATACATGTAATAAAAAGTAAAACTAAAAGCCATTAAATGTAACCCTACCCAAAATAAAATATCCCCATCCCAAGTTCCAGTGAGTGACTTTTCCTTCTTCGGGCTTGTTTGCATTACTTCAGACAGTTGTTTCTTGATACTCTCTTGTGCTCCTCCTCCTCCCACCGTCCTCCCCTGCTTCTCTCCCCTTTGCAGTTCTATGGATCCAAAGTCTCACACATAAGCAGTCTATGGATGAGCTGTGTCCCTGGCTCCTGGCCATTCCTTCCTTAGCAGTGCTAAGGGTTAAACCAGGGGTTTTTAGGAAGGCTAGCCACATGCTCTACCACATGGCTACATACCTCAGTTTCCCGAGACTTCTTGATATGTAGTCCTGACTGGCCTCAAACCCTTGTTCTTCCTGCCTCAGCCCTTTTAAACCTGGGATTCCAAGTGTGTCAACAACACCACACCAAGATTCCTTCTAAGTTTGTGTCACAATGTTGACACAGACAATCAGCACCTTTCTTTACCAGAATATTTGATTTTTGCTCTCTAGCATGCTCTCCTGCTTTTGTGCCACAGAATGTGTTCTGTGCTAGACAGACAAGTGCAAATCTGAGCACTTATCCCAAGTTGTATCTTGCTCACACTGTATACTCATTGAGGGCTGACTGGGGTAATCTGCTTTGTGTCATCCTCATGAAACACAAAGTTGATGGAGCATTGCGCGCATAGCTGTGGCTGAGGGGAAGACAGAATGGTTGAACTCTGTACTAGTAGTTAAAGCTTTTTTTCCAGAAGCGATTCAGGAAGTTCCCATTCCTGGTTTATTGGTAAAAGGTCATGTAGACACTCCCCACTCCGAAAGCACTAGGATGAAGCAGTATATCTTATTCTTTGAGGCTGTGATAAGTACATTATTTGAGAATAGCATGACAATTATTTTCAACGTTCAGGAAGCTGAGAAAGGAGAAGTGCCAAGAATTTGTGTCAGTCTGGGCTTGATACCAGACCATTCCCTATCTCAAAACACAAATCCAAAACACAAACAACACTCCCCAAAACAGAACATCAAACAACAAAGAAACTTTTAAGTTTTTCAACTACTAGTAGTTGGGTGTGGCGTCACATGCTTTAAGCTCAGCACTGGGAGGCAGAAGCAGACGGCTCTCTGTGTGTCTGAGGCCAGCTTGGTCTACTTAATGAGTTCTAGGACATCCAGAAGTACATAATATAATCCTGTTTCAAACAAATAAATAAACAAAGATTAATAAAATAAATGAGGAAGAAGGAGAAGGAAGAAGAGGAGGAGGAAGAGGAGGAGGAGGAAGAGAAGGAAGAGGAGGAGGAAGAGGAGGAGGAGGAGGAGGAGGAGGAGGAGGAGGAGGAGGCAGCTAGAAGTAATGGAACTGTATGCTTCCCAACAGATGGGCGGTATCACCAAGAAATCTCAAGTGATCTACAGTATAAAAACTGTTAATGTTCTTAGCCAGATGTGGTGGTGCACTCTTTTAGTCTCAGCACTTGGAAGGCAGAAGTAGGCAGATATCTGAGTTCAAGATCAACCTAGTCTACAAAGAAATTCCAGAACAATCTAGGCTACACAAAGAAACTCTGTCTTGGAAACAATTGAACAAACAAGACATCTGTTAGTGTTTCTCTAGCACTGTCTAGAGAACAACAGGGAAGTGGAAAAAAATTTAAGAATATGTTGTACTAGGCTAGGTGTGGCATACTTTCAATATCAGTACTGGGGAGGTAGAGGCAGGCAGAGTTCTGTGAGTTCAAGGCCAACAGGAAGTTCATCATGTATTCTAGGATAGCCAGAACTACAAGGAGAGACCCTGTCTCAAAATAAAACATCGAGAAAAAGAAAAGAAATATTGTATTGGCAAGATAGGGTATTGTATACCTTTAATCCCAGCCTTCTAGAGGTAGATGCAGACAGATCTCTGTGAGTTTCCCCTCAGCCTAGTTGCCATGTTTAGAGCACTTGTTACTCTTGCAGAGTTTCCAGGGCTCACATGGAGGATCACAACCTCCGTCTGTAACTCCCGTTCCAGGTTTGAAATCCCGTTTGGCCTCTCTGTGGGCACTAGGTGCACATGTGGTACACATGCATGCATGTAGGCAAAACACTCATACATATTTTTTGTTTTTTCTATTTTGGTTTTTCAAGACAGGGTTTCTCTGAAACAGCCCTTGGCTGTCCTGAAACTTGCTCTGTAGATCATTCTGGCTTCAAATTCTGAGATCTGCCTGTCTCTTCCTTTGAATGTTGGGATTAAAGGCATGTGCTACCATGCCTGGTCTAAAAACAGACAGAATCTTAAAAACAAACACAGACTATGCTATGCTGGAAGAGAACAGGGCTGTAGTTCAAACATAACCTCACCAATAATTACTATGTCACTTAGGATATTCTGTAACAATGAACTATGACAGGTATTGGGTTTTTTTTTCTCAAAATAATGACAATACAAATACTAGGTAAGAGTGTCTCTAGTTTTTTGCTAAAGGAACTAGATATAAAGAAAGTTCCAGGCTAGAGGGATGGCTCAGAAGTTAAGAACACCCACTGTTCTTTCAGAGGTCTTGAGTTCAAATCCCAGCAACCACATGGTGGCTCACAACCATCTGTAATGGGATCTGATGCCCTCTTCTGGTGTGTCCAAAGACAGCTACAGTAGACTCATATACATAAAATAAATCTTTAAAAAGAAGTTCTAAACTACCTTCATAGTCCTAGCCCAGGAAGGGAATCACAAGCTGTCCACATCTATCAGATTTTTAAGATATTTTATTTCCATTTTATGTGCATTGGTTTTTGCCTGCCTGCCTGCCTATGTGAATGTGTCAGATCTTGGAGTTACAAGCACTTGCAAACTGTCATGTGGGTATTGGGATAACCTGGGTCCTCTGGAAGATCAGTCAGTGCCCTCAACCACTGAGCCATCTCTCCAACCCACATCTATCAGATTTTAAGGCTTTCTATTACAGCCCATAGGTTCTGTTTTTGAGATAAGGTGTCACATATATATCCTTAAGTGGTCTCAAACTGGTTGCAGCTAAGGATGATAGAGGATTTCTGACTTTCCTGCTTCTGCCCCCTGAGTGCTGGGCTTACAGATGTGTCCCACTGTACATGGCTTATCTGGGGTGCAGAGGACTCAACTTAAGGCTTTGTGCATGCTACGTAAACCACTCTACCAAATGAACTCGTGCTGCACAGTAGATCTTAAACCCACTTCATCAATTTGCCTAGATTATATATTAAAATATATTATCCCTGATTCCCAAGGAACACCGAGGGATGATAATATAAGTACAGTAGCTTTCTGTCCCAGTTGTTGCTAGGATTAACTGTAAATTTCAAGTTTAACAAATATCATATTGTACATTTTATTTAATGCTTTAATTAATTTTGTAATATTTAATTAGAAAGATAAAGTATCTTGCACCCAGGAGCTTGCCCTGTTCTTTAGATTTTGGCCTTTAACACTTATTAACATACATGTATTAACTAACTTTCAGTCTATAAATATGAGCTTGTATCAGAGGAGGACTAGTCAAAATTTTCAAGTGGATCAGCCTTTCAGACCTATAACATTTTTGTCATCATCAAGCTGGCAAGTATAGCTCTAACCTAACCGTGTGAATAATTTTGTGCAGGGACTTCATTGTGGGTGGAACACTAGTTTTGGCTCAGTGGTAAATTTGTAATGTGTTATAAAACCAACTAGTTGTAATGTAAGCCCACCTTTTCTTAGTGTTATTTGTAGTTCCAGTGTCTTATACATGGGCATAGCAATGTCCCTAAGCTAGGGACATTCATCTTGAAAGTAAAAAAAAAAAAAGAAACAACAACAACAACAAAACCAAAACCACAAAACCAAACAACTCTACTCCTATTTCCCCAACAATAAACATATTGTGAAAGGTTGGCTATTCTTAGAGTAATTCTACGAATTACAACCATTCTTAAGTGGAGATTGTGGTAAACAGTGTTCAAGTTATCGTTCTAGTCCAATGACCCCGAAAGGCTGGTGGTTCTTGCTATTTCTCTACAATATCCACAGTCAGCAGGCACCGCTCCACGAAGGAAGGCTTAACGGTTTTCCCGAAAACACACAGATCAAACAAGTAGGGGAGGAGGGACTGAAAGTGCTGGTGTACTGTCACAGTCTGGTAATTACCCAAACCGTCTCGTCCTGGGGCCGGCTTTCAAAGGGACACCAATGCAAAGCCAGAGAGGTGACAGCCAGGAAAACGGGAGAGGTGGCTTTCCCGGCATGCTCTGCAGCACACTGAGGGGCGCCAGACGCATCCCGGCGTGCAACGGGGAGCGCCCAAGGGCGATGGTTCACGGCTCCTGGAGGGGCAGGCGAAGTTATGCCGGTAGGTGTGAGCATTCTTGGTTTCGGGACCCTGCTTTCTCGGTTCCCCTGTACTGATGCCACCCCGTAAAGGGCAGAAGGAGGTCTAGTGACCACGCTCCCCTTGCGCGTGCAAGTCACTTTCGGTGCCGCTTCGAGCACCGTGCCAGGTGATTAGCGGCCGTGGGCGGGCCTGCGAGCAGCACGTGACTCGGCCTGGCGGCCAATGACCAGTCGGGTGGTCCGGCTGCGCGACGGTCCCGGGACCCCGGAGAGCGCGGTGTTGGTCGACTCCCGTCCACCCGGCAGGTACGCGCAGGCGCCCCTCTTGTCACGCGCTCCGTTAGTCCTCACGCGCCCAGTATCATGAATTCGGCGCGAGGCGTTGAGAGTCTGTCGTGGGTGTTCTCGTGGGCAGGGGGACGGCGAAGGTGTGTGTGTGTGTGGGGGCGCCGTAGCGTCACGTGCGCGCCACAGCCTATCGCAGGCCGAGGTTCACCCGCAGCCCTCCTGGCGCCCCGGAGTGCGACGTGTTCCGTGAGGCTCGGGCGGGCCCTCACTGTCTGAGCGCTTTTTCGAAGCGCGTGTGCGGCCTGGAAAGTCTGGCTGCGACATTGCGTGCGCTCCGCTCCCGCGCGAGCACGGACGACAAGTTCTCGGCAAAATGGCTGCTGGAAACAGTCGCCTAGCAGGGGCAACGTTGGGGCCGCGTGAAGGTCACATGACGAGGTTGGCAGCGCGTGCTGCTGGCGCGGGGAAGGGGGAGGCACTGGGCGTGGCGAGTCACGTGCCCGCGGCTCGCGAGCCTGTGATTTCGAGCGACTTTGCTGAGGCCTGATGGTCGACTTCTACCCCTCCCTTTTCGAAGCTAGGCAAACATCCGTGAGAAACCATGCGGTGCAGTGGAATGACCCTAATCTGGGAGCCTAGGTACAGGGTCTCCGTCTTTGGCCAGTTTTGTAATCTTTCTATTTGTATTTTAGAAAGGTAGAGAGGATTGATTTTTACGTTCTTATTAAGGCCCAAGATTCCTTGGCCTCAGTTACATGCAGCTAACAAAAATAACAGGTGGTGATCGGGGAAGTGTAGCTCAGTGACAGAATGCTTGCTTAGGTTAGGGCCTTGATTCTATATCATTGAGCAAATTATTAATATTTATTACCAGACACCTTTTCTCTTAAAGACCTTCATCTCTCAACCACTTCATCCTCCCCCTCCCCCCCAATTCACAGAGATTTTAAGTGCTCAAATTAAAATCATGTACCACCATGCCCAGTGGCCATATCTACCTCCTTCCTCCCCCCCCCCCGCCCCTTTTGAAGACAGGTTCTATGTAGCATTGGCTTTCCTGGAACTCACTTTTAGACCAAACTGGCCTCAAACTCCCAAAAATCTGCTTACTTGTGCCTCCCAAGTGCTGGGACTAAAGTTGTGTGTCACCACTGCCCAGCTGCCCATCTGTCTTGATCCGTTCCATTTCTGGTGTATGTGTGTTTCATAAAAGTATCTGGAAGGGTCCAGATGTAGCACTTGAAAAATTTTTGAAGGTTCTAACATCCAGCCTTTTGTTTTACCAAAGTCAAAGCTTTGTAGAAATGAAAGCAAAAATCTATAAATTGTACACTGCCAGTCATTAAACCATTACTAACACACCTTATATATAATATATTGTGTATAGTAATGTAATATCATTCTCTCTCTCTCTCTCTCTCTCTCTCTCACACACACACACACACACACACACACACACACACACACACATTTAGTTTTAGACTTCCTCTATGTAGTCCTGGAGCTTGCCATGTAGACCAGGCTGGCCTTGAACTCACAGAGATCCTTTTTCTCTGCCTCCTTAGTGCTGGGATTAATCAAATAACATACTTTTAACATTTTAACTTTTAAGGGAGCCAGGGATCAATCCCTGAATTCTTAAGCATCTTAGACAAAGGCTTAACCCTTGAACTTCACCCCTATGGACTACAGTTTATATTTTATAGTATCTCTTGATTTATCAAGAAATCAAGTTGTGGAATTTTGTGGGAACAGCATTTGGAAACCATTGAGCAATCAATAGCTGCACTTTTGAATAATTATGCTAATAGCTAACATTTTTATAACAATGTCCTAAGTACCATGTATGCACTTTTTCTTTTCTTTTTGGAGGTAGGGTCCCATGTAAGCCAGGTATGTGTCTCTAACTCAGTATGTAGCCAAAGATGACCATGAATTTCTGATTCTCCTGCTTCTATCCTCTTCTGTTTCTGCCATTATAGTTGTATGTCACAATACTGAAATCTGATCTGTTTCTTACTGGGCATGGAACCCAGGGCTTCCTACATTCTAAGGCAAGCATTCTACTAGGTGACCCACATCTCAAGTCTCCCAAAATTCATTGGAAAAGTGTAGCTGTAGAGTAGGAGAACTTTAAATTTTTATTTTAAATTCTGTGTGTCTATGCCTGTCTGTCTCTCACTGATTGTTCTTTAGAGACAAGAGGGATTGGATACCTAGAGCTAGAGTTCCAGGTGGTTGTAAGCTGATGTAGTTGTTGGAAAGTAAACTCAGGTCCTGTGCAAGACCAGTAAATGTTCTTTGCATTGAACATTGCTCCTGCCTTAAGGACCAATTTTGAAAAGGAAAAGCATGGGTCTTTTGTATTAGTGAAAATACCAAAAAAAAAAAAAACCCAAAAAAACAAAACAAAACAAAAAACCCCCCCAAAAAATAACAACAACAACAACAAAAACCAAAAACAAAAACAAAAACAAAAAAAACCCCAAAACAAAAAAACCCTTTAATAGTCAAAATGGTTAGTCTGTAATCTAACTCTAGAAGCATTCTAGGAGGGAGGCTCGTCTGAGTTACATATTGCCATCCTGTATCAAAATGAAACAACAAACAAACAAAAGTTAAGTGTTAACCCTGAAGTAGACAGGGCACTTGGACAAAATAATGAATGTAGAAACATATAAGTTAGTATAGTTTAGTATTACAGAAGTGACATTTCATATTTTTTGGGAAATGTTCCTTAATCATATTGGACCATTTAGCTAATCATTTGGGGAATAAAACAAAATTGTTGCCTTAACATTTGAACCAAGTTCAGATGAGTTCATTATTTAAATATAAAAGGTGATATTAGAAAATTACTACTCTGGGGCCAAATGAGTGGTCTATATACTTGTAATCCCAGATTTTGGAGGGTAGAGAAGTAAATGATGAATTTCAGGCCAGCTTGGGCTGCCCAGTGAGTCTTGTCTTACAAAAACAAGATTACTGCTTTGAAGAAAGTCAAGTAGACAGCAGGTGTGATGGCATACACCTTCATCTCAGCACTTGGAAAGCAGAAACAGAGTTGCCACAGGTTCTTGGTCACAGTAAGTTGATACTCCATCTCAGAAATTCTTCTCTAGGTAGTAGGTAGGCAAGATGTCTCAGTGGGTAAAGATACTTCCACTACATCTGACAAAATTTGAGTTCAGTCCCTGGGAGGCACATGGTAGGAGGAGAGAACTAGCTTCCTCTAATTGTCCTCTGATTGGACATGTGCACTGTGGCATGCACCTCCATATATATATATATATATACATATATATATATATATACATATATATATATATATGCATGCAATATGTTGACACACACAATAGATAATAAATGTGAAAACAAACACCCTCCCTCTAAACTCAGCGTTGGCATTACAGATGTGAGCTGCTGTGCCCAGCTTTTTAACATGAGTTCTGAGTGATTGAACTCAAGTTCTCTGGCTGTGCAGAAATCACTTTCTTTACCTTTAATTTTTCTTCCACTTATTTTTTTATTAGTGCGCACATATGTGAAGGTCAGAGGAACACTTTCAGGAGTTGGTTCTTCCTCCTACTATGTGGATCCTGGGAACCAAACTCAGGTTGACAGGCCAGGGGGTAAGGACCTTTACCCACTGAACCATCTCAATGGACCTATTCAAAAAATTTTCATTACACTGATTTGTGTGTGTATGGGTGCATATATGGATGTTAGAGCACAACTGGATGTTATTTCTCCTTTTACCGTGTGGGTCTCAGGAATTGAACTGGGTTGTCTGGCTTGGTGCAAAGTTCCTTTATTTGCTAAGCCATGTCATCAGTTTTATTTTTAATTTTGGGGGAGTATTTAAAATAGATTTCACATTGTAAGCTAGTTTAATAAAACTGTGGCTCCTGAGTGCTGAGATTCTAAGCATGAACTAATACCACACTTAGCCCAGGCTAACCTTGGACACCAGTCTCTGCCTCAGACTCCTGAGTTCAGAGATCACTTCCCAGATAATGCTGCTGCTGCTCTCCTCCTTTTCTTCCTCCTCTTCTTCCTCTCCTGCATCTTGATCTCTTTCTTCCCTCCCTCCCTTCCTCCTCTTCTCTTTTCCCTCCTCCCCCCTCCTTCTTATTTTGTTTTTTTTTTTTTTTTTTCTTTTTTTTTTGGAGCTGGGGACTGAACCCAGGGCCTTGCGTTTGCTAGGCAAGCGCTCTACCACTGAGCTAAATCCCCAACCCCGGTTTATTTATTTTTAAAATGTGTGTATTGACTGCTTTGCTTGAATGTATGTGCCGGTGCTCTCAGAGGTCAAAAAAAGATGTTAGATTCCCTCGGAATTAGTGTTATGAATTGTTGTGAGTCACCATGTGTATATTGGGAATCATCTATACTCTTGATCATTGAACAAACTTTCCAGCCTCAATGCATCTTTGAAGTAATTGTTTTCTTTTTGACACATGGTCTCATCCAGTTGAGGCTGGCCTTGAGTTCATAATTCTCTTGCCTCCACCTCCCAAATGTTTTTGCCTGGTTTACTTTTCAGTTTGTTGAGAGAGGCTCGTAGCCTTGGCTGACCTTTAACTTGCTGTCTATACTAAGTTGTCCTCAAATTTGTAGCAGCTCTCCTGCCTTAGTTTTCTGAGCATTGGAATTACAGGTGTGAGCCACCATGCCTGGCTCAGATTTTTTTTTTTTTTTTTTTGAGAAATGTAAACTTTGGCTGGCCTGAAACTCTCTATGTATATCAAGGTGGCCTTGAACTCAGAGATCTATCTACCTCCCAAGTGCTGATATTAAAGGTGTATACCATCATGCTTGGCTTTAGTTTGAGTTGAAAAAATATGTATTTTATTTTATTTATGTGTATTGGTATTTTTGCCTACATTTATGGCATCACTTTCACTTTTGGTGCTATAGGAAGCTAGAAGATAACATTGGATCCCCTGGAATTGGAGTTATAGGCAGCTGTGAGCTGCTGTGTAGGTGCTGGGAATTATACTCAGGACTTTGTGAAGAGCAGCCAATGCCCTTAGACACTGAGCACTATTTTTCTAGTTCCAAGTTTGAGATTCTTAAGAGAGTGCTGTGGTTTTAAGTGGCAGTGATAGTCTGGTATGTTTGCAATGTTGGCAGGTTGAGACTGTATAGAACCTTGTAAACCATAAGCGTTTCTGTTTTTTTTCCATTGGACTGTTTCCTGTATTAAAAGGTATCATCTAGTTTATATCTTAAAAATAGCACTTTGCTGGGCTAGATGTAATAACCCTACCACTCTAGAAGCAGAAGCATGAGTTCTGGCAAACTTGAGCCACATAGCAAATTCTAGGCCAATAATTTGGTATGTGACTTTCTCTCAAACAAACAAGAAATCACTTTGCTGTAGAAGCAAGAGGAAAGAAAATCAGCAAGGGTCCACATATGGGGCTGAAGAGAAGATTAAGCTGTTAAGAGTACTGTTTTTCCATAGGACCAGGGTTCGGTTCCCAGCATCCACATGGTAACTCACAACTGTCTGTAATTTCACTTCCTGTAACTCCAGTTTTAAAGGATCCCATGCTCCTACTATACTCCTTAGGCACTGCATGAACATGATACACACACAAACACACACACACTCCTACTGTACTCCTTAGGCACTGCATGAACACACACACACACACACACACACACACACACACACAAAGACAAATACTCTAACCATAAAAAAAGGTACTTTAAAATTGTTTTGAATTATAATTATATAATTTTCTCCCTTCCCTTTTCTCCCTTCAACCCCCTTCCTCGAACATTACTTGCTTTCTTTCAAATTCATGGTTTTTTTGATTGTTGTTACATATATAAATTTGTGTGTATATGTGTATTTATATTTCTAAATATGTAAATATAACCTGCTTAGCCCATATGTTACTTGTATGTCTGGGTTTTTAGTGGTGAATAACCAGTTGGTGTGCTCTTCCCCAGGGTGCTCTCCCGCTCTCAGCAGTCCTTAATTGCCTCTAGTTACTTGTGTAGGGTTGAGGCCTCATGGACTTTCCCCATCTATGTTCACATATGTATTGTATTGGTGTTGCCCTTGTTTAGGTCTTTTAGATAGCTATGTTGTCCTTGCTTAGGTCTTATTTAGACAGCTATGTAGATAAGACTTCATAAATGTAGCTTCTTTGCAATTTCAAGGAGACACAAACTCCCAGCACAATTTCTCTTCCTCTGATGATTACAGTCTTTTACTCACATCTTCAGAAATGATCCCTGAGCCTCAGGTGCAGGAGTTGTCTTGTAGATAAATCAGTTGGGACTGGGCTCCACAACATTGTGTTTTGATTGGTTGTAGCTTTCTGAAATGGTCTCTGTCTATTGCAAAGAGATGTTTTCTTGATGAGGGCTGAGTACTACCCTATCTGTGGGTACAAGGACCAACATTTAGAATGTAGTTTGGAGTTTAGGTAAGTGGTAGTTGTAGATTCTCCAAGGTTTATGACTTCACTAGCACTGAATTGTTGGTTAAGTTTCCAGTACTAGGCATGAGTTCCCTTTGTTGAACAGGTCTTTAGTCCAATAAGAGAGCTGTTGGTTACCTCCAAGGTTTATATGCCACTACTTTGTCCTCGGGTTAGCATGCAATGCTGGTCATTGCGATTTACATGCATTCCTAGGTATTCCAGCATGTGTCAAGTTGCAAAAAAAAACCCCAAAAAACAGAAAACAAAACAAAACAAAAAAAAAAACACAACCAGCATAATAATATAGACTTGTGAACTAGAGGTAGATGTGGGACACACGGGGCAGAGGCACAGGTATGCAGGCCTGGGGGCTTTTCTGAACAGTGTGTGAGCGTGTCTCTCTCTCTCTCTCTCTCTCTCTCTCTCTCTCTCTCTCTCTCTCTCTCTGTGTGTGTGTGTGTGTCTGTGTGTCTGTGTCTATGTGTTTATGTGTGTATAATTTGTGTTGTGTGATGTATGTGTATTGTATATTGTATGTGTAGTGTGTATATATGTGTTGTGTTATGTGGTATGTGTGGAGAGAAAATACACCTGCATTTGGATAGTTGCAAAAAAAGATTGAAGCCAAACCAAATCCTGGAGAGTCCCCACTCAAGAGGGAAACTCAGAGAAAAACATGGTTGTCTGGATTTGTTCACCCACTGATACAGTATTCCTTTAGGGAGGCTGACACTTGCCAGTGTGAGGCCCTATGTAAGATAAAAGGAATCAAGGAGGCCCTCTGACAGAAAACACACTGGGCACGTGAGTGAGCATAGGAATCACCTCCAAATAGCCAGTCATGACAGTGGCACATGCATGTCCAGAAGAAACTCAGGATTCTGGCCCAAACTGGATTTTCTTTGGAAACATGATATTATGGAAAATCAAGTTTGTCCCACAGCAGTTCCTCAATCCTCACCTAACCACATCTTGGCCACCCACAGTGAGTCTTTGCATTTTCAGTCTTCATCTGGTAAGTGTTCTGACCCTTTGCTCTGCTAGTCCCCTGGGGTCACAGGACCTACCCAGCTTCTACCTGGAGGGATGCTGGCATCTGAGTGAAAGGTTAGCTGCTGTAGGGATATCATTTGACCAATGACTTGGTGAGGTATTTTTTATTTTTGCGGTATGCAAATTGAGGTCAGAGGACAACTTGTGAAATCAGTTCTCTCCTTCTACCATGTTGTTCCCAGGAATTTAGTTCAAATTGTTAGGTTTGATGGCAAGCACCTTTGCCCATAGAGCCATTATATTAGCACAAGTGATGTGGTACACTGTAGCTGTCTTCAGACACACCAGAAGAGGGCATCAGATCCCGTTACAGATGGTTGTGAGCCACCATGTGGTTGCTGGGATTTGAACTCAGGACCTCTGGAAGAACAGTCAGTGTTCTTAACCACTGAGCAATCACTCCAGCCCATGGTACAGTGTTTTAAAGGTAAAAAGAAAAGTAGTCTTTGACGGGGAGTGAACAGCAAACAAGTTTTAAGGAAGATTGGGTGTTTCCACAGCTTTGACTTAGTGTTTATTTTCCTCTGGTCTCCTAGAGACTCAAGTTTCTCTCCTGTGCCTAAGAGATGAGTTAGTGGGAACCTGTGAAAAATGTGGCCAGAGCATTTGGAATATTAACAGGGCTAGAGTTTGCCAGGCACGAGTGAGGCCCTACATCCACCCTAGACCACAAGCAAACAAACAGTATCAAGCTCCTCAATCAAATGGGTAGTGGCTTTGGGATATTGGTTTTGGGGAAACAAACATCACAATTCTGTCAGTGACATGAAGATTTTGTGTGCAGAAAGGCAAAGAAACCTGACACATTCCCCCCAAACTCTTGGGACTATAGGATAGATGGACTAAAGTCTTAGGACGAAGGTCAGAGCCATTTTACACCATTTCCAGAAGTGACATTTTGTAAAGTCACCCCATCTCTCCAAGCTCTGGGACTTATGATCAACCAGTCAACAGACAACCTTCTTTTATGTCGGTTTCTGTTTTAAAACTCCTATGTTTGAAATTTATGTTGACTCATTGACATTGAACTTTAGGCAGATAGCCCTGTTATTCATATCTGGATGAAGCCAGGAGGCACAGTATTGTATTCCTGCCCTCTGGGCCACTTACACAGTAGGCTGGAGCTGAGTTCAAGTGGTGATCATGTTAAACTATAAAGTCACTAAAGTAGTCGGTCTGTCTCTCTTGTCTCTCTCTCTCTCCCTGTCTCTCATTCTTCCTGCACTTAAGAAATCGCTGAAGGGCAGAAAGGTGCTGCTACACTAGCTAGGTCTTATTACTATTATTATTTTTTTAATGACAAGGTCTCGTTATGTATTCTTAGCTGGCTTCTCTGTATAGACCGAGGCTGTATGACCGAGGCTGATCTTAAACTTGGAATGATTCTCCTACCTTTCCCTCTAGAGTACTGAGATTTAGTTGTACATGTTGAGCTTGACTTCTATTAGAAAGCCAGGAATAGCTTTTGAGTAGGGAGTTGGTCAAATTTGAACCCCAGAGTTGAGCATGGTGGCACATGCCTTTGATCCCAGAATTTAAGGCAGAACTCTGTGAATTCAAGGCCAGCCTGGTCTACTTAGGAAGTTCCATGGTAGCCAGGTTACTTAGTAAGATCTCTGTCTTAAAAAAATCTGTATCTCAGAGTCAAGGTGAGAGTTGTTATATACATTTGGAATGTCAAAATAGGTTGACTCTAAGGTGACTGCCTTAGTGGTCATTATGTCATCTGCATGCTAAATGGCCTCTCTTTCTCTTGCTATGGCAGTTGATAATTGCCATTGTGACACATAAAGACCTATACGAGGGAAGAAACAGATGGTGTCTGAATTTCTGGAAAATCTTTTTTTTTTTTTTTTTGAGATAGGTTTTCTCTGTGTAACCTTGGTCTCAGAGATCTGCCTGTCTTTGCTTCCAAGTGCTGGGATTAAAAGTGTGCACCACCACCACTACCACCCTGCTTGCTCATTCTCTCTTTCTCTCTCTCTCTCCCCACTTCTATTTTTAGAAAATAAATTTTTATTTATATGTATGTATTTTTAAAAAGTTTAAAAAAGTAATTACTTATTTAATGTATATGAGTACACTATAGCTGTCTTTAGACACACTGGAAGAGGGTATTGGATTCCATTACACAGGGTTGTGAGCTACCATGTGGTTGCTGGGAATTGAACTCAGGACCTTTGGAAGAGGAGTCAGTGCTCTTAACTGCTAAGCCATCTTTCTAGCCCTGTGTACTTTTGTATGTATTTACGTATGCAACATGTGCTAGCGCCCTAGAAGGCTAGACTAGTGTGTCAGATCTGGAGCTGGTGTTACAGGTAGTTCTAAGCTACTGGGAACTAAACTTGGGTCCTTTAAGAGGGCAGTAAGTAAGCAGTTGTAACACATGAACGCTCTCTTCAAGCCCCCATTTCAATTCTTGATCAAGAAAGAACAAATTTCCTTTGCTACTTACTTACAGATGGTCCCATTATTGTTTTATGTTATCTGGCTTTCTATTGCTATAATAAAACATGGTAACCAAAAATCAACTTGGGGGAGGGAGGGTCTATTTCATCTTATAGCTTACAGTTAGGGAAGACAGGGCTAGAGTCAAGACAGGTACTTGGAGGCAGGAACTGAAACAGAGGTCATGACTTGTTACTGACTTGTTCCTTATGGCTTGCTCAGCCTTTCTTACACAGTCCAGACCGCTTGCCCAGGGGCGGGATTATCCCTAGTGAATTGGGCCCTTCTACGTCAATCATTAATCAAGAAAATGCTCTACAGACTTACCAACAGGCCACCTTAATTGAGGCATTTTTCTCAATTGAGATTCCTGTTTCCAGAAAACTCTAGCTTGTGTCCAAGTTGTTAAAAAACAAACAAACAAACAAACAAAACTGGACTAGAGTCTTTAATCCTAGCATTCTGGAGGCAGAGACAGGTGGATCTCTGAATTTGAGGCCAGCCTGGTCTACAGAGTGAGTTTCAAGACAACCAGGGCTATACAGAGAAATTCTGTCTCTAGAAATCAGAAACCAAACCATCCAAGCAAAATAATCAAACTAGGACATGTTTTTAGTTCCCAAGAGGTAAAAAGGACCCAGTTTGGAGTTAAAAATTGGGAGAAAGTCATTTGAAAAACAAACAAAAATTAGTGGAGCTTAACTCAGAAAGGTGGAAGACCAAGAGGTTGATGCCAGCATTGACCACAGGGAACCCTGCCTGTAAAAACAAGATCCAGGGTACTACCTATGACCCCAGCATTTGGGAAGAAGCTGAGGCAACTGGATTATTTTAGATTCAAAGTACTTAGTTACACTGTAGGTTACAGGACAGCCTGGACCACAGAGTCAGAGATCCTGTCTCAAAAAACCAAGAATCAGAACAACAATAAAATCTAACCAAACAAAAATTAGATATCTGTTCTAAGAGGGCTTGGTAAAAGTGTTTGCTTAAACAAGCCGGAGGGATAGAACTCATGTAAAAGTTTATGGAAAGAAAGGATTTCGTGATGTTGTCCTTTAATTTCCATATGTACTCCATGTCACACTCGCCCCCTTCCCATCATTTGTGTCCCCAATATAAAGA